>NC_069504.1:384308223-384908223 GCF_027579735.1 Bombina bombina | reverse complement strand
AATTGTAGATAATTATAGGTATTTTATTTAATTAATTTATTGATAGTGTAGTGTTAGGTTTAATTGTAACTTAGGTTAGAATTTATTTTACAGGTAATTTTGTAATTATTTTAACTAGGAAACTATTAAATAGTTATTAACTATTTAATAGCTATTGTACCTGGTTAAAATAATTACAAAGTTGCCTGTAAAATAAATATTAATCCTAAAATAGCTACAATATAATTATAATTTATATTGTAGCTATATTAGGGTTTATTTTATAGGTAAGTATTTAGCTTTAAATAGGAATAATTTATTTAATACGAGTTAATTTATTTTGTTAGATTTAAATAATATTTAACTTAGGGGGGTGTTAGTGTTAGGGTAAGACTTAGCTTTAGGGGTTAATACATTTATTATAGTAGCGGTGAGGTCCGGTCGGCAGATTAGGGGTTAATTATTGTAGGTAGGTGGAGGCGACGTTGGGGGCGGCAGATTAGGGGTTAATAAATATAGGGGTCGGCGGTGTTAGGGGCAGCAGATTAGGGGTACATATGGATAACGTAGGTTGCGGCGGTGTAAGGAGCGGCAAATTAGGGGTTAATAATAATATGCAGGGGTCAGCGATAGCGGGGGCGGCAGATTAAGGGTTAATAAATATAATATAGGGGTCGGCGGTGTTAGGGGCAGCAGATTAGGGGTACATAGGGATAATGTAGGTTGCGGCGGTGTCCGGAGTGGCAGATTAGGGGTTAATAATAATATGCAGGGGTCAGCGATAGCGGATGCGGCGGATTAGGGGTTAATAAGTGTAAGGTTAGGGGTGTTTAGACTCGGGGTACTTGTTAGGGTGTTAGGTGCAGACATAGAAACTGTTTCCCCATAGGAAACAATGGGGCTGCGTTAAGAGCTGAACGCTGCTTTTTTGCAGGTGTTAGGTTTTTTTTCAGTTCAAAATGCCCAATTGTTTCCTATGGGGATATCGTACACGAGCACGTTTTTTAAGCTGGCCGCGTCCGTAAGCACCGCTGGTATCGAGAGTTGCAGTGGCGGTAAATTATGCTCTACGCTCCTTTTTTGGAGCCTAACGCAGCCATTCT
This sequence comes from Bombina bombina, assembly GCF_027579735.1. Classification (NCBI taxonomy): domain Eukaryota; kingdom Metazoa; phylum Chordata; class Amphibia; order Anura; family Bombinatoridae; genus Bombina; species Bombina bombina. Next base: position 384,907,141 of record NC_069504.1, on the reverse strand, counting down.
GTGAACTCTAAATACCAGCGGTATTTAAAAGGTGCGGGGAAAAAAAAGCATGCGTAGCTAACGCACACCTTTGGCCGCAGAACTCTAAATCTAGCCGATAGTGATTTATGGGAACTGTGTGTTCCCTGTAAATATATATCTATATGGTTATATACATATATACAGTATGTATGTGTTAATATGTGAATATACACATATTAACACATAAATATACAGTATATGTATATATTCATATACATATATATTTAAAATTGTTGGCTATCGCTGCGAGTTTGCATTCACATTGCACCTAACCTGTAATACCAGAACACATTTGCACATGCTGGTATTACTCAGTTGAGGACAAACATCGCTTTTGCGGATATTTGCACAAAATGTAATCTAGCTCTTAATTTTTCTCATATCTGTTGCTGTCAAAATAAATGAAAAAAATAAATAAAAATAATTATATTAATATAATTCTTTGTCCTTTTCATCCCATAATGTATTCAGGTGTTTGTGTATTAGAATAAATGCCAAAGTGGCATTAATTGGGACAATTTTGCACATCTCTAGATTAAATAATAAGTAGATAAGCTTTTACAATTTTGACCCCATTAGGGATTGTCTCAAAATGTTATAACCTCATTGCCTGATGCAACTTGATAAAGGCGTAGCACTAAAGCCGATACGTGTAGAAGCTGTTTTTTTTTATCTGTTTGGTCTTAATTTTGGAGTTGTTCCACTCCTCCTGTGAAGTGCACTTGACCTCTAACTTTGCCGAACTCGGAACTTGATATTTTTTGCTCTGTGTACAACTGCCATTAAGAACTCTAAGGATGGCTACAGATTCAAAGAGACCGCCACTCATTGACCCTTTGCCCGGATAGGCCGTCCGGCGAACACATAAGCAAGTCACATGACCAAGACACTGCAACACGCCAGCTAAACAGATCTGTCAGACGAAAGTGAGATTGGTCACAAGGATAAGAAGGAGCAACTAAAAGATCCCCAGATGAGCATCAGATCATTCTGGAGCGGCGAGTAGTGTTGTGAAGATGGATTACATTCCATTCAAGCCGAAGCCGTGCCATACCGGAGGTCAAGTAGGAGTACTGTATCCACTTATTTCATTATTAGATATACAGAACTTTGTATTGGAACTCTGCATCAGTGTTTCAGATCCTTCTCTTGGAGTCTAAGTTTTGACACTTTTGTGCAATAATTTATAAGTGTCATTTAGAAGTGTCGTTTCTTTTAACATAGTTTTTCCTACATGGTTATCATATTTCCAAACTTGGTGTTCATTATCTATTTTTATACATTGTTTTGAGTTCTGTGGCCACAGACTATTTTATTCACTGTTCATTTTGTATAGTAAAATTATTATATATTCCAGTATACTTTGTTGTTTATATCTAATCATTATCTAATTATTATTTAAGTATTATTATTATCTTTTCATGTTGAAATCTGTTTAGGATCCATATATCCAACATCCAGACCCATCTCAGAGTATTTTCTGTAGCATAGATTTGATTCTTGTACTATCCTATGATATCCAAATGGTCAACAAATTCTACATAATCTTCAGGTTCCAGTTTTAGAATGCATGGAATCCAGGTGTAGTTGCAGCCAGGGGCACTGTGCACGTCATGCTCAGATGGTAATTACATTGCCTGCTGCTCGGTGCAAACATTGCAGATATCCCATGGCAGGAGCATTCAGTGGATCACTGCAGCAGTGCCTCCTTACATACTAACACTTGTCTCCCATACAGGCATCATCCCTAGCAGAAGGGTTTGCATGTCTAGAGACAGAACAATCAGTGTGAGAGGGAAAAAACCCGGTGATGGGGAGGGTGCAGGCACAGCAGCAGCAGCCAGGACAACGTGTCTGCTCAAATGAATAGTTTAATTGTTTGCAGAGTGATTTGTAGTGGTCTCTGAATCGTTCAACAGCATAAGTAAATTATTTGAAAGTTGTATACAGGGCTAAAGTTTTTGTGGGATTTATATACTGCTCCAAATGTCTTTTTTTTACACAGAGAACTTAATGCCTGCTAAACCTCGGGAATATCATGTACAAACATAAGAAATGTACAAACATAACAAATATTAATTCTGCTGTCAGTTAAAACGTTTGCTTCAAGCAAAGTCTGCACACTTTACCGGTTGCAGACTGGGGGAGGAGGCTTGGTGTGGTTACTTAGGCGGTAACCAGAAAGCACCCCCCTAGTAAGCGGACAACATAGTTATTACATACTCTGCTATGATAATGCCTGTAACAGTAATCACATATACAGCTGTTATGAACCCAGACACATCCACCAGTATAATTCCCCTATTGTAGCCCATATCTGTAGAATTAAAGACAACCAGATAAATACACTGCAATATTATGCTAATGCAAGTTAACAGCTCAGCGTCTCTATGTCAATCACAGTAAGCAAAACACTGTCCCCCGTTAACATTGGATTCCTTGCCACTATTCTCCAAATCCAAACAGCAGCAAACTCCACCCATAGTTACAGAACCACTTCCTCCTAGCAACTGCATAGTGGCCCAATCACAGAACCCAGTGGGTTAAAGTGAGGGAGATATGATTGAATACTGTCTAACTGACGGGTGCTGGGAACAACGTGATGACCTAATAGGGAGACTCAAATAGCTCAAGGAGGCTTTTGTTTCTAGTTTCGCAGTATTGGTTTAGTTGCGTAAAAACTGTTCTAATGAGGCGGATGCGGCTGTCCTGAGCTTTTTAATTGGCTACATTTGCTACGCATAACACATGGTAGCTAGAAATAATACACACTACCTCTCAAATTGTCATACATAATTAGAGGCTAGGGGGTGAGGTCATGCAACATTTTGGCTCTGCCCCTTTGTGACTCCGCCCTCACTCATGGCCGGTACTTTTTTGAGTAAAAAGTGGCAACCCTATACCCCCCCACATATCACACTTTTGCTCAGTGGGGGGTGGTCCCTCTTTTAGATTTTGAAATGTTGGGAGGTATGCGCTATGCATGACGCACAGTCACACACATCTATGCATGACACACATATACACAGTCACACACATCTATGCATGACACACATATACAGTCACACACGTCTATGCATGACACACACACAGTCATACACATCTATGCATGACACACACACAGTCACACACATTTATGTATGACACACATATACACAGCCACACACATCTATGTATGACACACATACAGTCACACACATCTATGCATGGCACACATATACAGTCACACACATCTATGCATGACACACACACAGTCACACACATCTCTGCATGACACACATATACACAGTCACACACATCAATGCATGACACACATATACACAGTCAAACACATATATGCATGACACACACACACAGTCCTACACATTTATTCATGACACACACACAGTCACAAACATCTATGCACGACACAAATATACACAGTTACACACATCTACTGTATGTATGGCACACACACAGTCACACACATCTATGCATGGCACACATATACAGTCACACACATCTATGTATGACACACACCCAGTCACACACATCTATGCATGATACACAATATACACAGTCACACACATCAATGCATGACACACATATACACAGTCAAACACATCTATGCATGACACACATATACACAGTCATACACATCTATACATGACACACACACAGTCACACACATTTATGTATGACACACATATACACAAGCACACACATCTATGCATGACACACATATACAATAAAACACATCTATGCATGACAGACATATACACAGTCTCACACATCTATGCATGACACACACACACAGTCCTACAAATCTATTCATGACACACATACACAGTCACACACATCTATGTATGACACACACACAGTTACACACATCTATGCATGACACAAATATACACAGTTACACACATCTACTGTATGTATGGCACACACACAGTCACACACATCTATGCATGGCACACATATACAGTCACACACATCTATGCATGACACACACACAGTCACACACATCTATGCATGGCACACATATACAATCACACACATCTATGCATGACATACAGTCACACACATCTATGCATGACACACATAAACACAGTCACACACATCAATGCATGACACACATATACAGTCACACACATCTATGCATGACATACAGTCACACACATCTATGCATGACACACATATACAGTCACACACATCTATGCATGACACACATAAACACAGTCACACACATCAATGCATGACACACATATACAGTCACACACATCTATGCATGACACACATAAACACAGTCACACACATCAATGCATGACACACATATACAGTCACACACATCTATGCATGACACACATATACACAGTGACACACACATCAATGCATGACACACATATACACAGTCACACACACAAAAAAGTGGAATATACACCTGCAGAATCATTAAATATGATATCAAGTCCATGAACTTAAATCCAGTCATGCAATGGTGGGAAAATATTTGCTTCCTCTCTTTAATAAAAAGCTGATAATGCAGTCACTAAAGCTAAATGAATCCCTATTTTATTGCAAGACAGGATGATTCATAGTTGGCAGTATTAATACTAAACTGTAGAATAGAAAACAGTTGGTATAGATTTAAGTAAAATTTGTTTAACACAGAAACCTGGATAAATCTGCTTATCAAAAATTATTAAAATTATAATGTCTGCAAACGCCCAATAAAGAACTGATAATCCAATCTGGCCAGCAAGAGAAATTAGGTAAAACAACTGTCATAAGGAGAATAACTATAACAAGAGTTGACAAAACTGAGATGAATGTAAACATCTCATGTTAAAGAATACCGAAATCAAGTCACTGCATAAAGCAGAGCTTTCCAAACTTTTCATGTTGGTGACACACCTTTTAGACCTACATCATTTCGCGACACAGTAATTTAGTTGTACCAGCAAACAGGAGATTAAACTAACTTGTTTTAAGAGATACGGACACATACATAAATTATATAATAACGAAATGTATTTACAAGTAACAGTTTGTAATTATGTGCAAGAATTAAAAAAAGTTTAATAACACCAATAGCTACTTACTATTTTAATGGGATGTATGAGGTTGATGGGATGAACACAATTTCTAAATATTTGGTGGAATATTGGCTAAAGACACTCGCATTTCATCATCAAGCATTTTTAAGCTTCCCCTTCCTATCCATATATCAAGAGCAGGAGCAGCAATGCACTACTGGGAGCTAGCTGCAAAAAAAACCCACTTTGACTTCTGACTTTAGCCCAGCGTTTAAGCTGCTGCCCTCAGAGGTCTGCGAGTTGCACTGACTACTGCCCACGCTGCAAACACACTGCTGTCCCACTCACTGACTACACATGCAGTCCTGAGCCGATTGAGGAGACTACACGTGCAGTCAGGAGCCAATGTGCTGCCAATGGGAATAGTTTCAGTTCCCACTGAGCTGCACCAATAGGTTAAGATGATCTGTGACCCACTAGGTATCAATCATGTGTCAACCACATGATATGCGTAGCAGGCAGGCGGAAAGTCAGAAACCAAAAATAAAAGTTGAAATAAATTAAATTTAAAAAAATTTGTGCTGAAGCAGGTACACACCTACACACTGCTGCCGACACACTAGTGTGTCCCGACACACAGTTTGGAAAGCACTGGCATAAAGGTTTGCTTTCACCTCAGTTCCTAAACACAGACCTTGACAGCCAGCAAAAAAAATCAAGCAACCAATATAGATAACTTTGCCAACAGCTGTTCCAAGCAGACCGGTCTTAAACCTAGTAAATCTACTAGATTTGTGTACTTGACTCAGATTATTCATCCTGAATAACCAGTTTCTGGAACCTGCTTTGGAGGATAATTAAAATATTTGGAAGTTTATCCCCAATGATCAAGAGAAAGGTTTTGTAACATCAGATACTATTTGTTAAAGAGCAGCAGTGGTGTTAAAAGAGCCTTGAGATCCCACATTTTTCTTTCATGATTCAGATAAAACATACCAGTTTAAACAACATTCCAGTTTACTTCCATTATCTAATTTGCTTCATTCTTTAGATATCCTTTGTTGAAGAAATAGCAATGCACATGGGTGAGCCAATCACACAAGGCATCTATGTGCTGCCACCAATCAGCAGGTACTAAGCCTATTTAGATATACTTTTCAACAAATAATAAGAGAATGAAGCAAATTAGATAATAGAAGTAAATTGGAATGCTGTTTACAATTGCATGCTCTTTCTAAATCATGAGTGAAAAAATTTGGGTTTCATGTCCATTTAAAGTCACAAATATAACCTGAGCCCTGCAGACATTGTAAATCATACACTGAATAATCACAAATAGTTACAATGTAATGTATATAATGTATGTAAAGATGTAGGGGTCCATTTATCAAGCTCCTGCAGGTTTGCCAGAAACAACAGTTATGAAGCAGTGGTCTAAAGACCGCTGATCCATAACCCTGTCCGCGAATCTGCAGGGGGCGGCTTTGCACCAGCAGCTCACAAGCGCCGCTGGTACAATGCTGAATACGGAGAGCGTATTGCTCTCCGCATTCAACGAGGTCTGGCGGACCTGATCCGCACTGTCAGATCAGGTCTGGCAGACTTTTGATAAATATCCCCCATACAGACAACCAGATCTGAATAAATGCATCAAAGACCAAGATAACTAAACTAAGAGGTAAAGAGAAAAATACCCCATATTTGAAGGTATAAGAAAAGTGCACGTTTCAAAATTCAATACATCTAACAAATACTTGGAAAGTCGATCCACAATAACTCTCCCCAGTACCCAGCAAAGAAATACAGTAGTTCTGCCATGGCAGTTTGAGCCAGGGAAATGTGATTCTGATGGATGAAGAATAAACATGATGCTTAGAGAGACTGTTCCACTCCCTAAGCCTTGGGGTTCCATTTTCACAGAACAGACTCAGGGGCCGATTTATCAACAAGTGAATATGCCCCAATGCATCTGTTTCCGCGCGAGCCGTCAGGAGAGTTAAGAAGCAGCAGTCCTAAGTACGATCAGGCTGATTGACACGATCGGCTGATTGACACTCGCGAATCTGCAGGGGGTGGCATTGCACAAGCAGTTCTGGTGAACTGCTTTTGCAATGTCGGCATTCATCAATGTCTGTCGGACATGATCGGCTGAGCAGATCATGTCGGACAGACCAATGATAAATCGGCCCCAGAGAATACAATGTTAAACAACATTCCAATTTACTTCTATTATCTAATTTGCTTCATTCTTTAGATTTCCTGTGTTGAAGAAATAGCAATGCACATGGGTCAGCCAATCACATGAGGCATATATGTACAGCCACCTATCAGCAGCTACTGAGCCTATCTATATATGCCTTTTCAGGAAAAAATATCATGAGAATGAAGCAAATTAGATAATAGAAGTTTAAAATTGTATTCTCTCTCTAATTCATGAGGGTTTTTGGGTGTAATGTCCCTTTAAGATTAATCATTACAAATTTTACACAGGAGAATATACAGCAATTCTGTGAATGTTTCCACAATTTATCCCTAACATATAAATCTGTGAAAATCTGAATTAAAATGCTGTGTACTGGCTGATGGAAATTATGTGCATGTATCTCCAAAAGCAGAGATGTAACAAGACCACATTGGATTTCAGGGGAAAGGCTGTGGCATGCCCCCCCCCCCCCCACACACACACACACACACCTATGTCAGCAGCACCCTTTCCAATTCACCACAATTACCCAATAGTATAAGTAGTCAGCATACCTGATAAATACTAGACTCTCTGTGACTGTGAGTTATCCTTTTTCCCTTGGTTAATCCACACCAGAGGATACCCATATGCTCAGCCTTCCTGTACATTATTACATGTATAGTAACAGGTTTTCTGTACAGCAACACAGGGGGCACACAGAGGTGATAAACTTAAAGGGACACTAAACCCATTTTTTTTCTTTTGTGATTCAGATAGAGCATGCAATTTTAAGCAACTTTCTAATTTACTCCTATTATCAATTTTTCTTTGTTCTCTTGCTATCTTTATTTGAAAAGGAAGGCATCTAAGCTTCTTTTTTTGGTATCCACCAATCAGCAAGAATAACCCAGGTTATTCACCAAAAATGGGCCGGCATCTAAACTTACATTCTTGCACTTCAAATAAAGATACCAAGAGAATGAAGAAAATTTGATAATAGGAGTAAATTAGAAAGTTGCTTAAAATTGCATGCTCTATCTGAATCACGAAAGAAAAATTTGGGTTCAGTGTCCCTTTAATACAGGTGGAGCCCAAGTGCCACCAGGTCCTCCTGTAGTTATACTGTACATGATTACATTCCTAGAGGTATGGGTGCTGTAGTTACTCCTATGTCCCAAAATAATTTGGGGGAGATAGTCTGTACTATAATACTATCACCATTTAGCTATCAATGTTACCACGTTACAATTGCAAATTCCCACTTTTCTGCACTTGGATTCCCATAGCAAATTCTTTTTACACAGCTAGTTATGTGGCAAGAACACTAAAAGGATATTTATTTGAATAGGTGACTCACAGTGAAACGGATGCATATATAATAAAACATTTCTTATTAGGCTTTCCCTTTAATCCTTTGAACTACACCAGGGACTCTGTTGCGACAGAAGTGTTACCAAGTTGAAAAACAACAGAGATAAAAAATAAACACATCTCATTTGTGACTTAAAGGGACAGGAAAGTTATTTTTCAACGCTACATCTAGAAAATAATGTATTACAGTATTTTTTTACTGAGCTGGAAAAAAATGCCATATTATGCGTGTGTGGCATGACACTGCCAATGGTACAGCTTTGGGAGTTGTCCATATCAACCAGAGGTAATATTTCTTGTGGGGGGGGGGTGAGTGTTGCACAAACTGTCAGTTTCAAAATCAGCTCTAGCTTAGTTATTTTTGATAAAATGTCAGCATGTTTAAACAGTGATCTTTCAAATGCGTGATAGATTTTTTTAGCTTTGTGACCCTTTATGAATAATATAATCATTTGAATTTCCACTTGAATGTAGGCTAAATTGATTCTCTTTCATGATTTTAAGCATTTCATTGATATAATAACTTATAATAGGATTTGTTTCAGTTTTGCCCTGGTGGGAAATGTAATGCTCTAAGACTGAACATTTGATATATGACATATTTATGTGAATTGATTTTTCTCACTTACAAACCTTCATGTCTAGAATTGTTTTCAAATTAGGTGACGTACAGCCAAACAATGGGTTCTGAAATTGGTTGGTCAGCTAAAAAAGGTCCTGTGTATAATGACTCATAACAAAAAATACTGAAATTGACATTTACATGCAAAAAAAGTATAGGCATGCAAAATTGCTTTTTAGTAAAGGGGTTTATAATACTTATTTTAGTTTTTATCTCTATATTTTGTTTTGCTTGTTCATCTTTGGGTTGAACAATAAAAAAACAAAAAAAAAACTATTTTTTTTCTCATTTAATAGTATTTAAATTACATAACCAATATTAAAATATTTAATAAGATTTGCACATTCAGAGAAAGCATTTTATCTCTTGACAAGATCCTCTTAAGAAATGCAAGTGATCTGTACTTGAAGAATAGTCAAGTTAAACTGAACCTGAATGAGTACTTGATACCCTGAATTACTAGTATCTAGGCTCATGAGGATTGTCCACCCTTGTTAAAGTGATGGCAAACTTGCCCCTTTGTATAAACAGATCTGTAGTGATTGCGATATTTTAGAGGGAGTTTAATTCATCAGTTATAATGAAAATGCACTGTAACTTACTTTTTAATGTAGCACTGAGAGTCAAATAGTCTGTGCTCTAGATGCCCACTTTTTTGTGAGCTAAGTTTAGCAAATATATTGCAAATCCTAATAAATCTCAAGTAAACTACAATTAAGGAAACATTTATATGGAATAAAAATGAGAAATCCATGTGAGTTTTGGAAAAAGGCATATTACTTTCTGTTTAAAAAACAAAACAAGAAGTCAAAAAAAGCCAAAGACAAGATGTCATTAGATATAAAAAAAACGATACATCCACATTTAAATTATATTTATTTTGTGAATACTTAAGACATTATTTTATTTATGTGTAATACACCAAAAGATCTCACAGCGCTATCTAGGGAGTCCAATAAATAAAAAAGAGAAAGGCAGACTAGGGGGACAATTTATTAATACTGTAGCGGATCATGTCTGCCCCACATCGATAAATGCCAAACAGCATACGCTTTCGGCATTTATCATTGCACAAGCATTACGTGCGAAATGCTTGTGCAATGCCGCCCCCTGCACATTTGTGGCCAATTGGCCACTAGCAGGGGGTGTCAATCATCCTGATCGTATCCGATTAGGAAGATTGCTGTCAGCCGTCTAAGAGGTGGCTGACAAGTTAAGGAGCAGCGGTCTTAAGACTGTTGCTTCTTAACTTAAGTTTCCAGCGAGCCTGAAGGCTCACACTGAAACAGCAGTATACCCTGCTTCTTAAATCGGCCCCTAGGACTGATGAATTACAGTGCCCTGCACCAATATACAGCTTGCAATCTACTTATACTTTACTTTACAATGCAGTTATATTATCATTATTGCATAGTGCCAAAATTTCCCAGAGGCTTCTGGGATGGTGAGGTGAGAGGAGCTTGTATCAGTGAACCACAGTTGTTTTGTGAGTACAGATGTGTCAAATAGGGTAACGCACTAGGGCCTCTAGTTATCAATGTCTGTCGGTGCGGATCAGGTCCGACAGACATCGCTGAATACGGCGAGCAATACGCTCGCCGTATTCAGCATTGCACCAGCAGCTCACAAGAGCTGCTGGTGCAATGCCGCCCCCTGAAGACTCGCGGCCAATGGGCCGCCAGCAGGGGGGTGTCAATCAACCCGATCGTACTCGATCGGGTTGAATTGCGGCAATGTGTGTCCGCCTGCTCAGAGCAGGCGGACAGGTTATGGAGCAGCGGTCTTTGTGACCGCTGCTTCATAACTGCTGTTTCTGGCGAGCCTGCAGGAGCTTGATACATATGCCCCTAGGTGTGCAATGTACGGGGTCGGACAGAGATGAACCATGTTGTAGGCAGAGTCAAGAAAGTTTCTAATTTTGCTGTTTTTGACAAGAAACCATGACATTTACCCTGACAGGTGATAGCTGCAGGAGGATCAGAGGGCAGAGCTCACAACACATTACTATCTTGCAATAAACAGGAAGGTTGGGAACACAGTTATTATTATTATTATTAATAATAACATTGTTTATTTGAAAAGTGCCACCAAATTCTTTAGCGCTGGGAACATGATTAGGAGGACACACTGACAGTGATCTATTGCAAACCCCCCCAAACAATGAACAGAAAATACAAGAAGAGGAGAGTCCTGCACTAAAAAAAACAACTTACAATCTACCTGTATTCACAAATGCATAGACAAAAAGCATTATATGAACATCATTTTCTACAACAGAAACCAAAGAGTTATTCTTTATCTGTGGATTGGATTCTTCATTGCAATTATCACTTTATATGCAAATAAGAAAAGCAAATTAAAAATTTTAGGTGAGAACTTGGTAAACAAAAATGATTGAATCGGCTTGCAAAAGCTAGAAATGATCACACTGCTTTTTATAGATAATAGTTGCTGATGCTGAACCAAAACTGGTACTATCTTTAAAATTATGGGGGTTGGAAACTTACCATAATTCTAGGCTCTCCTTTAACAAAGGACTAGATACACTAGATTACATTAATTAGTGCAAACTGGAGCTATAATTTATAAGGACATTTCTGTTTTAATTACTTAAAATGTTTATATATTTGTAGCAGGTAACATTAGGGATACACTTATAGATCCTCCAATCCTTCTGTCACAGTCTGCTGTTCCCCATTTTGTCATTACTTGTACTTTTCATAAATTTCTGGGGAATTTGTTGGTGTGTTGCAAATATGCATGGAAGTAATAATAATAATATTAATACTAATGGAATTTCCTTTTTCAAAAGTTATCCATTATGGCATAAGGTCCCTTAATATTATTTTCTCACTACTTAACATACCTACAATTTTATTAAAACACAACAAAAAAGGATACACCTAGCCTTACTAATTATCTACTTTCCAGACCCCCATCAATCTATTTTCAACACTAACTGAGACTTACTACAATATATTAATTCCTACCACACTGGTTTACCCAACTGCAATTAACAGTATGCCCATGGGATGCCCCAGCTAAGGTTAACTCCAACCTCAACCTCTCCCCTCTGCATTAATACCACATTGGATCACCAGATAAATTACCACCTAACTTCCAGACTCGCTCACTACAATGCTGACCCAACCTTAATAGTGGCCATAGTTTGCCAAAATCACCCATCCAGCTAAGATATCCCCTAAACCATACATACCAGTTTGTCTTCCAGTGCAACAACCAGCACCACCACACCGGAACGCTCTATAACAAACCCAAAATCCATCCACTGACCCTCTACCCTCTACCGACAAGACTCCTACCGCCAAAAAAAGTCAGTAGTTAAGAGCTTTCTGGGCTAACGCCGGTTTATAAAGCTCTTAACTACTGTGCTCTAAAGTACACTAACACCCATAAACTACCTATGTACCCCTAAACCGAGGTCCCCCCACATCGCCGCCACTCTATTAAAATTTTTTAACCCCTAATCTGCCGACCGCACGCCGCTGCCACCTACATTATCCCTATGAACCCCTAATCTGCTGCCCCTAACACCGCCGACCCCTATATTATATTTATTAACCCCTAATCTGCCGAGCGGACCACACTGCTACTATAATAAAGTTATTAACCCCTAATCCGCCTCACTCCCGCCTCAATAACCCTATAATAAATAGTATTAACCCCTAATCTGCCCTCCCTAACATCGCCGACACCTAACTTCAAGTATTAACCCCTAATCTGCCGATCGGAGCTCACCGCTATTCTAATAAATTTTTTAACCCCTAAAGCTAAGTCTAAGCCTAACCCTAACACCCCCCTAAGTTAAATATAATTTTATTCTAACAAAATAAATTAACTCTTATTAAATAAATTATTCCTATTTAAAGCTAAATACTTACCTGTAAAATAAACCCTAATATAGCTACAATATAAATTATAATTATATTGTAGCTATTTTAGGATTAATATTTATTTTACAGGCAACTTTGTATTTATTTTAACCAGGTACAATAGCTATTAATTAGTTAATAACTATTTAATAGCTAAAATAGTTAAAATAATTACAAAATTACCTGTAAAATAAATCCTAACCTAAGTTACAATTAAACCTAACACTACACTATCAATAAATTAATTAAATAAAATACCTACAATTATCTACAATTAAACCTAACACTACAGTATCAATAAATTAATTAAATACAATATCTACAAATAAATACAATTAAATAAACTAACTAAAGTACAAAAAATAAAAAAGAACTAAGTTACAAAAAATAAAAAATATTTACAAATATTAGAAAAATATTACAACAATTTTAAACTAATTACACCTACTCTAAGCCCCCTAATAAAATAACAAAGCCCCCCAAAATAAAAAATGCCCTACCCTATTCTAAAATAAAAAAGTTCAAAGCTCTTTTACCTTACCAGCCCTGAAAAGCGCCCTTTGCGGGGCATGCCCCAAAGAATTCAGCTCTTTTGCCTGTAAAAAAAACACATACAATACCCCCCCCCAACATTACAATCCACCACCCACATACCCCTAATCTAACCCAAACCCCCCTTAAATAAACCTAACACTAAGCCCCTGAAGATCTCCCTACCTTATCTTCACCTCACCGGGTCCCGATCTGTCCAGAAGAGGGTCCAAAGTCTTGATCCAAGCCCAAGTGGGGGGCTGAAGAGTGACGTCCATCCTCGGGCTGAAGTTTGGATCCAAGCGGCGGCTGAAGAACTCCATCATCAGGCTGAAGTCGGAAGTCCATCATCGGGATGAAGTCTTCTATCAAGCCGCATCTTCAATCTTCTTTCTTCCGGAGCGGAGCGGAGCCATCTTCTTCCAAGCCGACGCGGAACATCCTCTTCAACAGCCGCCTACTCGCCGAATGACGGTTCCTTTAAATGACGTCATCCAAGATGGCGTCCCTCGAATTCCGATAGGCTGATAGGATTCTATCAGCCAATCGGAATTAAGGTAGGAATATTCTGATTGGCTGATGGAATCAGCCAATCAGATTCAAGTTCAATCCGATTGTCTGATTGGAGCAGCCAATCAGATTGAGCTCGCATTCTATTGGCTGATCGGAACAGCCAATAGAATGCAAGCTCAATCTGATTGGCTGATCGAATCAGCCAATCGGATTGAACTTGATTCTGATTGGCTGATTCCATCAGCCAATCAGAATTTTCCTACCTTAATTCCGATTGGCTGATAGAATCCTATCAGCCAATCGGAATTCGAGGGACGCCATCTTGGATGACGTCCCTTAAAGGAACCGTCATTTGTCGGGAAGTCGTCGGAAGAAGAAGATGGGTCCGCGGTGGAGGTCATCAAGATGGAGCCAGTCCTCATCGGATGAAGAGAGAAGATGCCGCTTGGAAGAAGATGGTTGCCGGTCCGGATCGCCTCTTCTTCCCGGATAGGATGAAGACTTTGGAGCCTCTTCTGGACCTCTTCAGCCGCTAGATGATGGATGTCTAGCCCCCGCTTGGGCTTGGATGAAGATTTCGGAGCCTGGAACGATCGGTGGTACCTGGCATGGTGAAGACAAGGTAGGAAGATCTTCAGGGGCTTAGTGTTAGGTTTATTTAAGGGGGTTTGGGTTAGATTAGGGGTATGTGGGTGGTGGGTTGTAATGTTGGGGGGGGTATTGTATGTTTTTTTTTACAGGCAAAAGAGCTGAATTCTTTGGGGCATGCCCCGCAAAGGGCCCTTTTAAGGGCTGGTAAGGTAAAAGAGCTTTGAACTTTTGTAATTTAGAATAGGGTAGGGCATTTTTTTATTTTGGGGGGCTTTGTTATTTTATTAGGGGGCTTAGAGTAGGTGTAATTAGTTTAAAATTGTTGTAATATTTTTCTAATATTTGTAAATATTTTTTTATTTTTTGTAACTTAGTTCTTTTTTATTTTTTGTACTTTAGTTAGTTTATTTAATTGTATTTATTTGTAGATATTGTATTTAATTAATTTATTGATAGTGTAGTGTTAGGTTTAATTGTAGATAATTGTAGGTATTTTATTTAATTAATTTATTGATAGTGTAGTGTTAGGTTTAATTGTAACTTAGGTTAGGATTTATTTTACAGGTAATTTTGTAATTATTTTAACTATTTTAGCTAATAAATAGTTCTTAACTATTTAATAGCTATTGTACCTGGTTAAAATAAATACAAATTTACCTGTAAAATAAATATAAATCCTAAAATAGCTATAATATAATTATAATTTGTAATATTGTAGCTATATTAGGGTTTATTTTACAGGTAAGTATTTAGCTTTAAATAGGAATAATTTATTTAATAAGAGTTAATTTATTTCGTTAGATTTAAATTATATTTAACTTAGGGGGGTGTTAGGGTTAGACTTAGCTTTAGGGGTTAATCCATTTATTACAGTAGCATCGAGATTCGGTCGGCAGATTAGGGGTTAATAATTGAAGTTAGGTGTCGGCGATGTTAGGGAGGGCAGATTAGGGGTTAATACTATTTATTATAAGGTTATTGAGGCGGATTAGGGGTTAATAACTTTATTATAGTAGCGGTGCGGTCTGCTCGGCAGATTAGGGGTTAATAAGTGTAGGCAGGTGGAGGTGACGTTGTGGGGGGCAGATTAGGGGTTATTAAATATAATATAGGGGTCGGCGGTGTTAGGGGCAGCAGATTAGGGGTACACAGAGATAATGTAGGTAGCTGCGGTTTACGGAACGGCAGATTAGGGGTTAAAAAAAAATATGCAGGTGTCAGCGATAGTGGGGGCGGCAGATTAGGGGTTAATAAGTGTAAGGTTAGGGGTGTTTAGACTCGGGGTACATGTTAGAGTGTTAGGTGCAGACGTAGGAAGTGTTTCCCCATAGACAACAATGGGGCTGCGTTAAGAGCTGAACGGTGCTTTTTTGCAGGTTTTTTTTCAGCTCAAAATGCCCCATTGTTTTCTATGGGGATATTGTGCACGAGCACGTTTTTTAAGCTGGCCGCGTCAGTAAGCACCGCTGGTATCTAGAGTTGCAGTGGCATTAAATTATGCTCTACGCTCCCTTTTTGGAGCCTAATGCAGTGAAAACCCAGCCATTCTGTGAACTCTAAATACCAGCGGTATTTAAAAGGTGCGGGAGAAAAAAAGCACGCGTAGCTAACGCACCCCTTTGACCGCCAAACTCTAAATCTAGCCGTTAGAAATTAATATTAGTTAAAATCAGATTACAACATCAGAGTTTGATTTGCTTCCGACGTTAGCATTGCTAGGTGTAGAGATTTTTACCTGATATCCCCTAAAGGATTCTGCTTCCCGAATCCCAATGAGTCTACTAACTTTATTCTTGGAAGCACCTACAGACTTGCATTACTTTTTTATTTGCTTGCAGCTGTAACTTTCTTTTAGCCTTGGGTGCTGCTATGTTAAACCTCACAAACTCTTGAAAATGATTTCTATATTCACCAGAGAAGCATCTTCTTGAGAGCTCAGGGTTTATTCCCTTTTTTTATTGCTTTTAGAGAGAATTGGCTCAGTCTAGTCTATGGTAAAACTCAATGACAGACTTATCTAGTGCTATAGAGCTAGAATCACTGCTAAATAAAGAAGACTATCTGCACATAAACATAGACTGCATCAGTCTTTGAATAGGAGACATCCAAACAGTATTTGAATAGTAGTACGTAAAGTGTGGTTATTCCCTGCTATTGCTCACTACTGCCATCTACATCCTCACTCTACATGTTGCTTCTATAACATTCCTGCACACTGGTGAGCCTACTTTCATACGGCTAGATTTAGAGTTTTGTCGGTAACGACCAGCATAGCTAACGCTGGCTTTTTTCTGGCCGCACCTTTAAAATAACTCTGGTATTGAGAGTCCACAGAATGGCTGCGTTAGGCTCCAAAAAGGGAGCGTACAGGCATATTTAACACCACTGCAACTCTCGATACCAGAGTTGCTTACGGAAGCGGCCAGCTTAGGGGGGTGTTAGTGTAAGGGTTAGACTTAGCTTTAGGGGTTAATACATTTATTAGAATAGCGGTGAGCTCCAGTCGGCAGATTAGGGGTTAATGTTTGAAGTTAGGTGTCGGCGATGTTAGGGAGGGCATATTAGGGGTTAATACTATTTATTATAGGGTTATTGAGGCGGAAGTGAGGCAGATTAGGGGTTAATAACTTTATTATAGTAGCGGTGAGATCCGCTCGGCAGATTAGGGGTTAATAAGTGTAGGCAGGTGGAGGCGACGTTGAGGGGGGCAGATTAGGGGTTAATAAATATAATATAGGGGTTGGCGGTGTTAGGGGCAGCAGATTAGGGGTACATAGCTATAATGTAGGTGGCGGCTCTTTGCGGTCGGCAGATTAGGAGTTAATAATTGTAGGTAGCTGGCGGCGACGTTGTAGGGGGCAGGTTAGGGGTTAATAAATATAATATAGGGGTCGGCGGTGTTAGGGGCAGCAGATTAGGGGTACATAAGTATAAGGTAGGTGGCAGTTGGCAGATTAGGGGTTAAAAAAATGTAATTGAGTGGCGGCGATGTGGGGGGACCTCGGTTTAGGGGTGCATGGGTAGTTTATGGGTGTTAGTGTACTTTAGAGCACAGTAGTTAAGAGCTTTATAAACCGGCGTTAGCCCAGAAAGCTCTTAACTACTGACTTTTTTCTGCGGCTGGAGTTTTGTCATTAGAATTCTAACGCTTACTTCAGCCATGACTCTAAATACCGGAGTTAGAAAGATCCCATTGTAAAGATAGGATACGCAATTGACGTAAGGGGATCTGCGGTATGGAAAAGTCGCGGCTGAAAAGTGAGCGTTAGACCCTTTCCTGACTGACTCCAAATACCGGCGGTAGCCTAAAACCAGCGTTAGGAGCCTCTAACGCTGGTTTTCACGGCTACCGCCAAACTCCAAATCTAGGCCATATGCTCTTATGGAAAGGGGGCAATTTTCAACAAACAAGAGAGGAGTACATTTGAATACAGAATTACATTTTCATTTTTTTAAAATGTATCCACTATCTGATGCATGAAAATGTCATATTGACTGCCATGTCGCTTTCACAAACACTATACTTTTTTTTTATGTGCACTTAGTAAGATATAGCTGCTAATCTTTGCTAATCAACAACATTTCTTTTTTTAGCTTTCTTTTGCTAAACATATTTTTGTGTGAATATAAACTGTCAAATCTTGCATGGCAAACATATTTCAAGATTGCACTAAGCAAAGCTTAAGACACTGAAATCCACAATTTCATCAGTTTGAAATTTAATTTATTAATATAAATAATATCAATATGTTCACAAAATATCCCACCAAGGGTTTATCATTAACCAGCTAATTTATCTATGGACTTTTCTTTGTTGAATTACATAACCCGGGTTATATGTAATATTGTCATCAGATCAACTAACAGTGAAATCCACTATTTTCTTGCGCTATATAGCACTGAGAGCAAGTCAACTTGAATGAACTTGTTATCCTGTATCGGTAATCAATTCCGACTGCATTTGAAAAACCGTTACAATCTGTGACGTAATCAAACGATCACATGGGAGCAAGCTGATATATTGTAACATAATGCCGCAAGGAGAGTAAGTGAGCCAGCCTGTGTGTCACAAGTACAACAGGACATTGTGCGTACTCCTCTACAGGATCCATTCTGACAAGAGCTTCACTGAAGTAAGGTACTCAGCAGCATACTTGAATGCATATGTGCACAAAACGGATAATATCAGTCCGAGAACTGACTTTTAAACTGCTATACATTAACCGGGGACACTCTGGTATTTGTTAAAGCATCTATTAAACATTATATTTAGATACACTACAAGGTGGTATTAACTATCTAGACTTATTAAGTCTCGAATATCTATTTGCAAATGCATGCTTTTTGAGAAGGTTTGTGGGGTGGTAAAAATTGCCGCTCATATATTAACAAGATCTATGTTTTAAAGGGACACTGAACCCAAAATAAATTATTTCGTGATTCAGATAGAGCATGCAATTTAAAGCAACTTTCTAATTTACTCCTATTATCAAATTCTCTTCATTCTCTTGGTAACTTTATTTGAAATGCAAGAATGTAAGTTTAGATGCTGGCCCATTTTTTGTGAACACACTGTGTTGTTCTTGCTGATTGGTGGATAAATTCACCCACCAATAAACAAGTGCTTTCCATGGTCTGAACCAAAAAAATAGCTTAGATGTCTTCTTTTTCAAATAAAGAAAGCAAGATAACGAAGAAAAATTGATAATAGGAGTAAATTAGAAAGTTGCTTAAATTTGCATTCTCTATCTGAATCATGAAAGAAAAAAAATTGGGTTCAATGTCCCTTTAATGTTTCATTTTTAATTCATTGTGCCCTAGACCATAGGGAGAAGTCCCAGGTGTTCTTATTTTGTGACTAACATGTATTGATATTATTTATATTAATAAATCAACTTTTAGACTGATGAAATTGTGCATTTCAGTGTCTTAAGCTTTGCTTAGCGCCCTCCTAATACATTTCTTTTTTAACATAGCATAGAGGAAGCTGATATAATCATATTTTGTTGATATTTCAAGATTACCAATCCAAGAGAAATGAAACACTTGAATTTAATCATTAAAATGTCTGCTGTTCGAGCTACCTCACACTTACTATTCACACATCATGTCTTCACAATCTACTTTTAAAACATCTTTATTGCTAATAAACATTCTGGGGAAGCAAAAACAGATTCTAAATTTTGCAGATAAACATAATTAAAATAAGCCCTTCAGAACAGGGATATTCAATGCTTAAGATAGGATCAATGACCCTGATTTAATAAAACCTTTTGTTGAAACTAATATCTCCCAGAAAAACTCTAAAAGAATTGCTCAATAGAAAGAGATTTATACTTTACCTTTGTCCCATCCATAAATTGCTAGTGACTCAATTATAATCAATAGAAACGCGTCTACCTACTACCCATAGAATGGACCACCATGGAAGATATAAAAATGATAAAAATACCTTCAAAATGTTATGAAACAAAAAGATTAAAAGGGGGGAAAACATTATTGATAAACCAGTCAAATTTAACATATGAACAAAAGAAAAAGATAAAAAAAAATTGAGTCTACCTAATTATCTTTGAAACTATAAGATACGGGTGTGAGGCAAGATACTTCCCAGAGGCAATATCTTTATGAGCCCTGCATACTTGGTGTTGATGTAGGTAAAAAATCCTGACCACGGAATGTCCATGGTCAGCCAATCATTGTTGACTGCGAGGTGACCAAGGCACCTTTTTTTCAATCAATGCTATTTTTCTGTAACAAATGAAAATATTTTAAACTGGCTAACATTTATATTTACCATGTTTCAAGCATATTTCTGAAGTTGTTGCAGTTGTAATTGTTTTAAAGAAAAGGTAAACACCTTGTAATTACAAGACATTTAATTTGGGTTGCTATGGAATAAACTGCACTACAGATATTTCCTTTACAATGGCCCTTTGTAGGGCATTGCTCTAAAGTGTCAGCTCTTTTTGTGAAAAAAAGAAAAACTACAAACCTCTACAATCCCCCCCCACCCAAATAAAAATATCTAAAAAAAAATACTCTAAAAAGTGTCATGAAAAGGTCATTTGGCTGGGCATTACCCTTGAAAGTACATTTAGCTCTTTTGCTGCTGTAAATTTTTTAAAAATAAAACAAAAAACAACTCTAAAAAAAACCCTAATATTAAACCCTGAAAATGGTTCTCACAAAGATGAATCTGGGCGGTGACACTCCATCTTCATCCCGGCGGCACTCCATCTTCTTATCTTCATCCCGGGGGGGATTTTTAGCCATCTTCTTATCTTCATCCTGGTGGTGATCTCCATCCATCTTTTTATCTTCCATCCCCGACTTCCTCTTAATGTGGTCATCAGCCACACACTGAATATGGAATGTGAGGTACCCCCTTTATATAGGGATGTCCTTGCATTCCTATTGGCCAATTTTAAATTTCAAATTCAAATCAGCCAATAGAATGAAAGCTTTTTCTATTGGCTGATTTGAATTGAAAATTGAAAATCAGCCAATAAGAATGCAAGGGTAACCCTATATAAAGGGGGTACTTTGCATTCAAAATTCAGTGTGCGGCTGGTGATCGTATGAAGAGGATGTCAGGGATGGAATATAAGAAGTATAAGAAGATTGATGAAGATCGCCGCCGGGATGAAGATAAGATGATTGCCACCGGGCCGAAGATAAAAAAATTGATGAAGACCGTGATGAAGATAAGAATATCGACCGCCGCCAGGATGAAGATGGAGACTCGCCACCCAGATTAATCTTTGGTGAGTACCATCTTCGGTATTTAGTGTTAGTTTTGTTTTTCCTGGGCAGCAAAAGAGCGAAATGCACTTTTCAGAGTATTTTTTTTATAGATTTTTTTAATATGTTTTATATGTTTTTATGTTATAGATTTTTTTGTATATGTTTGTAGTTTTTTTCACAAAAATAGCTGACGAACGGCCCTTTTAAGGGCTATGGGGCTGAATTATCATTATGCGGATGGACATTATCCGTTGTAGCGGATCATGTCCGCCGCACATCGATAAATGCTCACAGCAAACCCTGTCTGCATTTATCATTGCACAAGCACTTCTCGTGAAATGCTTGTACAATACTGCCCCCTGCAGATTCGCTAGCAGGGGGTGTCAATCAACCCGATCATATCCGATCAGGCTGATTGCTGTCCGCCGCCTCAGAGGTGGCAGACGAGTTAAGGAGCAGCGTTCCTGAGAGCTCATGCGGAAACAGAGGTATTCAGCTCCGTTCGGGCCTTGATAAATCGGCCCCTATATCTGTAGTTAAGTGTTAGTATAGGTTTTTTATTTTGGGGTGATATTTTTAGTGTGGTTTTAGAATAGGTATAACTCATTTTTAGTTTTAGTAATTTGTCTGTTTGTTGTTTTTGTAATGGTAGATTTCTTTTGTAATGGTAGTTTTTTTTTTTTTTTAAATAATGTAATGTTTTTTTTTTTTTTAAGTAATGTTAGGTTTGTTTTTTAAAGTAATATTAGGTTGTTGTTTTTTTTTTTTTTAAAGGTAAGGTTAGGTTTTTTACTTTTTCAGGTAAGTTTTATTTTTTTAAAGGTAGTTAGTTTTTTTTTTTTCTACAGGTAAGGTTAGTTTGTTTTGAAGTAACTTAGTGGGTGTTAAGTTAGGGGGTTTAGATTTTAGTAGGTTATTTTGTGAGTGGGGATGTGGCGGTTTAGGGGTTAATAGTGTGGTGGGTTACTTTGAGATGGGGGTTCTTTAGGGGTTGATAGTGTAGTGGGTTACTTTGCGATGGGGGTTAAACATAGAAACATAGAAACATAGAATTTGACGGTAGATAAGAACCAAAAGGCCCATCAAGTCTACCCATATTACATGTTACTTTTTCCTTAGGATAGCCTTATGCATGTCCCAGGCATTTTTAAATTCCTTTACAGTCTTTGTGTTTACCACCTCAAATGGAAGTTTATTCCATGAATCCACCACCCTTTCTGTAAAAAAATGCTTCCTCAAATTTCTCCTGAATCTACTACCCTCTAACTTTAGATTGTGACCCCTTGTTTTGGCATTTATTTTTTTGTGAAAAATGCTTTCAGCTTCTATTTTATTAAGTCCCTTCATATATTTGAAGGTTTCTATCATGTCACCTCTTTCCCTTCTATCCTCTAAACTATACATATTTAGATCATAGAGTCTTTCTTTGTATGTTTTATATTTTAGACCATGTACCATTTTAGTAGCCCTCCTTTGGATAGCTTCTAGTTTATTTATATCTGTCTGAAGATATGGTCTCCAGAACTGTACACAGTATTCCATATTTGGTCTAACTAATGATCTGTTAAGTGGCATAAGAACCTTGCTATTTCTGCTACTAAAACCTCTTCCAATGCAACCAAGCATTTGACTGGCCTTGCGGGCTGCACTGCGGCATTGTGTACCAAATTTTAAATCATCTGAAATAATATGGCGGTTTAGGGGTTAATATTGTAGTGGGTTACTTAGAGATGGGTGTTGTGGTGGTTTGGGGGTTAATAGTGTAATGGGGACTTTGCGATTGCCTATGCAGTGGTTTAGGGGTTATTAGAGTATGGGGCTTATGGAGATTCGGGTTAAGCGCGTGAATATGGGTGTGGAAGGGGTAATTACCGCTCCACGCATAATCTAGCCCGTTGTCTGAGGTATCCCTACCTATACTGAAATTTTCTACAGAAAAGCTGGGTAAACATAGCCAGCAGAACAAATTACACTCACAATAGGAGATAGGAGAGATAAGCAATAAAATGTTAATTTTAAATTGTTCTCTCTAAGTATTGGCCTTTTGCATACAAACAGAGATAAAATAAAGAAGAATATGTCTGTACAGAATGTGATAAAGTAAGGAGATCTAATTTCCCTGTACGCTCAACAACTTTTAATGGGTTGTGGTTTTAAAGAACAGCGCCAGCTATTTCATATAAAAAATAAACCTCAGCAATCAATTTCTCATACATTTTATACTCTGCAGATGCTTTTACAATTCATTGAAAAAACACATTAACCCCTTAACGACCAATGACAAACCAGGCACGTCCTACAAAAACCGGTTGTTAATGACCAAGGATGTGCCTTGTACGTCCCCAGGGGTTTCAAGCGGTGGAAGTGACGTTAAGGGGCCGTTAAGGGGAGCGGGAGCAGGTGGGACCGCTACGGCCATGCTACATCACGGCAGTGAGTGGGAAGGAGGGAGGAGGGGGAAGGAGGAGAGGGGGATCCTATGTGGGATCCATGTTTGTAAAAGGATCTTGGAGGGGAGGGGTTTGCTAATGAGGGGAGGCAGCTACACTACGAAAAAAAGTGGGGTTTATTATTTTTAAAAATACAAATACAATAATTTAGAGCAAACTGGGTACTGGCAGACAGCTGCTAGTACACAAGATGGCGGCAAATAGGTAGAGGGGGGAGGGAATTATATAATAAAAAATTAAAAAAAAACTTTTTATTTTTATACTGGCAGACTTTCTGCCAGTACTTAACATGGAAGTGACAATTGTGAGGTGGGGGAGGGAAAAGAGCTGTTTGAGAGGTGTCAAGGAGGGATCAGGGGGTGGGATGTGTCAGTTGGGAGGCTGATCTCTACACTAAAGCTAAAATTAACCCTACAAGCTACCTCATTAACCCCTTCACTGCTGGGCATAATACAAGTGTGGTGCACAGCGGCATTAAGCAGCCTTCTAATTAGCAAAAAGCAATGCCATATATGTCTGCTATTTCTGAACAAAGGGGATCCCAGAGAAGCATTTGCAACCATTTGTGCCATAATTGCACAAGCTGTTTGCAAATAATTTTAGTGAGAAACCTAAAGTTTGTGAAAAAGTTAGTATAAAAGTGAACGTTTTTATTTATTTGATTGCATTTGGCGGTGAAATAGTGGCATAAAATATACCAAAATGGGCCTAGATCAATACTTTGGGTTGTCTACTAAAAAGATATATATATATACACACACATGTGAAGGGTTATTCAGGGATTCCTGACAAATATCACTGTTACAATAAAACTATCGCTAATTTTGGAAGAAAAAAATGGTTTGGAAATAGCAAAGTGCTACTTGTACTTATTGCCCTATAACTTGCAAACAAAAGCAAAAAACATGTAAACATTGGGTATTTCTAAACTCAGGACACAATTTAGAAACTATTTAACATGGGTGTTTTTTGGTGGATGTAGATGTGTAACAGATTTTGGGGGTCAAATTTAGAAAAAGTGTGTTTTTTTTATTTTTTTCATCTTATTTTATATATTTTTGTATAGTAAATTATATGATATGATGAAAATAATGGTATCTTTAGAAAGTCCATTTAATGACAAGAAAAACGGTATATAATATGTGTGGGTACAGTAAAGGAGAATTATAGCTAAACACAAACATGTTAAATGAAATGTTAAAACAGCCCTGGTCCTTAACGGTAAGAAAATTGAAAAATGGTCTGGTCACTAAGGGGTTAAAGTAAAAAAAATTTTACAGTACACTTTACACTAGTTAACTACAATTACCTTTAGTTAAGTTTGGCTTGAGATTAAATACATTTACTGTTGCCAGAACAGCACTGTCTAAAGCTACTCAAAATGAGAAATGATTTGCTAATAGGTTAATGAGCTCTAGTGGGCAGGTCTTGTCACATGCTCTGTGTTTTTGTGGTTATTGCTTGTAACTGATTCGTCTTACTGGTGTAATCAGATAGCAAAAGTTTAAATATGAGAATTAACAAACAGATTATTTGTACGTTTGTAAAGACCATTTAATCAACAAGCTGAATGTGTTGCTAAATCCGGCTTAATAATACTGGCATTGCCCAGTGTATTGTACTCATATTGTCACTGAGAACTGAACTGATTTTGTTGCCTCTAGGAAACTATAAATTTATCTGGCTCACAGATTAATGTTTATTTTGAGAGTGAATCTAACAACTTGCAGAGAAAAAGGTGCTGTGTATCCCTGTCAGGGGAGAAACTAAGGCCTAGATTACGAGTTTTGCGTTAGCCTTAAAAAGCAGCTTTGGCCGGTCCTAACGCTGCTTTTTAACGCCCGCTGGTATTACGAGTCTTGAAGGTACAGGTGTACCACTCACTTTTTTGGCCAGACTCGGAAATACCGCAAATCCATTTACGTCAATTGCGTATCCTATATTTTCAATGGGACTTGCATAGCGCCTGTATTTCGAGTGTTCCAAAAAGTGAGCGGTAGACCCTCTCCTGTCAAGCCTGGTACCACATTTTAAAGTCAGTAGTTAAGAGTTTTACACTACAACGCCTTAGCATAAAACTCTTAACTAAAGTGCTAAAAAGTACACTAGCACCCATAAACTACCTATTAACCCCTAAACCGAGGCCCCCCCCCACATCGCAAACACTAAAATAAATGTTTTAACCCCTAATCTGCCTAACTGGACATCGCCGCCACTATAATAAATATATTAACCCCTAAACCGCCGCACTCCCGCATCGCAAACATTAGTTAAATATTATTAACCCCTAATCTGCCGCCCCTAACATCGCCGACACCTACCTACATTTATTAAGCCCTAATCTACCGCCCACAACATCGCCACCACTATATTAAAGTTATTAAACCCTAAATCTAAGTCTAACACTAACACCCCCTAACTTAAATATAATTTAAATAAATCTAAATAAAATTACAATCATTAACTAAATTATTCCTATTTAAAACTAAATACTTACCTGTAAAATAAACCCTAAGCTAGCTACAATATAACTAATAGTTACATTGTAGCTAGTTTAGGGTTTATTTTTATTTTACAGGCAACTTTGTATTTATTTTAACTAGGTACAATAGTTATTAAATAGTTATTAACTATTTCATAACTACCTAGTTAAAATAAAGACAAATTTACCTGTAAAATAAAACCTAACCTAAGTTACAATTACACCGAACACTACACTACAATTAAATTAATTACCTAAATTAAATACAATTAATTACAATTAAATAAAATTATCTAAAGTACAAAAAAACAAACACTAAATTACAGAAAATAATAAAGAAATTACAAGATTTTTAAACTAATTACACCTAATCTAATCCCCCAAACAAAATTAAAAATGCCCCCCCCAAAATAAAAAAAGCTCTACCCTACACTAAATTACAAATAGCCCTTAAAAGGGCCCTTTGTGGGGCATTGCCCCAAAGTAATCAGCTCTTTTACCTGGATTTTTTTTTTACAATTTACAAATGGTGGCGGTGTCCGGAGCGGCAGATTAGGGGTTAATAATATAATGCAGGTGTTGGCGATGTCGGGGGTGGCAGATTAGGGGTTAATAAGTGTAATATTAGCGGTGTTTAGACTCGGGGTTCATGTTAGGGTGTTAGGTGTAGACATAAATGTATTTTCCCCATAGGATTCAATGGGGCTGCATTAGGAGCTTTACGTTGCTTTTTTGCAGGTGTTAGGTTTTTTTTCAGCCGGTTCTCCCCCATTGATTCCTAATGATAAATTGTGCACAAGCACTTTTAGCCAGCTCACCGCTAACGTAAGCAGCGCTGGTATTGAGGTGAGATGTGGCGCTCAATTTTGCTCTACGCTAACTTTTTTTGCGGTTCGTAAAAACCCGTAATACCAGCGCTGTCTGTAAGTGAGCGGTGAGCATAAACTACTCGCTAGCACCGCAGTAAGTAAGCTAATTGGAATTATCATCCCTCATGGGTCCTGCAGGCTTTTCATGGCAGTGCTTCTGATGTTGTAGACACATTTAAACTTACTTTGCTTCCAGTTTTGCATACATTGTTCTACCTACCATCTGTTTTGTATCTGGAGACAATCTCTTAAGCATAACAACTGAGAGATACACATAAAAGTTTTGCTTAGAAAAATGTCAGCGCCACTTTATGATGGGTATTTGGGTTCAGTGCCACCAGGATCACCTAACGGCCAGCTCTAACTGCTGCTGCAGTGTGACACAGATGCCTGGATTACTGAGACTTTGAAGACTAAGAACAGGAGGCCAACAACATAAGGTGCATATATTTGTCTTCACCTCAATGTGCTGCTCTCAATGCACTGGACACTATCGCTCATATGCTGCTGTACTCACTAGATGGTGAATGGAGTCTCGCTAACCCCAACCTGCACACTACTGGATGAAATACAATAAAAACTTTTACCCTTAGCCACCACTGGTAAATGGCATAATGAAATTCAAGAAATTGTCAGATACACTCAAGGAATGATTTTATTTCCAGCCCACCCATTGACACTGTGAAAGACATTTAATTAACCTCATAACCTGTGTTTACGAAATAAACTAAATTAAATTAACTGCTATACACAAAATGCATAACATAAAAAGTATAATACTCTGTTGCACTGCATTTGTCACTCATTCTCATTAACAATTTAAGAGAATGCCCCCTTTTAAAGTGATATTGCATTGTTAAATGTTCTTTGCTTTGAGTACATCATGTCTAGAATTTTTTAATAGTTTAGTGTGCCTTTAAAATAACATTTTCAGTGAAATATTTTGCACATCTATTCAGATATAATAAAAGGAAGCTCACAATACCAGTGAGCTTTAGTGACTCCAGACAGATGGCTTCAAAGGGACGTGAAACACTTTAAAATTGTGATATAAAATGTTCCTTTTTTGTGATATACATGATTTCTTTACTTTACCCCTTTTTCTGTAGTTTAACTCTGAAACTTGTGGGTTTTACCTTGAGAGCTGGTGAGGAAAGTGTACACTTCTAATCTCACAAAGCTAACACTGCTACATTCTACACAGTGATTGTTGAACATTGTAGTAGCTTGTTTATATCTACCCTTAACTAGATTTGTCAAAGGAGATACTATAGACTTTTAAAGGCTTTTGTAAAACAATGCTAATATTGCTAACAAAATGACAGTTTAATTATTTTAAGCATGTTTTGTATGCAAACCTTTGGCAACATTGGGGTAGATTTATTAAAAGGTGAGCGGACATGATTCACTGTAGCGAATCATGTCCACTCGACCTTGCTAAATGCCGACAGGCATTTAACATTGCACAAGCATTTCTGGTGAAATTCTTGTGGAATGAGACCTGACCACTGCTTCCTAACTTCCGCTTCAGGTGGACCTGAAACGATGGAGCTCCGAAGCAGCATCCGCCCATAGACCATAGTGTTTAATTGCTGGTATATACAGGTAGAAATCCCCAAATCCGGAATTCCAAAATACAGAATTATTCCGAAATCCAAACATTTTAATTCTTATTTAAATCCAAACATTTTCATTCTTATTTTTTTTTTAAATAACATTATTAAAAATGCAAATGCTAGTCTATATTACCTTTCTGATTACAGTATAGTACAGGTGGCTCAATTTACACCGTTTCAGAATAACAACCTTTTTTTCCAGTCATGTGACTGCTATTGAAAAGCATTGAGAAGCAGTGCATTGATTAAAATAGCCAGTAGGTGGAGCTGTCCGCTTGTGTTGCAGCAAAGCCAAGCAAGCTGAAATTAATCAGTTTAACCAGACCTGAGCTATGGAGCAGATTTCAAAGGAACAAAATCTTCCAGTCCAGATTGGAATGCATAGAAAGAACTGTTTGCAGAAAAATTGTATTAGGTTTATAATGCTGTTTAGCAAATGTTTTTGTTCATTTAACTTAGTTTAATTATATATTCTGTGTTGTGTGATTATTTTATTAGGTTTATAATGCTGTTTAGCAAATGTTTTTGTTCATTTAACTTAGTTTAATTATATATTCTGTGTTGTGTGATTATTATATTATGTTTATAATGCTGTTTAGCATTTAAAGTCTTCATTTCAAAGCTTTAAAAATAATTTATTAGATGTTACTTATGACAATTTTGAGAGGGGCTTCCCATTGACTTACATTATAAACTGGGTTTCAATTTACAATGGTTTCGATTTACAACCATTCCTTCTGGAACCTAACCCCGGCGTAAACTGAGGGATACCTGTACTATCTTTCTGATGGTACTATGTATATAAAATTATTACATTTTATAACTACCTTTAGGTTGCGAAAATACTGGTCATACTCTAAGTGACTGGGCAATGGTTGGTGGGGGGTCACATAATTTCCTCCCAAAAGTTCTACTTGAGCCCACTATGTATATTTTTCACAGGTAAGCAATCATTTTATCATCCAGTATTTTGTGAAGATTTTACTGGACAGCTTGCAGAAATACTGCACGGACGGTTGAATACTGTACACCTGGTAACCCTATTTGTACCTGTACTATGCATATAAAAAAGCATGTGTTTTATATTTCTTTAAACCTCTTTAAACACAAATACTACGATGATGATGTCTTTTAAAGTAACAGTTATGGAAAAAATAAACTCTCATTAAAAAACCTAGAATATTTATTACATGGTAAACAGCATAAAAAATGCAAGAAATAATTATATAAAAAAACAAATCTTGTAAATATCTGTTTATTCTTGTAGAATTCAACAAAATAAAGCATGAACAAATGAAATAAAATGTGTAAACAGCTTCTTTTGTAACAAGCAAGTTAGAAAACAGCAGGGATAATAAAAATGGCAAATTGTACACAAATCCAATGATGTTTTTTGCTTATTTCTGAGAGGAAAAAAAAAAAGAAGCTTTTGAAAAAGTATTTTTGTTGGGTGTCAGGAGCTGAGAGAGAAATGTAAGAGCTGGGACACAGACTGCAATAAATCTTCCAGATCTTTAATGTTGAAGTTGTTTAACTTCCAGTCAGCAAGTGAGGCTATTAACATTTACAGTGACGGTTTGTGGACATTAGAGGCACTTTGCAGCACCAAGACACTGTAAATCTGAGGCCTATGGGTTTAGCTCTTGGTGCATTAGTTTATAGGCTAAAGGATTTAATAGAAAGAAGGTAATTAAGCTCACTCTGCAAACCTAATTTTTTTTTTCTGGTAGAGCAAGTCAACAATGGGCTCAGATACGTCTCTGGTGGTCTTCAGTTTTGTAAGCAAGAAACAAACTTTCTTTTATCACTTTTTATTCCACATCTTTCTTCCGCAAACAGTATTAGTGGATAGTTCATATATATTACTCCCATCAAATAATGTCCAGTTAAAAGTGAAAAATTTAAGCAACATTTTAATTTACTCCTATTATAAATTGTTCTTCGTTCGCTTTGTATCTTTATTTGAAAAAGCAGAAAAGTAAGCATGGGAGCCTGCCCATTTTTGGTTCACATGGTAACACAATTCTGGAATAAAAAATACTGTAACATTTTCATAACATTTACACTTAAGAAAGTGATAACAACCCTTCTGCAATTACTATACCTGTGTAAAAAAAAATATAGCACTTTAACGTATGTTAATTAATTCCTAACGATTTTTACTTCCTTTCACTCAAATATTTTATATGTGTAACGTCTGTCTGTAGTATACTACCATGTAAAAAACTTATGAGCTTTTCTATTTAGTGCTCTCAAATACGTATGAAGTGTTGTTTAAAATAACGTGAACAGAGTTTAATGGATATATATATATATATATATATATATATATATATATATATATATATATATATATATATATATATATATATATATATATATATATATATATATATATATACAGTAGGTTTCCAGGGGAACAGTAATACAACAGAATACACAGGAAATCTTTCCTATTTTTTTCTGCTCAGTCTTGTTTGTATAGTGTTTCTTTACCCATTACTGCAGTGTTGAAATGCTTAGTGTAGGTGGCGATTTCAAAAGGCAAAGGCAGATATTTCAAATGCCCAATGAAACATAGATGAGCTATTTGTAAACAATTTAATACACTCCAGCAGGTAAAATGGATCATTGGGAACACATTAAAGGGACATTAAACTGCTGAGTACAAGTACAGTAGCATGGCTACTACTCATCATTATATCGTTTTTTTTGTCCTGTACCTGCAGCTCTCTTCTCTTATTTAAACCTATTACAGACACCAGTTAGTAAAGCTCTCCATCTTTATACAGGACACCACCATCTTGTAGTGTTGCATGCTGGGATAGAAGCATTATGCTTTCACAGATTAGTGGTGTAAACAGCTTTTTGACAGCTGCACCTTGCACTTTGGGTTACTTTGCACAATAGAAAGATAAAGATCTACATATTTTTGCTTTTTTTTTTTTACACAGTTTATAAGTTAAAGGGACATGACACCTCAACATGACCTTTTTATGTCATCAATCTCTGGCCCTTAGCCACCAACACACTCCAATACCAATCCTCCCAACTATCCCCCTCATAAATAACAGACAACAGACTTAGCTTTGGTGCAATTTGGGCGCAGCCCCTTTATTAATAAATAACTTTGTAAAACTTTAATAACTTAATAAATAACAGTGCAAAGAAATTGTAAACATATTACACCTTAAACCACAGCGGTGAAGCCCCTCCTACTTTTATAATTTAACTATGGTCGTAACTCCTTTTACTGGACCCAACCGTGCAAATGGTTGTGCTCGTCAGAGATCCTCCATATCTAAGTTTCTAAGGAACCCCTTGCCCTTAGAAACCCCATCCTGAATTTCCACCATGGGAAAGCAAAATACCACCACACCAACCATTGGCCATAATTTCTCTGTAATTTAAGGGCTAGCACCCCCGCCTTCCGACTGCGACAGAAACCTGAAATGACAAAATACAAACAACACGTATCCCAACAAAATAGGGACGGGTGGGAGGGAGATGCTTCACTTCCTCTCTAACAAACAATTCTGCTGATTTTCCCGCTCAGCCCGCACCTTTAAAGCCTCCCATAAAACTCCTCCTGTCTCTCCACCTACCCATACCACACCAACAAGGGGGGGGGGCCTCTTCCTCCCCGGTCAAAGCTCCCTCCGTCCAGCCCTGCAGCCTCCAGGAGCCACTTGGCCTCCCATAAAGCCTCTCATAAAGCTCCTCCTGTCTCTCCACCTACCCATACCACACCAACAAGGGGGGGGCCTCTTCCTCCCCGGTCAAAGCTCCCTCCGTCCAGCCCTGCAGCCTCCAGGAGCCACTTGGCCTCCCATAAAGCCTCTCATAAAGCTCCTCCTGTCTCTCCACCTACCCATACCACACCAATAAGGGGGGCCTCTTACTCCCCGGTCAAAGTTCCCTCCGTCCAGCCCTGCAGCCTCCAGGAACCATTTTTTCTTTCTTGATTCAGATAGAGAACACAATTTTAAACAACTTTCTAATTTACTTCTATCATCTAATTTGCTTCATTCTCTTGGTATTCTTTTTTGCAGAAGAAGCAATGCACTACTGTGAGCTAAATTAACACATCAGGGAAGCCAATAATATGATGCATATATGTGCAGCCACCAATCAGCAGCTCATGAGCCTACCTGGGTATCATTTTCAACAAAGGATACCAAGAGAACAAATCAAATTAGATAATATAAGTACATTGGGAAGTTGTTTAAAATCACACGCTCTATCTGAATCATGAAAGAACAAAAATGTGGGTTTCATGTCCATTTAAATAACAACTACATAAAAGCCCTCAGGAATAATAAAGAACATTCGGCTAGATTTAGAGTTTTGTCAGTAAAGACCCGCGTAGCTAACGCTGCTTTTTTTCCAGCGCACCCTTAAGAGAACGCTGGTATTGAGAGTTGTCTGAGGGGCTGTGTTAGGCTCAGAAAAGGGTGCGTTGAGCCTAATTTAGCTCCACTTCAACCCTCAATACCAGCGTTGCTTACGGTAGCAGTAAGCAGCTAAAACATGCTCGTGCACGATATCCCCATAGGAAACAATGGGGCAGTTTGGGCTGAAAAAAAACCTAACACCTGCAAAAAAGCAGCGTTCAGCTCCTAACGCAGCCCCATTGTTTCCTATGAGGAAACACTCTCTAAGTCTACACCTAACACCCTAACATGAACCCCGAGTCTAAACACCCCTAACCTTACACTTATTAACCCCTAATCTGCCGCCCCGCTATCGCTGACACCTGCATTATACTATTAACCCCTAATCTGCCGCTTCGGGCACCACCGCAACCTACATTATCCCTATGAACCCCTAATCTGCTGCCCCTAACCCGCCGACCACTATATTATAATTATTAACCCCTAATCTGCCCCCCCCATGTCGCCGCCATCTTACCTACACTTATTAACCCCTAATCTGCCGACCGGACATTATAAATTAACCCCTAAACTGCCGCACTCCCGCCTCGAAAACACTATAATAACTAGTATTAACCCCTAATCTGCCCTCCCTAACACCTACCTTCAATTATTAACCCCTAATCTCCCGCCCGCACCGTCGCCGCTACTATAATAAATTTATTAACCCCTAAACCTAACTCTAACTCTAACCCTAACACCCCCTAACATAAATATAATTTAAATTAAACAAATTAATATTCCTAAATATTAAATAAAATAATCCTATTTAAAACTAAATACTTACCTAGAAAATAAACCCTAATATAGCTACAATATAAATAATAATTACATTGTAGCTATTTTAGGATTTATATTTATTTTACAGGCAACTTTGTATTTATTTTAACCAGATACAGTAGCTATTAAATAGTTAATAACTATTTAATAGCTACCTAGTTAAAATAAATACAAAATTACCTGTAAAATAAATCCTAACCTAAGTTACAAATACACCTAACACTACACTATCATTAAATAAATTACATACAATTAGGTAAAATAAAATACAATAAAATAAACTATACTATAATACAAAAACAAACAAACACTAAATTACAAAAAAAAAGAATTACAAGCAGTTTAAACTAATTACACCTAATCTAAGCCAACTAATAAAATAAAAAAGCTTCGGATGGATGAAGATAACTCAAGGTAGGATGATCTTCAGGGGGTTAGCGATAGGTTTATTTAAGGGGGGTTTGGGTGGGTTAGAGTAGGAGTGTGTGGGTGGTGGGTTGTAATGTTGGGGGGGTATTGTATTTTTCTTTTCAGGTAAAAGAGCTGATTACTTTGGGGCAATGCCCCGCAGAAGCCCTTTTAAGGGTTGGCAAAAGAGCTGATTACTTTTGTATTTTAGAATTGGGTAGGGAATTTTTTATTTTGGGGGGCTTTTTTAATTTATTAGGGGGCTTAGATTAGGTGTAATTAATTTAAACTGCTTGTAATTCTTTCTTTTTTTTTAAATTTATTTTTTATTGAGGTTTTGTACAATAAACATACAACATAGATCGCCTTTTGATAACAAAAAGAAATACAAATACAATTGAACAACATATATCAACAGTTATAAAATTCACCATAGATAGGCAGATGGAACCTCGTTTTCATAATATATTAGCATAAGTGACTGACCTAGTGAAGGCTTAATTTTAGGCCAAATGGCCTATTGATATAGCGAATAACTGAAGGTCAGATGCATAGCTCTTTATGAGCTGCAAAAAGAGAAGGAATGAATATGTGTTATGGGGGGGGGAGAGTTCAGCGGGTAAGCACCGCTCTTAAAATGAGGGGGGATTGGAGGGGCGGAGCCATATACGTAAATACTTATAAATATCTATATACGAATGTCATATAAGATAAAGCAGGGCCCAGGGAATGTTAAAAACAATGACAGTGAAGACTATGTACCAATTGACAACTTAGGAGGTCTAAGGACCTATACTAAACTGTGTCAACAGGGGGTTATGTTAGTGACTGGTAGGATCGTATATCAAAACGTTAAGGGAAGTTCAAAACAAATGGGTTTACTATGCTTAATAATACTATACCACAGATAATTTACCCCTAGCAGAAACATTAGTAGATTCTCAACTGAGTAAGCAGAATAGCAAAGATCGGTTACCATGTACAATTCACATCTCAGAACTCTCTAGTAAAGTGAATTCAATATAATTAACAGCAGCGACCGATAAACAACAAAAATACACAGGACCTGTAGAAGCACCTTTATAATGAAAAGCCACACTATACCAACTATGCTATACTAAAATTACCCGTGTTAAACACAGGCAAATAATGGAGGCAGGTGGTAGTATTAGTTGGCAAGTAGTGATGTCGCGAACATAAAAATTTGCGAACTTCCACAACTGTTCGCGAATGGGCGAAGCGGGCAAACCGCCATAGACTTCAATAGGCAGGCGAATTTTAAAACCCACAGGGACTCTTTCTGGCCACAATAGTGATGGAAAAGTTGTTTCAAGGGGACTAACACCTGGACTGTGGCATGCCGGAGGGGGATCCATGGCAAAACTCCCATGGAAAATTACATAGTTGATGCAGAGTCTGGTTTTAATCCATAAAGGGCATAAATCACCTAACATTCCTAAATTGTTTGGAATAACGTATGATGTTGTATCGATCAGGTAGTGTAAGGGTTACGCCCGCTTCACAGTGACAGCCCAAACTCCCCGTTTAAAGGAACAGTCTACACCAGAATTTTTATTGTTTTAAAAGATAGATAATCCCTTTATTACCCATTTCCCAGTTTTGCATAACTAACACATTTATAATAATATACTTTTAACCTCTGTGATTATCTTGTATCTAAGACTCTGCAAACTGCCCCTTTTTTCAGTTCTTTTGACAGCCTTGCAGTCTAGCCAATCAGTGCCTGCTCCCAGATAACTTCTCGTGCACGAGCACAGTGTTATCTATATGAAATACGTGAACTAACACCCTCTAGTGGTGAAAAACTGTTAAAATGCAATCTGAAAGAGGTGGGCTTCAAGGTCTAAGAAATTAGCATATGAACCTCCTAGGTTAAGCTTTCAACTAAGAATACCAAGAGAACAAAGCAAAATTGGTGATAAAAGTAAACTGGAAAATTGTTTAAAATGACATGCTCTATCTGAATCATGAAAGTTTATTTTGGCCTAGACTGTCCCTTTAACGCACAGCAAACAACCGCAAACAGTCAATTTGCACAACCGCAAACTCCCCATTTGCACAAGGTTGGATACCAAGCTACCCATGTCCCGTTCCTTGTCCTCACTGATGTCATTGAAGGTCTCTTCCTCCACCCAGCCACGTACAACACCAAGGGTCCCTGAAAGGTGACAACAAACCCCCTGGGATGCCTGCTGTGTTTGGTCTTCCACCTCCTCAAAGCCACCTTCCTCCTCTGACTCCTCTTCTTCAGACTCCTCTCTCTGTGTTGCCTCTCTCTGCATTATTATAAGGTGTGTTAAGTAGTACTATTCCTATCAGTTTAATCCCTGTTACGTCCCCTATCAGGGGACGTGTATATGACATCGATTTTAGGAACCGGGAGATGGAAAAAGATGCTTGGTCGGATCTCCTACTTCAAATTTGGGGCACTGCGCGTGCAATCTAATGTGCCATCAGATAGGAGTGGTGTGTTAAGTAGTACTATTCCTATCAGTTTAATCCCTGTTATGTGCCTTTTTTTTGGTTTGGTTTTTGAAGCCACAGTGCAGCACCAGAGGCCAGAAAAATTAGGCATGTACACATGCCTGAAAATTAGGTATTGTTGCAGCCGCTGCTGTAGCAGCGGCCAGAAAAATTTATGTTTGTTTCCCAGGCAGAAAGTGCCCTAAAACATTGTGGCTTGAACCCTAGTTGGTGGCGGATAAGTCACGCAAGTCATCCGGCATTCAGAGACAAAATACAGAAGAGTGTGGACCATTTTTAGCCCAAGGCAGCTCATCTCATCAGGCCTTTTTTAGTCGAATGTATCGCCCACTGTCAGTCCCTTCGGGATCCATCCCTCATTCATCTTAATAAAGGTGAGGTAATCTAGACTTTTTTGACCTAGGCGACTTCTCTTCTCAGTGACAATACCTCCTGCTGCACCGAAGGTCCTTTCTGACAGGACACTTGAAGCGGGCAGGCCTGAAGTTCTATCGCAAATTGGGATAGCTCAGGCCACAGGTCAACCCTGCACACCCAGGTCAAGCCTGCACACCCAAAAGTGTTGTTTTTTAAAATCTACACTACTGTTACACCAGATATGAGTTGCACTGGGGTGACACTGTGCCCTGGCAGGCAGGCACTGAAACGCACACGTGTGAAGGAAAATGACTGCTATTATTTAACACAGTCAAAAAAGTGTTTTTTTTTTAAATCTACACTACTGTTACACCAGATATGAGTTGCACTGGGGTGACACTGTGCCCTGGCAGGCAGGCACTGAAACACACACGTGTGAAGGAAACTGACTGCTATTATTTAACACAGTCAAAAAAGTGTTTTTTTTAAATCTAAACTACTGTTACACAAGATATGAGTTACACTGGGGTGACACTGTGCCCTGGCAGGCAGGCAGGCACTGAAACACACACGTGTGAAGGAAACTGACTGCTATTATTTAACACAGTCAAAAAAGTGTTTTTTTTTTTAAATCTACACTACTGTTACACCAGATATGAGTTGCACTGGGGTGACACTGTGCCCTGGCAGGCAGGCACTGAAACGCACACGTGTGAAGGAAACTGACTGCTATTATTTAACACAGTCAAAAAAAGTGTTGGTTTTTTTAAATCTACACTACTGTTACACCAGATATGAGTTGCACTGGGGTGACACTGTGCCCTGGCAGACAGGCACTGAAACGCACACGTGTGAAGGAAACTGACTGCTATTATTTAACACAGTCAAAAAAGTGTTGTTTTTTTTAAATCTACACTACTGTTACACCAGATATGAGTTGCACTGGGGTGACACTGTGCCCTGGCAGGCCGGCCCTGAAACGCACATGTGTGAAGGAAATTGACTGCTATTATTTAACACAGTCAAAAAAGTTTTTTTTTTTTAAATCTACACTAC
This sequence comes from Bombina bombina, assembly GCF_027579735.1. Classification (NCBI taxonomy): domain Eukaryota; kingdom Metazoa; phylum Chordata; class Amphibia; order Anura; family Bombinatoridae; genus Bombina; species Bombina bombina. The sequence goes on along the minus strand of NC_069504.1, from coordinate 384,868,696 downwards.
TGTTACACCAGATATGAGTTGCACTGGTGTGACACTGTGCCCTGGCAGGCCCTGAAACGCACACGTGTGAAGGAAACTGACTGCTATTATTTCACAGTCAAAAAAGTGTTGTTTTTTTTAAATGTACACTACTGTTACACCAGATATGAGTGGTGGCACTGGGCAAGTGGGCACAGTATACGCTGTGAGCCTGACACACACGCTGGCAGGCAGGCAACTGCAATTAGATTACACAGGAAAAAAAAAAAAGCAGACTGATGTTCTAGCCCTAAAAAGGGCTTTTTGGGGTGCTGTCCTTACAGCAGAGATCAGATGAGTCCTTCAGGACTGTAGTGGACACTGAATACACTAGCCTAGCTATCGATTTCCCTATTAAATCAGCAGCAGCTACACTGTCCCTCCTCTCTCTAAGAATGCAGCTTCCAAATGAATCTAAAATGGATGCTGTCCAGGAGGTAGGAGGGTCTGGGAGGGAGGGTCTGCTGCTGATTGGCTGGAATGTGTCTGCTGACTGTGAGGTACAGGGTCAAAGTATTACTCAATAATGACGAATAGGGGGCGGATCAAACATCGCATATGTTTGCCCGCTGCGGCGAACGCGAACAACCTATGTTCGCCGTGAACTATTCGCCGGCTAACTATTCGCGACATCACTATTGGCAAGTCTATGCCTTAAAGTTAACTATGGATTAGTAGTAATTTTTACACACAAAAAGAAGTGTAAGCCTCATTCGGTGAAGAGATAGTAGAGTATAATGATGGAGTGTTTGACCATAACTAAAATGGTAGAACAGGCTGGTAGTGTATCTAGGTATGATGCAAGAGTGTGTGTCTAGAGAGGAGTAAACCCAGCAAAAATATATATGTGGTATCAGTGAGGCTCTACCTAAAATACACTTAAGTGGCAATGCTAAAGTAGTTATTTAAGTACCCACTTATTATTTAAATGGCATCAGCTAAATTATTTTAATTGCCAGAAACTCCAAAACATATCTGGTGGTTCATAGGAGGCATAGTGCTAAAAGGCTATATGCATAGCAAAATGTATGAAATAAACATGAACAGATCTGAGCTATGTTCTATACTGTTAATATAGGCAGCACTTCTTTACACCAGAATATTAGATAATACACATAATATCGCTATGTTTTCTGAGATATAACCTAGATGGACCATCTTTTGGAGTATATTATTGCTTCCATAAAACACATATCATCCTGAGCAAGCGTTTCATAGATTGGTGGTTACAGCATATTAATCAAAGTAATAGTCCGGTAGTAAAATTATCTTCCCTATATGGACAGACCAGCACCAGGGAGAGTTATAAGGCGTAGTTGCATAAACGCCTTGAGGCAGTTCCACTTATTTAATTTTATCATATACCCATCTTAGTGACACTACAAGAGGCTGTAACAGAAAAGTTATGTATATATCTGTGGCACATATCTGTGGTCCACATATAAATATAGGAAGGAAAAACTGGTGCTACGTTTCACAACACCCTAATCTAAAATACACTAACTGAGCTGTACAAACTTAAATTGTGTATTGGGCATATTTAAGGTCTATCAAGTGTAGGTACAGTACAGCCTTATTGTCCAAGTGGAAGCAAGTAACTAAAGAGAGCCTGGGAAGAAGTTCTACTATATAAGTGAGTAATTAATAAAGGGGAAAAACCCCTAAAATAAATACACATGGTAGTAGTGAGGTGGCACTTAAAACATATTTACAAATATCTCACAGTTAGCACTGTATCAACCTAACTAGTTAACCCCTTACAAGAAGCTATTTGGTTAATACTCTCACTAGGCTATGAACAATAACTATATATATATTGTGTTGCTAAATACAGTATACCAAGTTAAAACATATTATAGCACATGACACTAACAGCATCAAAGTAGGTATTTTCTGGTTGCAGTGAAAATAAAAATAAAGAGTGCAGCCCATTCATATGATCGAAAGCCATAGATTAGTCCTCTGTAAAATATGTCTTTTGAAAGAACTCCATTAGGAAATATAAAGATGTCACTCTCTTTTGGACCTAGGAGTCACTCGGCTGTATAAAGTCTCTCTCAGTGGTGTATGTGGTCTATTCCCTGATGAAATAAATACGTATAAGGAAGTTATAAAGCACACAATTGTAATCTTGTAATAAGATGAGACTTTAGTTTTGAATATATACCTGTAAACCAGATAGGGGAAGATGTTTTGCCATTACACATCTGTGGGTACTATATGTAGATGTTAAATAAAGAGTTTAGCTTAACCTATAGGCCATGCCTCAAGACAAAAATCCGATTTGCCTTTAAAAAGCGCCAAAGTGGGATAGTTATTCGCATGAAGTAAATGAAGGGCTAAAGTGAGGAATTTAATATTAATTTGCCAAAAATATTAAGAAACAGTGGACGCATAAAGCGGGAGATAAGGTAGATATGTCTTTTAAAAATTCCTATTAAATATAGACTGGAAAATAACTTCAAATGTACCGTTGATGTATAATCATAAATATTTATTAAAATAATTCAAAACAATAATAATAATACTAATGTTCAATCACTCACAACTATAGTTGTTCAAGCAGCCATTCACACACTTCCTAAAACTCTAAAACATATCAGAATAATCCAAATTATATAAATGCAATCTAGATGAATACTGGGAAATCAGACTGATGTCCAGAAGTGTGATACACTTCTAATGATGACTAAAATGAAATGTCTATTTCGTTAAAAATCTAAAAAGTCTGAAATATAAGACAGGCCCGCTACAGCAGGGTTAAATGCTAAGTGTATAGTCTCTTTCCATAAACAAGTCCCAAATGTAAACAGTCAACAGCCGTCGGTATTATTCACCGGCGCTGTGTTAAGTTAGCCAAGAATGTTTGTGTGGAAAACAAAGCTAATTTGCCTTTATGGGTTCCTCCGTTATTATTCTGTGGGACTTAAGGCTATCCGCCTTCTTACCGTGGTTCCAAACAGTGTCTCAGTCACTCTGCTCAAACAAACAGCCGACCGCAGCTGGTGGCTTCTACGTCACCTGGTTACCGGAAACTCCAGGTAGTTCGGACTTGCGCAAGTCTCCTAGGAGGTATTGGAAAACCTCTGATGCCGATTCCGTTACCGCTCTTCAGTACTCACACAGTACGCGGTATGGGATTTTTTCAATCTCCGTCCGTTAGAAGGACTTAGTAGCAGAATAGCAATTCAGTAGCAGGGTGAATCCTCTACGCATTTCAACCCGTATGGGTCTTTGACAAAGACCCATACGGGTTGAAAAGCGTAGAGGATTCACCCTGCTACTGAATTGCTATTCTGCTACTAAGTCCTTCTAACAGACGGAGATTGAAAAAATCCCATACCGCGTACTGTGTGAGTACTGAAGAGCGGTAACGGAATCGGCATCAGAGGTTTTCCAATACCTCCTAGGAGACTTGCGCAAGTCCGAACTACCTGGAGTTTCCGGTAACCAGGTGACGTAGAAACCTCAGAAGCCGCCAGCTGCAGTCGGCTGTTTGTTTGAGCAGAGTGACTGAGACACTGTTTGGAACCACGGTAAGAAGGCGGATAGCCTTAAGTCCCACAGACTAATAACGGAGGAACCCATAAAGGCAAATTAGCTTTGTTTTCCACACAAACATTCTTGGCTAACTTAACACAGCGCCGGTGAATAATACCGACAGCTGTTGGCTGTTTACATTTGGGACTTGTTTATGGAAAGAGACTGTACACTTAGCATTTAACCCTGCTGTAGTGGACCTGTCATATTTCAGACTTTTTAGATTTTTAACGAAATAGACATTTCATTTTAGTCATCATTAGAAGTGTATCACACTTCTGGACATCAGTCTGATTTCCCAGTATTCATCTAGATTGCATTTATTCTGATATGTTTTAGAGTTTTAGGAAGTGTGTGAATGGCTGCTTGACTAACTATAGTTGAGAGTGATTGAACATTAGTATTATTATTATTGTTTTGAATTATTTTAATAAATATTTATGATTATACATCAACGGTACATTTGAAGTTATTTTCCAGTCTATATTTAATAGAGATTTTTAAAAGACATATCTACCTTATCTCCCGCTTTATGCGCCCACTGTTTCTTAATATTTTTGGTGATTTACATTGTTACTATCCAGGAAGGGGATAGTTTCTTCAGTGAGGCAGTGGAGATTAGATTCAGCGCTTCACCCAAACCATTGGTCTAAATTAATATTAATTTGTACAGATCTCATTAGGATACTCATATAGGGTGGGCTGATAATAGTTAAAAATAATATACAATACTGTGAGCACATCCCAAAACTCCCTACTCTACCACTAGGAATAAACTTCAATCCAACAGAATTAACAGTTAACATGTAAAGTGAGCCTATGTAAAGATAGTGCCTCTATAAAAAATAAAGGTGAAAACAAAAAAAGGTAGGTTGATTAGCAAGAAGATCCACTAATTGTGAGAGCACATTTCCAGAAGAACATATGTAAGCAGAGGGCACCAAATAAAATTTCAAACAGGCAGTTGTCATACTATTGGTCCCTCATGTTAATAATGTATATATTATGGGTAGAAATAGTGAGTGACTAGAAACATACATATATAAACTCTCAGTTATGATGTAGTGAGTTTGAAAGATCTTCCCCACCCCAAATACAACAAAGATAATAAAGAACAATACTAAGCTAAGAAATGCAATGCAATTGACCCAAGACAACACAAAACAATGCCTTTAGTCTAAGTCCCAGGCCAAGTAAGCATGAGGTAGAGAGATTGAGGAAGTAAAGTTAGCCCACACCAGCCTTATAGAGCTTAAGTCTCGACAGGGTAATGCGTTTTGATGACTGCAGAGCTGGGAGATCCCCCAAAAACGATCGCCAGGGGCTAACTGGGCAGTGTGATGCCTTCAAAATACCCGATAGGTTTCTAAGCTTATGCAACCGCATACCTGCAGCCAGCATGTTCCAAGGCCACATACAGATGAAGAGTCTTCGGCTGCAGATCATAGCAGTAGGCGATAGTTCTGGGACCCACTCACCAGCAGGCAAGGCAAGTTCTAACCAAGGGGCCTCAGGAACGTCTCCTATATCACATAGGACTGAAGAATCAGGTGTCCCCACTACTGTAGAGGGTATGTGCACACAAGATACCAGCGTGGGCTGTAGGGGACACCTACCGAACAGGCTTGTCTGGCTCGTCTCCCCTGCAGGTGATGTGCGTGCTGTGGGAACCACAGGGCGGGCTCCTTCAAAGTCTCCCATGCCATCACGGGGTTGCCAGGGAGGGAGCTTGTGGTGTAGGTCCTTAGTCTTCAGGTTGACAGGACTATGCGAGAGGAGACGCTGCGGCTTCCGATTAGAGTCAGGCACTGTAAGGGCTTCAGAAATGCCCGTCTGTGAATTCTGGCTGAAGTCTTCCGAGAGAGAACGGCTGGAGATGTCTCTTAAGGTGAGGGCGAAATCAGCCTGATAGTAGTCAAGGCGGGAGCCGAGCTCATTCAGTGTGCCTATAAGATCCATATCGTCAGAGATAAATGTCATTGCTGAACATGTAAGGGGATATGAGGTGGGATGGTCACTCTATTGTAAGCTAAGTGCCTATACCCACTGTAAGTTGCAAGTTGAAGGTCAGCATAGCATCCCTTATCTTCATTGCCTATAGAAATGGAGCAAAGCAGTGGCTCTTGATGCTCGATGTGTGAAGAAGCCCCCCAGGTTGAAAAGCTGGTAGGTTAATGAGGTAGAGTGTTATCCATCGTTGTGTAGCGGTCCTCCACATGGCTCTTATATCGGGTTCAAAGTAGTCTGTCCGACCAATATTTAGTTCCAAGAGTCTACTAAAAGCTTGAGAAGATCATCATATTGTTGTTGGCAGAAATAGATTCTGGTTGAGGTAGGTAAACTCGATAAAATAGGAAGATTTCTAAAATTAGCTTTAGTAGCTCTACTGAGATGCGTCTTTCCATTCTTGTAATTCTTTTTTCTTTTTTGTAATTTAGTGGGGGGTTTTTTTTGTATTATAGTATAGTTTATTTTATTGTATTTTATTTTAGCTAATTGTATGTAATTTATTTAATTTATTTAATGATAGTGTAGTGTTAGGTGAATTTGTAATTTAGGTTAGGATTTATTTTACAGGTAATTTTGTATTTATTTTAACTAGGTAGCTATTAAATAGTTATTAACTATTTAATAGCTATTGTATCTAGTTAAAATAAATACAAAGTTGCCTGTTAAATAAATATAATTCCTAAAATAGCTACAATGTAATTATTATTTATATTGTAGCTATATTCGGGTTTATTTTATAGGTAAGTATTTAGTTTTAAATAGGATTAATTTAGTTAAATTTAGGAATATTATTTTGTTTAATTTAAATTATATTTATGTTAGGGGTGGTGTTAGGGTTAGGGTTAGAGGTAGGTTTAGGGGTTAATAACTTTATTATAGTAGCGGCGACGTTACGGGCGGGAGATTAGGGGTTAATAATTGTAGGTAGGTGGCGGTGATGTTAGGGAGGGCAGATTAGGGGTTAATACTATTTATTATGGTGTTTGCGAGGTGGGAGTGCGGTGGTTTAGTGGTTAATACATTTATTATAGTGGCGGCGAGGTCCGGTCGGCAGATTAGGGGTTAATAAGTGTAGTTAGGTAGCGGCGATGTTGGGGGGGGGCAGATTAGGGGTTAATAAATATAATATAGGGGTCGGCGATGTTAGGGGCAGCAGATTAGGGGTTTATAGGTATAATGTAGGTGGCGACGGTGTCCGGTCGGCAGATTAGGGGTTAAAATATTTTATTATAGTGGCGGCGATGTGGGGGGGCCTCGGTTTAGGAGTACATAGGTAGTTTATGGTTGTTAGTGTACTTTGTAGCACAGTAGTTAAGAGCTTTATATTCCGGCGTTAGCCCATAAAGCTCTTAACTACTGACTTTTTTTGGCGGTAGGAGTCTTGTCGGTAGAGGGTCTACCGCTCACTTCTCCTAAGACTCCAAATACCAGCGTTAGGCAGATTCTATTGAAAAGATAGGATACGCAATTGGAGTAAGGGGATCTGCGGTAGCCTGGAATCACGGTAGGGAAGTGAGCGTTAGACCCTTTCCTGGCTGACTCTAAATACCAGCGGGCGGCCAAAAGCAGCGTTAGGACCCCTTAACGCTGCTTTTGACGGCTAACGCAAAACTCTAAATCTAGGTGATTGGTTCTAGAATATATAAGGGGATGCGGGGGAGCAGCGACACTTTACACTGTTGTATGGAAAGCACAAGCAATAGTTGACTTTTCAAAAACATAAAGCATTTTTTAAGAGCCAACAATGACACTTATTATGTTAAGGTAGAATAAGGCAAAGGGCGGGAGGTAGGTGGTAGAAAGGCATTGAGGGTTAAAATTGCTTAGACACTGCATTGCATTTGTTGTCTTAATCTGTAACTTGCATTTAACACAGGAATAACAAAGCTCTCGAGAGCTGTGTGTGAACCCTGGATCAGATGTAAATTCCCCAAATTTAAACTAAAAATAGAAATTACAATTAATATAACATCTATTATGGGGGATGCATTTTTGTACATTTTATCAAAGGGGAGGCCCACAGCCTAAGACTAACCCCTGATATAGAGAATTGCAGCCACTGTAAAAACATACAGCACCACATTGTATTGTATTGTACGGAGCCCCAGAGGTGTCACACAAGATTTTTTTTATAAATCGTGAGCACATTTTGCTAAATCGTGAGCACATTTTGCTAAATCGTGCGCACAATTTATTATATCGTGCGGACAATTAAGCTACAGTGGGGCAAAAAAGTATTTAGTCAGCCACCAATTGTGCAAGTTCTCCCACTTAAGAAGATGAGAGAGGCCTGTAATTTTCATTATAGGTATACCTCAACTATGAGAGAGAAACTGTGGAAACAAATCCAGACAAACACATTGTCTGATTTGGAAAGAATTTATTTGCAAATTATGGTGGAAAATAAGTATTTGGTCAATATCAAAAGTTCATCTCAATACTTTGTTATATATCCTTTGTTGGAAATGACTAAGGTCAAACGTTTTCTGTAAGTCTTCACAAGGTTGTCACACACTGTTGCTGGTATGTTGGCCCATTCCTGCATGCAGATCTCCTCTAGAGCAGTAATGTTTTGGGGCTGTCTCTGGGCAACACTGACTTTCAACTCCTTCCAAAGGTTTTCTATGGGGTTGAGATCTGGAGACTGGCTAGGCCACTCCAGGACCTTGAAATGCTTCTTACAAAGCCACTCCTTCATTTCCTAGGTGGTGTGTTTTGGATCATTGTCATGCTGAAAGACCCAGCCACGTTTCATCTTCAAGCCCTTGCTGATGGAAGGAGGTTTGCACTCAAAATCTCACGATACATGGCCCTATTCATACTTTCATGTACACGGATCAGTCATCCTGTTCCCTTTCAGAGAAACAGCCCCAAAGCATGATGTTGCCACCCCCATGCTTCACAGTAGGTATGGTGTTCTTTGGTTGCAACTCAGCATTCTCTCTCCTCCAATCACGACGAGTTGTGTTACTACTTAACAGTTCTACTTTGGTTTCATCTGACCATATGACATTCTCCCAATCTGCTTCTGGATCATCCAAATGCTCTCTAGCATACTTCAGACGGGCCAGGACATGTACTGGCTTAAACAGGGGGACACGTCTGGCACTGCAGGATCTGAGTCTCTGGCAGCGTAGTGTGTTACTAATGGTAGCCTTTGTTACGTTGGTCCCAGCTCTCTGCATGTCATTCACTAAGTCCCCCCGTGTGGTTCTGGGATGTTTGCTCACCATTCTTGTGATCATTTTGACCCCACGGAGTGAGATCTTGCGTGGAGCCCCAGATAGAGGGAGATTATCAGTGGTCTTGTATGTCTTCCATTTTCTCCCACAGTTGATTTCTTCACACCAAGCTGCTTGCCTATTGCAGATTCAGTCTTCCCAGCCTGGTGCAGGTCTACAATTTTGTTTCTGGTGTCCTTCAACAGCTCTTTGGTCTTCACCATAGTCGAGTTTGGAGTGTGACTGTTTGAGGTTGTGGACAGGTGTCTTTTATACTGATAACAAGTTCAAACAGGTGCCATTAATACAGGTAATGAGTGGAGGACAGAGGAGCCTCTTAAAGAAGAAGATACAGGTCTGTGAGAGCCAGAAATCTTGCTTGTTTGTGGGTGACCAAATACTTATTTTCCACCATAATATGCAAATAAATTATTTCCAAATCAGACAATGTGATTGTCTGGATTTGTTTCCACATTTTGTCTCTCATAGTTGAGGTATACCTATGATGAAAATTACAGGCCTCTCTCATCTTCTTAAGTGAGAGAACTTGCACAATTGGTGGCTGACAAAATACTTTTTTGCCCCACTGTATATCGTGCGCATGATTTAGTTAAATCGTGCTCACAATGTAGCTAAATCGTGCACATGATTTATTATATCGTGCTCACAATGTAGCTAAATCGTGCGCACGATTTATTATATCATGTGCACGATTAAGCTATATCGTGCGCACAATTTAGTTAAATTGTGCTCACAATTTAGCTAAATCGTGCGCACAATTTAGCTATATCGTGCGCATGATTTAGTTTAATCGTACTCAAGATTTAGCTAAATCGTGAGCACGATTTAGCTAAATCGTGAGCACGATTTAGCTAAATTGTGATCACGATTTATAATAAATTATAATCATGCTATTCCACTTTTAGCATGAATCCTCCCACTTACAGCACCAGCTAAGATTACTTTCAGTTTCAGTTCATTCAGTGTTAGTGGCTCCTGGAGGCTGCAAGGCATGGACGGAGGGAGCTTTGACCGGGGAGGAAGAGGCCCTGTATGGGGTAGGTGGAGCTGGAGGAGGAGCTTGACAGAAGGTGATAAAGTTGCGCGCTGAGCGGGAAAACCAGCAGAATTTTGCTGTAGAAGTAGGAGAAACATCTCCCTCCCACCCGTCCCCAGTGTTTTTGTTTTGGGATGCGTGTTTTTGTCATTTTCAGGTTGTTGTCTCAGTTGGAAGGCAGGGGTGCTAGCCCTTAAATTACAGGAAATTATGGCCAATGGTTAGTGTGGTGGTATTTTGCATTCCCATGGGGGGAATTCAAGATGGAGGGTTTCTAAGGGCAAGGGGTTCCTTAGAAACTTATGTGGATGATCGCTGACAGGCCCAACCACTTGCACGGTTGGGTCCAGTAGAAGGAGTTACGGCCATAGTTGAAAGATACGAAAATCAGGAGGGACTAGCACCACTGTGGGTTGAGGTGTAATATGTTTACAATTATTTGCACTGTTATTTATTGAGTTATTACAGTTTTACAAAGTTATTTATTAAATAAAGGGCTGCGGCCAATTTGCACCAAAGCTAAGTCTGTTTGTTATTTATGAGGGTGGTTGTTGGAAGGATTAGTATTGGGGTGTTGTGGTGGTGTAAGGGGCCGGAACTTGATGACATAAAAGGTCAAGGATCAATATAGACAGATTGGTGAGTGTGGACCTCAGCTTCAGTAACTGTTAGCATTATGTTATGTGACAAACAGTACAATTAGTATTGCAATGTTCACAAAGTATATTTATCCTTTCACAATACAATGCAATTATATTCAAATTATTGGAGGTGAAATAGGTGTAAATTATATTATATTGAAAGTATATATAGAACAGAAATTAGTTAATTTTTCAGATTAAAAACTGGTTTCTCAAAACAAAATAGTTGTGCTCCCTGTAAAAAAAATATGAATTGTACAATTTCAAATACATATTTTTCTTTAATGTAATTTATTTACACAATATTGTCACATTCTTCTGTCTTTTTTTAAGAAAGTAATTTGTTTTTTTATTAATACTATAGAAACATCTCATTTGATTCCACTACCTAAAGAAAAAAATGGCAGTGAGAACTGTACACATTTTCATAATGCTCTGTGCACAATAGAATCATGGAAGCCTGTGTTATTGTACACACAATGCTGTACATTGCAAAACTTATCCAAAATATAGGGATTAGATCCCAAAGCAGTATAGCTGCAGAATGTGTTGTTTACATTGAAATATCTGTCTGAGTACAATGTAAAGTTTAAAGGGACAGTGTACGTCAAATGTTTTATTGTGTAAAAAGATAATGCCTTTGCTACCCATTCCCCAGCTTTGCACAATTAACATTGTTATATTAATATAATTTATAAGAACTAAAATCAATAGCATTTTATAAGTTTTTCACAGCAAAACAAAAGCTAGTTAATGTGTACCATATAGATCAGGGTTCTTCAAACCATAGGTTGGGACCTATTACTGGATCGCAACACCATGTGTATTTGGTCACAACTTGTGTGTGTGGTGTAGGAGTGTGTGTGGTGTATTGTATGAGATTGTGTGTGTGCTAAGCGTGTGTTGTGTATGAGAGTGTGTGGGGTGTGTGTTGTATGAGTGTGTGTGTGTGTTGTATGAGTGTGTGTGGTGTGTATGTTATATGAGAGTGTGTGTGGTATGTGTGTTGTATGAGTGTGTGTGTGTGTGGTATGTGTGTAATATGAAAGTGTGTGTATTTTATGAAAGTGTGTGTGTGTTGTATGAGAGAGTGTGTGTTATATGAAAGTGTGTGTGTATGTGTGTGTTGTAAGAGAGTATATGGGGTGAGTGTGTGTTATATGAAAGTGTGTGTGTATGTGTGAGTTGTAAGAGAGTATATGGGGTGAGTGTGTGTTATATGAAAGTGTGTGTGTTGTATGAGAGTGTGTGTGGTATGCGTGTTACATGAAAATGTGTGTTGTATGAGAGTGTGTTTGTGTGTGTTGTATGATTGTGTGTGTGTTGTATGAGTGTGTGGTGTGTGTTTTGTATAAGAGTGTGTGTTATTACTTTTTGCAACGCTTTCAAATTTGACTGCAATCAGGAAAAAGCATGCACATAAGTTAGTCTCTTTTCCAAAAATTGCAGCTATCATGTTGTTTATTTCTTAAGAAATTTTCAGACCAAGTCTAAAAATTGGGTCCCAAAGGTATGTGGTATCACGGCACTGGGCCTTGGGGGGAAAAGTTTGAAGAACCCTGATATAGTTAACACTGAGCTGACTCGTTGAATCATGAGTGATCACGGCTAAATTCAAGTATGCACACACCTCTGATATAAGGGGGATTGGTGCAAAGCCTTAGATACAAGGTAATTACAGATTATTTAGCATTGTATTGTGAAAGGATAACTATGCTTTAATTGCAATACTAAATGTACTGTTTGTCACATAACATAATGCTAACATTGGGCTTTTAGAAATCCATGTGACTGAAGCTGAGGTGCACAGTTACTTACAAAATATAAATGATTTACTGGTACTATGTGGGTAATTGGAAGATCACGCTATGGGGACAAGACGGCATGATTTTTTTGTATGAGTAGAATCAGTGCTGCGGTTATGGTCTCCATTGATTTGGGAGTCCAACTCCATTGCAGTTTTAAATTAATTGTTATCATTTCTTATACTCTAGTTTAATTTCTGGCAGAGTGGACTGGTGATATAACTAGTATTGACCTATTTTGGATACTAGTTTTTTAGCAAAGAAAAAGGAACAGCCGCACTAATAAGGCACCAAGGAGAAGGGCTGATAAAAACAAAAATTTATTGGAACAGTTTAAAATAAGGTATGTGGCAGGCAAACATCCTGACTAGTTTCGTGATCACAGGAGCACTTGATCATAGGACCATACTAGCTTTTTAGTTAATCACAATAAAGTGTTATTTTTTATTATTTGAGGAAGATAGTGCGTCAAATCTCTCATTCCCTATCTCATTTCTCCTTATCCCTTTTTCTTCTATATTTACTTTTATCTGTTGAATTTGCTAAGTGCACAGTTATTTACCAGTTTGTGCTGATTCTCACTGACACATAGGGCTCAATTTATCAATCAAGGGGCGCTCAGGGGCGTACACATTCGCCCCTGTCCGCCCCAGCTCTCCTCTGGTAGGCAGCAATCTGCTGCCAGAATTAAACATTACACACAAGCTCTATTTTGCGCTCGCCTGCGATCCTGTTACCTACCCAATCACGCAGGAGCTGTCAATCTCCCTGGTCGGACGAGGAGAAGAGGGTAGGAAAGCAGCAGTCTCATGGCTGCTGCTTGATAAATCGTGACTGTAGGTTCTCTTGCGATAACCTGCAGTCATAGGGAGGAGAAGGGCTTCATAAATCAAGCCCATAGTGATATCCAGTTCATCAACGATGCAGTAGAATTACATAATTAACAAGTGCATAATATAAAGACAATGCAAAAACACCTACTCTGAATTTCAAATTAGCAGTAGATTTTTTTCTGACAAATTAATTTTTTCTCTCATATTCCAACCACTTTGTATCATGTAACAGATATCAGCCAAGCACAGACTAGTATACGTATACCATGTGAGCTTGCTCAGTAGGATTTTGTTCCCCAGAAAGTGTGAATATAATAAGACTGTGCACAGTTTGATAATGGAAGTAAATTGAAAGTGTCTTAAAACTGCTGCTCTGTCTGAATCATAAAAGGTTATTTTGACTTGAGTCCCATTTAACTAACTCCTTTGCAATGAAACACTCAGTTAACAGTGCACTGATTCAAATATAAGGTCACAGCAGTTCTCAATAGACCCCTGCCTTACCCCTAACTGCACCTTACATTATCCCTTACTGTCCCTTACTATAAATACTCCTCACCATAACTTAACCCTAAGGACCCCTGTTAACCCTAACTGCCCCTAAATTAACCCCATTAATATTGCTGTGAAACTCTGGGATAATAGTTATTGTGTTAATGTAAATTTATTATCATACCTATTAGGTAAATATAGTGGGTACCACCAGTGGCGTAGCGTGGGTTGTCAGCGCCCAGGGCAAGGCAAGTATTGCGCCCACTAACCCATAGAAACAGGATCATATTTCACAGAGCAGAGTGTGAGAAGGCAGATTTTTTTAGCGCCTTTGTCTCCAAAGGCTAATAGATTACCCTAAATCCCAGCAAACACACAGCATGCCACACTACAATACCCCGTGTGCACACAGCTAGGGCTATTAGATTATTGAACGAGTCAGAACTACTTATTTGCAGAGTTGCTACCTGCTGCTCAAATTATCTTTATAACGCATGAGCGGCATGACTCAAGAAATACCCTATTTACTATTATATTATTTACATTTTCCCCAAGTGCACACATGTACTTTGCAGCACGTATCACATATTTAGATTGCTTATTTCTATTAAGATTATACGTTGAATAAATTAACCTCTGTCTTGATGGCTATAAGTTTATACTTATAGCTATCAAGACAGAGGTTAATTTATTCAACGTATAATCTTAATAGAAATAAGCAATCTAAATATGTGATACGTGCTGCAAAGTACATGTGTGCACTTGGGGAAAATGTAAATAATATAATAGTAAATAGGGTATTTCTTGAGTCATGCGAACAACCCCAGGCTGGATTGCTAAAGTGCACGGCCACTTTATACGTTTTTTTACCTGAGTCTGACTCTGACAAGTGCTTCCTAAATTAAATCCGAATCCGTTCCACTGTCTCTATCAGTCTGTATCCACAGAGCACTCTCGCCGGCGCCGCTCATACCCCCAGCCCTCCACAGACAGTACTGACAACTGTGATTGGAGAAGAATGTGCATCACATGGCAACGTAGGAGCCAATAGAAAGGCATTTTTTTTTTATTTCTAGTACAGCGCAGAGTGGCTCAGGGGTCGGGGGCAATGCGGGACTGTAGGGTGATCATGTCAGTGCGGGACAGACCCTTAAATTTGCTAATAGTGACAGTTGGGAGGTCTGCAATAAAATACATTTATATATATATATAAAAAAAAAGATATATTTTTTTTAAAGTTTCCTCCCTTAGTGCTGCAGGAGGTATGATGTGAGACAGTAAGAGCGCAAATTTTGCGCCCCTAAGAATTATGCGCCCGGGGCAACCGCCCCTGTGGCCCCCCCCACGCTACGCCACTGGGTACCACTTCCTTGTGTATGATCATGGATAACCAGTCTTTTGTAAGATATGAAACTATTAGGCAAATACAACAGCACACAACACAGCATACTCTGTTCTATGCACTGTGTTGGAACCCACACAATATATGCAGCATACTCTGTTGTATGCCCCATATTGTATGTATTTGCCTTGGTTTTTCATATACAACAAAATACTGGTTATCCATATGATATGAGTAAGAAATAGATGTAACGTTGCATTGTGTTTCAGGACGAGTCGGACAGTGATTCAGGAGTCAGGAATCGTATTGGTGGAGCATTCGTAATAGGAGAATCTGAGGCTTGTCCCTCATGCATCACGTGCCCAACAAGTGAACTGATCAATTGGTTCATGAACTGGTTCAGTTAAACGAACCGTCCAAACTGAACTGATTCATCAAGTTAAATCAGACTCTACTGACACACTGAACTGTGAACTGAAAGTACTAGTAGCTGGTGGGCGGGAGCTCCTCCTCCTGTTAGGTCATAAAAACATGACTAGCTAGGGGAGGAGCAGGCTGATCTGTAAGGGGGAAAATTCATGCTTAAAGTGACAGTATACACCATTTTTTTTATAACTGCATGTCAAAGACACTACTATAAAGAAGAATATGCACAGATACTGATCTAAATATCAAGAATAAAACCTTTTAAAAACTTAGAAGCTCCAAATTTAGCACTGTTGAGAAAATTAGCTGGAATGCCCAGTGAAAGAAGCTGGGTGCAGATACTCCCCCCCCCCCCCCTTCTCTGCATATGAAAAGACAGATTAGGCAAACAGGAGTCAGCAGTGGTCTGTAAACGCACGTATACATCTGACACTTTGAGGCTTGCGTAGGAGTCTGAAACCAGCACAATGCTAATAAAAAATAAGCCAAACTATACATTGTTACAAAAAAACTCCAAGGTGGAATGTAAAAAAGGATCATCTGCAAAACAATTATGCAAAGAAAAAAGTAGTGTATAATGTCCCTTTAAGGTGGAATGGCATGATTATAATTATTATTATTTATTTTATATTGAGGTTCAGTTTGAGGCATACAAACACATCTATATCAGTATACAATACACAGGAAATGTGTTGCAAAACAAATAACCACTATGAAATGAAATGATACATTAAAACACTTATTTGACCCTATAGTAATAATAATTACATTTAATGGGACAGTCAACACCAGAATTTTTGTTGTTTAAAAAGATAGATAATCCCTTTATTACCCATTCCCCAGTTTTGCATGATCAATTCAGTTATAATAATATACTTTTTACCTCTGTAATTACATTGTATTTAAGCCTCTGCAAATTGACCCCTTATTTCAGTTCTTTTGACAGACTTGCATTTTAGCCAATCAGTGCTCACTCCTAGGTTACTTCACGTGCGTGAACTCAATGTTATCTATATGACACACATGAACTAACTCCCTCTAGTGGGGAAAAACTGTCAATGCATTCAGATTAGAGGCGGCCTTCAAGGTCTAAGAAATTAGCATATGAACCTCCTAGGTTTAGCTTTCAACTAAGAATACCAAGAGAACAAAGCAAAATTGGTGATAAAATTAGAAAGTTGTTTAAAATTACATGCCCTATCATGATTTTTTTTGGGACTTGACTGTCCCTTTAATGGAGATTTTTGTTAACAATTGAAATGTGATCTAGCTCTGTGCACACAGTGCAATCTAAGACATTAACTATTTCATTTTAGTCTTCAGTTAACAGCAAACCATTCTAAATTAACCCAGAATTAATTTTGTCAAAATTATATATTTAAAAAAACTAAAAAAAAAAATGACACTGTTGAGAAAGAAATAAACTGTTCATCATCAACAGTAAAATTGGTGTCAGTGTAAAATACCTAACTGATTCAGTTATAGTTTAATCTCCATATAAAATCCAGCTTCTAATTAGGCAAATAAGAACAACATACTCAACATTTTAATGAATGTGGAAATACATGATCTGAAATTAGTTCCCACAATGTGATTTGTAGGCCCCAGCAGGGAGACTTGGTTGTCATGGGAAACAGATAAGTATCTATAGGAAAAACTGTACTCACAAATGTGTAAAGTTAATAAAATGCTGCATATTCTGTTTCTCTGTAATACATGATCATTGCCCCTATGTGCAATACAGAAATACAAGTAATAAAAGTAAGTCAATATACGCAGGTGTCTCCATTGATATTTAAAGGGATATGAAACCCATTTTTTCATTCTTTCATGATTAAGATATGGAGGCCGAATTATCAAATGTCTGTCGGACCTGATTCGACAGTGCGGATCAGGTCCGACAGACATCGCTGAATGCGGAGAGCAATACGCTCTCCGTATTCAGCATTGCACCAGCAGCACACAAGAGCTGCTGGTGCAATGCCACCCCCTGCAGACTCAGGGCCAATGGGCCGACAGCAGGGAGGTGTCAATCAACCTGATTGTACTTGATCGGGTTGAATTGTGACGATTCCTGTCTGCCTCATCAGAACAGGCGGACAGGGTTATGGAGCAGCGGTCTGAAGACTCGCCAGAAACACGGGCCCTCAAGCTCCCTTCGGAGCTTGATAAATGAGCCTCAAAGAATTTAATTTTAAGCAACTTTCTAATTTACTCCTATTATAATTTTTCTTCATTCTCGCGGCATCTTTATTTAAAAAAGCAAGAATGTAAGCTTAGGCAAGTGCTACCAAGGGTTCCGAACCAAAAATGGGAAAAAGATACCAAGAGAACAAAGAAAATTTGATAATAAGGGGCTGAATTATTAAGCTTTGAATGGAGCTTGATGCCCCTTGTTTCCCGCGAGCCTTCAGGCTTGCCGGGAACAGAAGTTATGAAGCAGCGGTCTAAAGACCGCTGCTCCATAACTTGTCCACCTGCTCTGAGGCCGCGGACAGAAATCAACCCGATCGAATACGATCGGGTTCATTTTCACCCCCTGCTAGCCGCAAATCTGCAGGGGTGCTATTGCACAAGCAGTTCTAGTGAACTATTGGTGCAATGATAAATGCCGACAGCGTATGCTCTCGGCATTTATCGATGTACAGCGGACATGATACGTTACATCGTATCATGTCCGCTTGCACTTTGATAAATATGCCCCTAAAAGTAAATTTGAAAGTTGCTTAAAATTGCTTGGTCTGTTTGAATCATGAAGAAAAAATGTGGGTTTCATATTCCTTTAATGTGGTAAATAGACAAGTTATTTAACTGAGTTTGATACTACTACAGGTATAAATCCCTAATCCGGAATTTCTAAAATCCAAACTTATTTATAAGTCCAAACTTTATAATTAACTTTATATTTTTTTAAATATAAAATTATTACAAATTACTATTTGTTCCCACCTGTAAGTCACAATCTTTTCTGCCTGTGTCTTTAGTTTGTTTTTTTGTGTCCTAAAATACAAATAACAGTCTATATTTATTTAAAACAATATATTACCTTTCTGATTACAGTTCTGTACAATGTTTCTGAGGATACTATGGGGTAGATTTATGAAGCAGCGGATGCTACATCCGAACCACTCCGCTTCAGGTCCGTCTGAAGCGGAAGTTAAGAAGCAACGGTCCAAAGACCTCTGAGGTGGAGGACAGCAATCAGCCTGATCAGATACGATTGGGTTGATCGACACCCCCTGCTAGCGGCCGATTGGCCACAAATCTGCAGGGAGCGGCATTGAACCAGCAGTTCACTGTATGCTGTCGGCATTTATTGATGTGCGGCAGACATGATACGATACAGCGTATCATGTCTGTCCGCACTTTAATAAATTTACTACATTGCATACAAAAGTAATAAAATGATATAAAAGTACTTTTAGGTTACATGTTCTGTATTATGACATGTAAATATTGCCTAAATGATATAAGGAATTGTTGTTTGCACTTCGGTCCAACCCCTCTTCAAACTGTCCCATTTTGCAGAAGCAAATATTCAAAAATCCAAGCTATTCTAAAATCCAAACCATTTCCGGTCCTAAGCAGCTTGGATAAAGTGTTTTCTACCTGCACTTATACTACTGCTTCTTGACTTTATTTTTTTGGCACAGATTTATTAAACACCAGGCAGACAAGGGCGTACATCTTTGCCTCGTCTGCCAGGCATTTAACATTGCACACTATGCAAAGTGTGCAATGCTGCCCCCTGTGCAGCAAAGAGTCTGAGGGGGGGTTGGTTGAGATTCAACTACAGTTGGCATAATAAGTTAAGAAGCAGCGTTCTGATGACCGTTGCTTATTACAATCAGAGGCAGGATTCTTCGTGCGAGCCTGCAACTGATGGCGCTCAGAAGCTGATATCGGAGCTTCATAAATAGACACTTTATAAGACTTTGCTTGAAATTTAAAGAGACACCTTAAGGTGATATAAAACAGTACTTCTGTAGTATCAACAATTATTATTACTTTACTTTAATCTAAAGTAAACATTAAAAGATTATGTTAAAAAAAAAGAAAGACAGTTATTTGTTTTCTTGCAAAATGAGCACTTAGAAATTCTAGACCCGGCCCACAGCTAAACGAGGAAGCAGACATTGCAAAACTTAAGTTTAAGATCACATTATTTTTGCAGCAGACGTCCTTTATTAATCATGGGCAATAAAATGACTAGAGCTATTTTATGGTGCATCCTAGCAATGCTTTAAAAGAAACACTATGGGGTAGATCTATCAAGAACTTATATGTTCTTGCTGACATTTATGGGGTATATTCTAATTCTTTAGAGCATCTTATATACAAAAACATATCTACAAAATGACTGTACACTTTAATGCACACCTTTGTAGAACAATAATTTGATTAGAACATACCTTGTATGTTTAACCCTTGCAAAGTGAGTCAGGTATGGAGTTGAGCCATGTCTTGCTCTGAAGATGGAAACTATTGTGGTTCCTGGGATCAACTTTAATTCCTTCATAAGGTTTAAACGCTTAATAATAAAATGTTGCTTAATAATGAAATGGATTAGATCAATTTAGTATGAAACTGTTAAGTCTCCTTAACGTTTTTCCTTCTTTGAGAGCTCTGCCATGACAGCACTGACCCTTTGGATGAAATGTTGATGCTTTTTTTCAATGCCAATTAAAAAAAGTAAGGTTCATTATGAAACACAATAACTTGTAAGTCTGACTTCTTGATTTTATTGGTTAAACATCATGGAGCTCTTCATCGATCATAACTGGAATGAAAACACCTTAAATATTCTAGTATAATGTGCAATACACTGCACATTTCTAGATCAAGCATGCTCAGAGTTCAAGTGAAGTCACTAACATGGGATAGGGGCGTATACAACTTATGGTCATGTGCGCGCCAGTTTACATGTTCAGAAAACATAACTTTTTACAGTAACATCTTTAAAACGCAAATGTACTGCACGAAATGTTCCTAAAATAATTTGACACGTTTCTGAGTATAATGGATGTTAAAATGTTCATAATTCCATTCAAAAATAATTAATCAATAGTCAATGTATTAGCAGTTAACATCACAGTATAGAGATATTGTTTTCAGTATGCATACATTTATTTAGTGCATAGCACATATTTTAGTAGACATGTGCGATTTGTTTCGGATCGATTCGGAAATTCAGAAAATTCAGCAAATTGGTAGATTACACTAGTATTGTACAGTATATTAGGTTATATCACTCTGCTATGGGTTACACCTAATATACAGTACATAATACTAGTCTAATACACAGCATATCCCAACTAACACATACCGAAATTCCGAATTTCCGAACCGAATCCAGCCGAATTAATTCATTCGAATTTTTCCGAATTCAAATCGATCCGAAACGAAATTCGAAAAAATCCGAATCGATCCGAACCGAACCGAAACTAATTTTTCGATCATGCAAATATCTATATTTTAGCACATATATCCATTTAACAGAAATGCCCTTTAAGGAAAGTTTTACTCTGTTACTTTACCAGACAGTGTTTTATCTCACAGGAAGGTGGAGTCACATTCCAATGGCTATACTGAGTACGAGCAGCTTTCCAACTCATCTGTGAGAACTCTCAGTATTTTACATTATTGTGAGAAAAAGCTGTTAGGTTAACTAAAACAATTCTACGAAATATGATTGACATAACATGTAGACTAATTGTTTCATTAGTAGAATTGCAGGGGGGGACTAGACTGGATTGGTTTGGACTAGATGGAGTGATGCAAAGGTATAATGAAGTATATGATCAAGGAGTGTTTGAAGGGAGAGACAACATATGAGAGAAAATATACCTGTCACATCTGCAATGTTCCGAAGCTAAGTAACCCATAATAGTTTAATAATAATAATCTCTGATGAAGCGCATGTGCGCATGCGCAAAACGCGTCAGTTAAGACTTTACCTTTGCTGACCGAAGCCAGTATCCCAATAAATTAGTGGATATACTATGAGACTCAATGTGTTCTTTTTCCTCATTTCATAGTTTAATAATGGCCTTGCTTGATAAGCTGATTACTGATTAATATGATTGCAATACATTCTTAACAAATCGTTTTATTATTATACTGCATTTTTGTGAGGGCCTCCAGTTTTGTCAATAACAGTGAGAGTGAGCCCCTGTCCCCCAGATGTCACACTGAGCATTATAGTTTTCTGCTAGATTGTCCCTTTAAAGGCACATTAAATTCAAAATCTCTAATTAAATGTTAATAAAGCATATTAAATACTATGCAGTGAACATTTAGGGCACAATTACAAGCTTGCAGTAGCAATTAGCGGTTATAAAATTAACAAGAGATTAGATCTCTGGTTAATTTTATAAATCTGCCCCAAATGCCCCCAAAATACTGTCTAGTGTAGTTTATTAAAAAAAAGATGGCAGCATCGTTATTTTTTAATAAAATTACTGCACTAGGCAGCATTTTGGGGTTAAAGTTGGAAGGAGTGGGATGTTAGAAAAAAAAAATGGCACTGCAAAATGCCTTTACAATACTGTCAATGGGAATGTAAAGACAGTTTTCAGTGCCGTTAATACACATATTAACACATAAATATATATCAGCATATACATATATATTTGATTGCTGCCATCGCTGCGTAACTTTGCCCCTTCGCTGGCACTGTTCTGATGCCGTCTCTAATAGGCTCCCATAGGAGCCTATTAAAGCATGCTCTCATGAGCGCAATGCTTCCAAGCAATGCGAACGCGAGCTCGCATCCGCATTGCGGCTAACTTATAATACCAGCGTACATTATCTCAAGAATAATATTGTTCCATTCTATATTATGCCTGCTTTAGATATATAATCTTGTCTATGTCCCCTTATATATAATACATAGTACACAGTCATTGACACAGATTTTATATACATTGGAGGATTGACAGTGGCGTCACTAGGGTTGGTGTCACCCGGTGCGGTAAGTCATGGTGTCACCCCCCCCCCAGAAAGCAGACACACACAAAAACACAGGCAAACACACATACAAACACTCAGACACACTTAAAAACATACTCAGATGCACACACAAACACTCGGAAACACACTCAGACACACACACAAAAACACTGAGACACACAAAAACTCAAGCACACACATACAAAATATGTAAACTGCACTGCATTAATTATGAAGCTCATGCCTAGAGCTGCTCCATGGCTAAGCAGAACATCAAATGAAAGATAAACAGAGCACTCTAAAATAAATCACTGAAGAAAAGGTTTAGGCGCGCAAACTATGAAAATTCTGCTCTCTGACTCTGTTCCAAGTCTGTCAGTGCACAGCCCTGGGCCGCATGTCACTGAGCAGTGAGCACAGATAGGCAGGCAGGTTTAGGCTAGCAGCTCAACTTTGCAAGCCCCACGGCACACCCACAACATTTATAGTGAAATTGGGCAGGGGAGGAGCAAAGTACAAACAAGGAAAAGCAGCCGGGAAAACGATTTGTTGAAATTGCAGCACTGGCTCAAGGGGCAAAAAAATTGTGTGTCTACAACTTCCCCAGTCCCACTAATGTTCACAAATGCCAGCCTCTAATAAAATAATCTATGCATCTCAACATTGTATTTTTTTGAATTTCAATAAAATTAAAAAAAATAAAAAATAAATATATATATATATATATATATATATTGGTGTCACCCCCTGGAGGGTGTCACCAAGGTGTGGCCCGCACCCCCCTAGTGACGCCAATGAGGATTGAATTAAGTTTGTATACATTGCAACACTTGATCATTTGTATTCATAGTTGCTATGACAATCTTTGGTGTTTTTTGCACAGTGGGAGGGGTTTATTGCATTTAAAAGTTTGTAACACTGTTCACTTTTGTTGGTCTGATGAAGGGATGAACACCCTGAAACATCACTTAATTTATGAATAAATAGTTTTTTACTATTTATCAAGCCAAGTGAGTGCTTTGCTGCTATATATATATATATATATATATATATATATATATATATATATATATATATATATATATATATATATATATATAGATATATACAGTATATAGAAATATGTATTTACAATAAAAAATTACAAGTCCTTTATGTGAGGAACATTTGAATAATAAATATTTATAACTCCTGTCGGGTTAGCGCACGAGCGATAAGTATTAGGTTTTTTCTTCTATGGTCTCCATTGAAGTCTGGGGGGCAAATGGAGTCGCAATATCCCAAGTCCACAAGTAAGTGCTCATCGGTTTTGCTCGCACACAAACTTCTTACTTTCAATTTGTAATACGTGTGCTACCTAATGCACCCAAAAAGCTTACTGCTAGCAAAGTTTATACTCGAAGGGAGTGCTAAATAGCGCTCCACTTGTAATCTAGCCCTTATTGTTTATTTTTCGGCTTTCCTGTAATTAACTTCTGAAACCTATGCTGTCAAGAGGTGCATTCACTGTCTTTTTTATCAGATCATTTGCAAGGCAGTTAATTGCTGCAGTATATTAAAGAGACATGAAACCCAAAATATTCTATTCACGATTCATATACAAAGTGCAATGTTAAACAACTTTCCTATTTACTTATATTATAAAAAGTGCTTCATTTTCATGGTATTCTTTGTTGAAGGAGCAGCATTGCACTAGGAGCAAACTGAACACATCAGGTGAGCCAATGACAAGAGACATATATGTCAAGCCACCAATCAGCAGCTAGCTCCCAGCAGTGCATTGCTGCTCATGAGCCTACGTAGGTATGCTTTTCAGCAAAAGATATCAAAAGAACAAAGCAAATTAGATAATAAACATACATTAGAAAGCTGCATACTCTATCTGAGTCATGAAAGTTACAGTTTGATATATAATATTCTAATGTTTGTAACCAGGTTAGAAACAGTAAGGGAATAATTAATGGCGATGCTTTTTTTGGGGGCAATGGAAAGCAATGATAAGTGATTTGAAATGGAGCAGGTTAATTTCTCAGGCTATTAAATAATGTTTTTAGCCATGAGAAAAAAGTTTTTTGTTTTTTTTTAAAAAACCTTTATGTGCTTTTTTTTTAATATTCTTTAATAACTATTTAATAGCTACCTAGTTAAAATAAATACAAATTTACCTGTAAAATAAAACCTAACCTAAGTTACACTAACACCTAACACTACACTACAATTAAAAAAATTGACTAAATTAAATACAATTAAAGGGACACTGAACCCATTTTTTTTCTTTCGCGATTCAGATAGAGCATATCTGGTGAACAACCTGGGTTGTCCTTGCTGATTGGTGGATAAATTCATCCACCAATAACAAAGTGCTGTCCAGAGTCCTGAACCAAAAAAAGTTTAGATGCCTTCTTTTTCAAATAAAGATAGCAAGAGAACGAAGAAAAATTGATAATAGGAGTAAATTAGAAAGTTGCTTAAAATTGCATGCTCTATCTGAATCACGAAAATTTTTTAGTTCAGTGTCCCTTTAAATAAATTAAATTAAATTAGCTAAATCACAAAAAACCCCCACTAAATTACAGAAAAACAAAAACAAATTACAGATCTTTAAACTAATTACACCTAATCTTAATAGCCCTATCAAAATAAAAAAGCCCCCCTCAAAAAAATAATAAAACCCCTAGTCTAAACTAAACTATCAATAGCCCTTAAAAGGGCCTTTTGCTGGGTATTGCCCCAAAGTAATCAGCTCTTTTACATGTAAAAAAATATAAACAACCCCCCAACAGTAAAACCCACCACCCACACAACCAACCCCCCAAATAAAAAGCTAACTAAAAAAACTTAAGCTCCCCATTGCCCTGAAAAGGGCATATGGATGGGCATTGCCCTTAAAAGGGCATTTAGCTCTATTTCAGGCCCAAAGCCCTAACCTAAAAAATAAACCCACCCAATACACCCTTAAAAAAATCCTAACACTAACCCCTGAAGATTCACTTACCGGGAGAAGTCTTCATCCAAGCGGCAAGATGTCCTCAACGAAGCCGGCAGAAGTGGTCCTCCAGACGGGCAGAAGTGGTCCTCCAGACGGGCAGAAGTCTTCATCCAGACGGCATCTTCTATCTTCATCCTTCCGACGAGGAGCGGCTCCATCTTCAAGACATCCAGCGCGGAGCATCCTCTTCAAACGACGTCTTCTTCCGAATGAATATCACTTTAAATGACGTCATCTAGATGGCGTCCCTTAGATTCCGATTGGTTGATAGAATTCTAGCAGCCAATCGGAATTAAGGTAGAAAAAATTCCTATTGGCTGTTCCAATCAGCCAATAGAATGCGAGCTCAATCCTATTGGCTTTTACTTAGGTTAGGTTTTATTTTACAGGTAAATTTGTATTTATTTTAGCTAGATAGTTATTAAATAGTTAATAACTATTTAATAACTATTCTACCTAGTTAAAATAAATACAAACTTGCCTGTAAAATAAAAATAAATCCTAAGCTAGCTACAGTGTAACTATTAGTTATATCGTAGCTAGCTTAGGGTTTATTTTATAGGTAAGTATTTAGTTTTAAATAGGAATAATTTAGTTAATGATAGTAATTTTATTTAGATTTATTTAAATTATATTTAAGTTGGGGGTGTTAGGGTTAGACTTAGATTTAGGGGTTAATACATTTAATATAGTGGCGGCAACGTTGGGGACTGCAGATCAGGGGTTAATAAATGTAGGTAGGTGTCGGCGATGTTGGGGGCAGCAGATTAGGGGTTAATAAATATAATGTCGGTTGCGGCGATGTTAAGGGCGATATATTAGGGGTTAATAAGTATGATGTAGGTGGCGGCGATGTTAGGGGCGGCAGATTAGGGGTTAATAATATTTAACTAGTGTTTGTGAGGCGGGAGTGTGGCGGTTTAAGGGTTAATATGTTTATTATAGTGGCGGGGAAGTCTGGAGTGGCAGATTAGGGGTTAAAAAAATTATTTTAGTGTTTGCGATGCGGGACGGCCACGGTTTAGGGGTTAATAGGTAGTTTATGGGTGTTAGTGTACTTTTTAGCACTTTAGTTATGAGTTTTATGCTACGGCATTGTAGTGTAAAACGCATAACTACTGACTTTAGAATGCATTAGGAATCTTGGAGGTAGAGGGTGTACCGCTCACTTTTTGGCCTCCCAGGACAGACTCGTAATACCGGCGCTATGGAAGTCCTATAGAAAAAAGGGTTTACGAAGTTTACGTAAGTCGTTTTGCAAGACTCGTAATAGCAGCGGTAGTGAAAAAGCAGCGTTAGGACCTGTTAACGCTGCTTTTTCAGCTTACCGCAAAACTAGGGAAGCTTGTTTAGAATGTGTTTTAACTATGATTTTGACATTGCTCTCTTATGATATTCTGATATGCACTTTTTTTTAGATTAAGATTTCAGAATTTCATAATCTCCATTGCCATTAGCATTTTTATTGCAACCTTTGTTTTTCCTCAAATTATTTAAAGGGACATTGAACAACAGAAAAAGGCAACACACAACCAGAAGCAGGTATAATACTTAACTTGGTTTTGCTTTTTTATTTAGATGCTGAAAAAGCTAACAAATTGGATTTGGAGTGCTTTCAGGTATAGGAGGCCACATACGCTATGAAGGGTTTTTGAAGTTCTGGTAACATCATGCATGTCTCCAGGGCCGCCACTAGAAATTTTGGGGCCCCTGACTTAACCATTGATCAGGGCCCCCCCCCCTCCTTTGACATGAGGAATTTTTGACCAAGTGACTAAAACGTATATGCACTTTATTCTTAAGTGTCTATTTAAACTTGGAAATGTTGTAAAGGTAGTAACACACACACACACACACACACTCACACATAAGGATTCACATATAGACACTCTAGCAAACACGCAAAGAAACTCAGAAACAGACACCCAAACAGACACTTAGCACTTGTTTACATTGACCTGACAAGTAATGAGGTAAACTACAGTTTTGTAAAAAAAAAAAGGAGATTTAGAAAATAAAATATGGAGTTCTTATTATCTTTTTGTAAAGGAAAATGCCAACTAAATGATGACAACAGCATGAAGTGGCTGAAAGGAAGGGCCCTGAACTTCCTAAACAATAATTTAAAGGTTAAATGGTAGATTAGTGACTTCCAGAAAGGTCTCATTAGTCTCAAATTCTGTAGAAAAATGTGAATAATCAGTAGTAAAGTCAAAATATCCTAAAAAGGAACAGACAATAGACACACACACACACACAAACTCAAACTTGCACATACACCCAAGGAAACACCAACAGAGACAGCCTCAGAAAAAACACAAAGACATACACACACACACACACACACACACAAAGACACCCACAGAAAACACAGAAAGACATACATACACCCTCACAGAGACACCCACAGAAAATACACACCCTCACAGAGACATCCACAGAAAATACAAACATACATACACACACAGACTCACAGAGACATCCACAGAAAACAGAGACATACACACCCACCCTCACAGAGGCATCCAGAGAAAATACACAAAGACAAACACACGCCCACCCTCACAGAGACACCCATAGAAAAAGCTCAAAGACATATGCACACACCCTCACAGACATCCACAGAAAATGCACAAAGACATACACACCCACCCTCACAGAGGCATCCAGAGAAAATACACAAAGACAAACACACGCCCACCCTCACAGAGACACCCATAGAAAAAGCTCAAAGACATATGCACACACCCTCACAGAGACACCCACAGAAAATACACACCCTCACAGAGACATCCACAGAAAATACAAACATACATACACACACACCCTCACAGAGACATCCACAGAAAACAGAGACATACACACCCACCCTCACAGAGGCATCCAGAGAAAATACACAAAGACAAACACACGCCCACCCTCACAGAGACACCCATAGAAAAAGCTCAAAGACATATGCACACACCCTCACAGACATCCACAGAAAATGCACAAAGACATACACACCCACCCTCACAGAGATACCAACAGAAAAAATACATACACACTCATAGAGACACAAACCAAAGCACAAAGACATAAACACAGACACCCACAGAAACACTCACAGGAGGAAACATTTATGCACCTTGCATCCCCTAAATCAACAGTGTGTGACATGCATGATAAAAAAAATGCAAAAATTAAGAGATCACTTTTTAAAGAATCATGTTTGTAAATGTGCAAACAAAAATAATTCTGTGAATTCAAAATTGTACATTAATGATCTGGGTAGATGGCTAGATGAAGAAAAGTACTTTTAAAAGGTTGACATATGTTTGTTTGATATTTTCCCCATTTTCCCCAACCAAGAGCACCACTTCAAATATAGTGTACAAATGTTCCCATCTGTCAGCTGTACTTGTGGATTTTGAAAATGCTGTACTCTATATGGTCTTGGTGGAACCATAAGCTGTGGTACTCATACCATTAGATCTGGTTAAATGCAGGATTTAAGCTTGTTGGTATGCATTTCAAAATTAAGTCAGCTGTAGAGTAAACTGAACAGTTTTAAGTTAACCTGTCTCATTTCCAACACTGAGCAATCTTAGTCTGAGAGTATAACATGTTATGCAGATGTAAAAATCTTAGATAAAATGCCTCCTTGTATCTGGAAAGTCCTTGCATAAAGGGGCAGTAAACTGGAATGTAATATATATGTCATTTGTGTATTGAGGAGGAAACATTTCTGCATGGTGTTAAATATAGAATTTCTACAGCATTGTCAAATAATTATAAATACAGTGCTGCTAAAAAAATGTGTTTTTATGGACCCCTGGCCCCACCATACAACTACTACCACACTGAAGTTACAATCTTAAATTGCACAAAGAAATAAAAAACATTTGCTAAGTAAGTCCTACCTCCTCTGCAAATGAAAGTGATCTGCCGTCTGACTCAGGCACACACTGTACAAGCAAAGTGCCAAGTCTGTCTCACACTGTGCATAGTGGTTTAGTGCACACTCAGAAATCCTCTCAAATGCTAATACTTTACTCCTTGTAATAACATTTCCCATGCTCAATTAGCACTGTAGTACCCACTGGTGGCTGCCAAAATTTAATATTTTTTTTTTTATTAGTTCTTGCCTCATGGGGCCCCCCAAGCCCATTGGGCCCCTGACAGGACACCCCCTGATGGCGGCCCTGCATGTCTCTCGCAGCATGCTGATAGGTTGTCAAAACAAGAGCTTGCATAATTAGCTAAAGGACTTAGAACGTTCACAGATATATTATGCTGTACTATTATCTGTCAATTATTTAGTGAATCAGCTGCATAAAATAACCAAGAAACTAATGAAGCTGGACATGCATAACTAGTGAAGCTGGAGGTGCTGGTAATACTAGTGAAGCTGGAGATGCTGGTAATACTAGTGAAGCTGGAGAGGCTGGTAATACTAGTGAAGATGGAGATGCTGGTAGGTCTGGTGAAGATGGAGATGCTGGTTATACTAGTGAAGCTGGAGAGGCTGATAATACTAGTGAAGCTGGAGATGCTGGTGATACTAGTAAAGATGGAGATGCTGGTAATACTAGTGAAGCTGGAGAGGCTAGTAATACTAGTGAAGCTGGAGATGCTGGTAATACTAATAAAGCTGGAGATGCTGGTAATACTAGTGAAGCAGGAGAGGCTGGTAATACTAGTGATGATGGAGATGCTGGTAATACTAGTGACACTGGAGATGCTGGTAATACTAGTGAAGCTGGAGAGGCTGGTAATACTAGTGAAGCTGGAGAGGCTGGTAATAGTAGTGAAGCTGGAGATGCTGGAAATAATAGTGAAGCTGAAGAGGCTGGTAGGACTGGTGAAGCTTGAGAGGCTGGTAATACTAGTGAAGCTGGAGATGCTGGTAATACTAATGAAGCTGGAGATGCTGGTAATACTAGTGAAGCAGGAGAGGCTGGTAATACTAGTGATGATGGAGATGCTGGTAATACTAGTGACACTGGAGATGCTGGTAATACTAGTGAAGCTGGAGAGGCTGGTAATACTAGTGAAGCTGGAGAGCCTGGTAATAGTAGTGAAGCTGGAGATGCTGGTAATAATAGGGAAGCTGAAGAGGCTGGTAGGACTGGTGAAGCTTGAGAGGCTGGTGATACTAGTGAAGCTGGAGATGCTGGTAATACTAGTGAAGCTAGAGAGGCTGGTAATACTAGTGAAGCTGGAGAGGCTGGTAGGACTGGTGAAGCTGGAGAGGCTGGTAATACTTGTGAAGCTGGAGAGGCTGGTAATACTAGTGACGCTGGAGAAGCTGGTAATACTAGTGAAGCTGGAGATGCTGGTAATACTAGTGAAGCTGGAGAGGCTGGTAATACTAGTTAAGCTGGGGATTCTGGTAATACTAGTGAAACGGGAGAGGCTGGTAGGACTGGTGAAGCTTGAGAGGCTGGTAATACTAGTGAAGCTGGAGATGCTGGTAATGCTAGTGAAGTTAGAGATGCTGGTAATACTAGTGAAGCTGGAGAGGCTGGTAATACTAGTGAAGCTGCAGAGGCTGGTAGGACTGGTGAAGCGGGAGATGCTGGTAATACTAGTGAAGCTGGAGATGCTGGTAATACTAATGAA
The DNA here is from genome assembly GCF_027579735.1 of Bombina bombina. Lineage (NCBI taxonomy): Eukaryota > Metazoa > Chordata > Amphibia > Anura > Bombinatoridae > Bombina > Bombina bombina. Next base: position 384,837,767 of record NC_069504.1, on the reverse strand, counting down.
GCTGGAAATGCTGGTAATACTAGTGAAGCTGGAGAGTCTGGTAATACTAGTGAAGCTGGAGATGCTGGTAATACTAGTGAAGCTGGAGAGGCTGGTAGGACTGGTGAAGATGGAGAGGCTGGTAATATTAGTAAAACAGGAGAGGCTGGTAATACTAATGAAGCTGGAGATGCTGGTAATAATAGTGAAGCTGGAGATGCTGGTAATACTAGTGAAGCTAGAGAGGCTGGTAGGACTGGTGAAGCTGGAGATGCTGGTAATACTAGTGAAGCTGGAGAGGCTGGTAATACTAGTGAAGCTGGAGATGCTGGTAATACTAGTGAAGCTGGAGATGCTGGTAGGACTGGTGAAGCTGGAGAGGCTGGTAATACTAGTGAAGCTGGAGAGGCTGGTAATACTAAAGAAGCTGGAGATGCTGGTAATACTAGTGAAGCTGTAGAGATGATTGTAATACTAGTGAATCTGGAGAGGCTGGTCGGACTGGTGAATCTACAGATGCTGGTAATACTAGTGAAGCTGGAGAGGCTGGTAATACTAGTGAAGCTGGAGAGGCTGGTAGGACTGGCGAAGCTGGAGATGCTGGTAATAGTACTTAAGCTGTAGATGCTGGTAATACTAATGAAGCTGGAGATGCAGATAATACTAGTGAAGCTGGAGAGGCTGGTAATACTAGTGAAGCTGGAGAGGTTGGTAGGACTGGTGAAGATGGAGAGGATGGTAATATTAGTAAAACAGGAGAGGCTGGTAATACTAATGAAGCTGGATATGCTGGTAGTAATAGTGAAGCTGGATATGCTGGTAATACTAGTGAAGCTGGAGAGGCTGGTAGGACTGGTGAAGCTAGATATGCTGGTAATAATAGTGAAGCTGGAGAGGCTGGAAATACTAGTAAAGCTGGAGAGGCTGGTAGGACTGGTGAAGCTGGAGATGCTGGTAATACTAGTGAAGCTAGAGAGGCTTGTAATACTAGTGAAGCTAGAGAGGCTGGTAAAACTAGTGAAGCTGGAGATGCTGGTAATACTGGCAAAGCTGGAGAGGCTGATAGGTCTGGTGAAGTTGTAGAGGCTGGTAATACTAGTGAAGCTGGAGATGCTGGTAATACTAGTGAATCTGGAGATGCTGGTAATACTAGTGAAGCTGGAGAGGCTGGTAATACTAATTAAGCTGGAGATGCTGGTAATACTAGTGAAGCTGGAGATGCTGGTAATAATGGGAAAGCTGGAGAGGCTGGTAGGTCTGGTGAAGCTGGAGATCTTGGTAATACTAGTGAAGCTGGAGATGCTGGTAATACTAGTTAAGCTGGAGATGCTGGTAATGCTAGTGAAGCTGGAGATGCTGGTAATACTAGTGAAGCTGGAGATGCTGGTAATACTAGTGAAGCTGGAGGGCTGGTAATACTAGTGAAGCTGGAGATGCTGGTAATACTAGTGAAGCTGGAGAGGCTGGTGGGACTGGTGAAGCTGGAGAGGCTGGTAATACTAGTGAAGCTGGAGATGCTGGTAGGACTGGTGAAGCTAGAGATGCTGGTAGTAATAGTGAAGCTGGAGAGGCTGGAAATACTAGTAAAGCTGGAAAGGCTGGTAGGACTGGTGAAGCTGGAGATGCTGGTAATACTAGTGAAGCTAGAGAGGCTGGTAATACTAGTGAAGCTAGAGAGGCTGGTAAAACTAGTGAAGCTGGAGATGCTGGTAATACTGGCAAAGCTGGAGAGGCTGATAGGTCTGGTGAAGCTGTAGAGGCTGGTAATACTAGTGAAGCTGGAGATGCTGGTAATACTAGTGAAGCTGAAGATGCTGGTAATACTAGTGAAGCTGGAGAGGCTGGTAATACTAATTAAGCTGGAGATGCTGGTAATACTAGTGAAGCTGGAGATTCTGGTAATACTGGCAAAGCTGGAGAGGCTGGTAGGTCTGGTGAAGTTGGAGATGTTGGTAATACTAGTGAAGCTGGAGATGCTGGTAATACTAGTTAAGCTGGAGATGCTGGTAATACTAGTGAAGCTGGAGATGCTGGTAATACTAGTGAAGCTGGAGATGCTGGCAATACTAGTGAAGCTGGAGATGCTGGTAATACTAGTGAAGCTGGAGAGGCTGGTAATACTAGTGAAGCTGGAGAAGCTGGTAATACTAGTGAAGCTGGAGATGCTGGTAATACTAGTGAAGCTGGTGAGGCTGGTAATACTAGTGAAGCTGGAGATGCTGGTAATACTGGCAAAGCTGGAGAAGGTGGTAGGACTGGTGAAGCTGGAGATGCTAGTAATACTAGTGAAGCTGGAGATGCTGGTAATACTAGTGATGCTGGAGAGGCTGGTAATACTAGTGAAGCTGGAGATGCTGGTAATACTAGTGAAGCTGGAGAGGCTGGTAGGACTGGTGAAGCTGGAGAGGCTGTTAATACTATTGAAGCTGGAGATCCTGGTAGGACTGGTGAAGCTAGAGATGCTGGTAGTAATAGTGAAGCTGGAGAGGCTGGAAATACTAGTAAAGCTGGAAAGGCTGGTAGGACTGGTGAAGCTGGAGAGGCTGGTAATACTAGTGAAACTAGAGAGGCTGGTAATACTAGTGAAGCTAGAGAGGCTGGTAAAACTAGTGAAGCTGGAGATGCTGGTAATACTGGCAAAGTTGGAGAGGCTGATAGGTCTGGTGAAGCTGTAGAGGCTGGTAATACTAGTGAAGCTGAAGATGCTGGTAATACTATTGAAGCTGGAGAGGCTGGTAATACTAATTAAGCTGGAGATGCTGGTAATACTAGTGAAGCTGGAGAGGCTGGTAATACTAGTGAAGCTGGAGATGTTGGTAGGACTGGTGAAGCTGGATATTCTGGTAATACTAGTGAAGCTGGAGAGGCTGGTAAAACTAGTGAAGCTGGAGAGGCTGGTAGGACTGGCGAAGCTGGAGATGCTGGTAATAGTACTGAAGCTGGAGATGCTAGTAATACTAATGAAGCTGGAGATGCTGGTAATACTGGTGAAGCTGGAGATGCTGGTAATACTTGTGAAGCTGGAGAGGCTGGTAGGACTGGTGAAGCTAGACATGCTGGTAATACTAGTGAAGCTGGAGATGCTGCTATTACTAGTGAAGCTGGAGAGGCTGGTAATTCTAGTGAAGCTGGAGAGGCTGGTAGGACTGGTGAAGCTAGACATGCTGGTAATACTAGTGAAGCTGGAGATGCTGCTATTACTAGTGAAGATGGAGAGGCTGGTAATTCTAGTGAAGCTGGAGAGGCTGGTAATACTAGTGAAGCTGGAGAGGCTGGTAAGACTGGTGAAGCTGGAGAGGCTGGTAATACTAGTGAAGCTGGAGAGGCTGGTAGGACTGGTGAAGCTGGATGGCTGGTAATACTAGTGAAGCTGGAGAGGCTGGTAGGACTGGTGAAGCTAGAGATGCTGGTAATACTAGTGAAGCTGGAGAGGCTGTTAATACTAGTGAAGCTGGAGAGGCTGGTAATACTAGTGAAGCTGGAGATGCTGGTAATACTGGCAAAGCTGGAGAGGGTGGCAGGACTGGTGAAGCTTGAGATGCTGGTAATACTAGTGAAGCTGGAGATGTTGGTAGGACTGGTGAAGCTGGAGATGCTGGTAATACTAGTGAAGCTGGAGAGGCTGGTAAAACTAGTGAAGCTGGAGAGGCTGGTAGGACTGGCGAAGCTGGAGATGCTGGTAATAGTACTGAAGCTGGAGATGCTAGTAATACTAATGCAGCTGGAGATGCTGGTAATACTGGTGAAGCTGGAGATGCTGGTAATACTTGTGAAGCTGGAGAGGCTGGTAGAACTGGTGAAGCTAGACATGCTGGTAATACTAGTGATGCTGGAGAGGCTGGTAATACTAGTGAAGCTGGAGATGCTGCTATTACTAGTGAAGCTGGAGAGGCTGGTAATTCTAGTGAAGCTGGAGAGGCTGGTAATACTAGTGAAGCTGGAGAGGCTGGTAGGACCGGTGAAGCTGGAGAGGCTGGTAATACTAATGAAGCTGGAGAGGCTGGTATGACTGGTGAAGCTGGAGTGGCTGGTAATACTAGTGAAGCTGGAGAGGCTGGTAGGACTGGTGAAGCTAGAGATGCTGGTAATACTAGTGAAGCTGGAGAGGCTGTTAATACCAGTGAAGCTGTAGAGGCTGGTAATACTAGTGAAGCTGGAGAGGCTGGTAGGGACTAGTGAAGCTGGAGATGCTGGTAATACTAGTGAAGCTGGAGATGCTGGTAGTACTGGTGAAGCTGGAGAGGCTGTTAATACTAGTGAAGCTGGAGAGGCTGGTAGGACTGGTGAAGCTTGAGATGCTGTTAATACTAGTGACGCTGGAGAGGCTGTTAATACTAGTGAAGCTGGAGAGGCTGGTAATACTAGTGAAGCTGGAGAGGCTAGTAATACTAGTGAAGCTGGAGAGGCTGGTAGGACTAGTGAAGCTGGAGAGGCTGGTAATACTAGTGAAGCTGGAGATGCTGGTAGGACTGGTGAAGCTAGAGATGCTGGTAATACTAGTGAAGCTAGAGAGGCTGGCAATACTAGTGAAGCTGGAGAGGCTGGTAGGTCTGGTGAAGCTGGAGATGCTGGTAATACTAGTGAAGCTGGAGATGCTGGTAATACTAGTGAAGCTGGAGATGCTGGTAATATAAGTGAAGCTGGAGATGCTGGTAGGACTGGTGAAGCTGGAGATGCTGGTAATACTAGTGAGGCTGGAGAGTCTGGTAGGACTGGTGAAACTGGAGATGCTGGTAATACTAGTGAAGCTGGAGAGGCTGGTAGGACTGGTGAAGCTGGAGATGCTGGTAATACTGGCAAAGCTAGAGATGTTGGAGTGACTGGTGAAGTTGGAGAGGCTGGTAAGGCAAGTGAAGCTGGTTGAGTTCCCTAACATACTGCATTTTGCAGGGTTGTCAAAGTATGGGAGTTCAACCTGCTTTTCCTCGTAAAACTTCCTTAATAAAAGTCCTGGTTTCCAAGTGAAACCAGGCATAACCGTAACCCATCCCACAGCCCATCCCATTTGTGTCTGCGGCTGGTCTGACCCACTCCTTGCACTGAATGCCATAACTCCACCCCTTACAGTCATGAAACTGCCCACAAAATAAACATAACTCAACCTAAAAGGTTTTTTTCATTAAGCCTTGGCCTCCCAGTTTTAGAAGGCATTGGGGATTGTTGTTAGGCATATGGCAAGGCTAGTGAATGTGCTGTCCTGTGCACTAAAAATGCCCTTAGCTCTTGTTGGTAACTGTTGTAGCTGATTTCTGTTTTATATAATGAAATGCTCTTGTGTTTTCCTATGATATTAATGAGTGAAGGTGTATAGGGGCATGGGGATTATATAGTAGTTGTTAATTATGGCAGCTGTCAAAGTGGCAACTCCACTTGAGTCAACTCCAGGTTACAGAAGCATGCTTTAAAATTTTTTGATCAGGAGGTATTACTGGTAATTGATCCCTACTCCAATTGATTATAATTAAATGTTAGATGCCTTACATGGCTTTTTGTAGGGTTTTCAAATGTTTCAGACTAACCTATTTAACTTTTTAGGAACTTTTGGATATTCTATACCCAAAGGGGCCTAGTTATCAAGCCGTCAACCTCAAATACGCTGGAATTCCGCAGCGTATTTGTGGCGCGGCTGATTCGCCTTAGTTATCAAAGGCTCGAGACTGGCAAAAGTAGAATTTTGTGACGTAAACTTCGATCCGCCGGACTCAGTCCGACACAGATCGATTCTTACGTCACTCCAGATGTTCCGCACACAAGTGCGGCACAATCTGACTACTTTTGCTAGTTATCAAAAAACTAGCAGGTACGCTCGGCACTTTTACGGCCCATCGTACCTGGTTTTCAAAGCGCCAGCCTGGAGGCGGCGGATCCCATAGGAATCAATGGGAGTCTGACCATAGCGAAAGTACAAGTTCGCTGCTGACAGACATCCCATTGATTCCTATGGGAGATGTCTGCACCTAACACCCTAACATGTACCCCGAGTCTAAACACCACTAATCTGACCCCCTACACCGCCGCAACTAAATAAATGTATTACCCCCTAAACCGCCGCTCCCGGAGCCCACCGCAAGCTACTCTATACATATTAACCCCTAAACCGCCGCTCCCGGAGCCCACCGCAACTATAATAAATGTATTAACCCCTAAACCGCCGCTCCCTGAACCCGCCGCAACCTATCTTAACTGTATTAACCCCTATCCTGCCCCCCCTACACCGTCGCCACCTATAACAAAGTTATTAACCCCTATCCTGCCCCCCACTACACCGTCGCCACCTATAATAAATTTATTAACCCCTATCCTGCCCCCCACTACACCGCCGCCACTGTAATAAAATTATTAACCCCTAAACCTAAGTCTAACCCTAACCTTAACGCCCCCCTAACTCAAATATTAATTAAATAAATCTAAATAAATTAACTCTTATTAACTAAATGCATCCTATTTAAAACTAAATACTTACCTTTAAAATAAACCCTAATATAGCTACAATATAAATAATAATTATATTCTAGCTATCTTAGGATTTATATTTATTTTACAGGTAACTTTCAATTTATTTTAACCATGTACAATAACTATTAAATAGTTATTAACTATTTAATAGCTTACCTAGCTAAAATAAAGAGAAATGTACCTGTGAAATAAATCCTAACCTCAGTTACAATTACACCTAACACTACACTATACTTTAATAAATTATTCCTATTTAAAAATAAATACCTACCTGTAAAATAAACCCTAAGATAGCTACAATATAATTAATAATTATATTATAGCTATCTTAGGATTTATATTTATTTTACAGGTAACTTTGTATTTATTTTAGCTAGTTAGAATAGTTATTAAATAGTTATTAACTATTTAATAACTACCTAGCTAAAATAAATACAAAATTACCTGTAAAATAAATCCTAACCTAAGTTACAATTAAACCTAATACTACACTATCATTAAATTAACTAAATAAACTACCTACAAATAACTACAATTAAATACAATTACATAAACTAACTAAAGTACAAAAAATAAAAAAAGCTAAGTTACAAAAAATAAAAAAATAAGTTACAAACATGTTAAAAATATTACAACAATTTTAATCTACTTACACCTAATCTAAGCCCCCTAATAAAATAACAAACCCCCCCAAAATAAAAAAAATCCCTACCCTATTCTAAATTAAATAAATTTCAAAGCTCTTTTACCTTACCAGCCCTTAAAAGGGCCATTTGTGGGGGCATGCCCCAAAAAGTTCAGCTCTTTTGCCTGTAAAAGAAAAATACACCCCCCCCCAACATTAAAACCCACCACCCACATACCCCTAATCTAACCCAAACCCCCCTTACAAAAACCTAACACTAATCCCCTGAAGATCATCCTACCTTGAGTCGTCTTCACTCAGCCGAGCCACCGATGGAACTGAAGAGGACATCCGGAGCGGAAGAAGTTAATCCTCCAAGCGGCGCTGAAGAAATCTTCCATCCGATGAAGTCATCATCCAGGTGGCGCTGAAGAAGTCTTCGATCCGGCTGATGTCATCTTCAAAGAGGCGCTGAAGAGGTCTTCTATCCGGGCGAAGTCATCAGATATAGTCTTGATAAAGGCCTCTCTTGAGGGCCGAAACGCGTTGACAGAGCTATGGTGAGCTATTTATTCCTTGATTGTTGAATTATAATACAGTATTACACTATTGTTATTATCTTTTATTTTCAGGGTTTGAAGATTCCCTAGGATTATTTTTATTTATATTTTTGTATTTTTGCTTATTTTTATTTTTTATTTTTTATTTTTATACAGCAAATAATTTTTCTACATGGAAACATAACCCCTCCACATAAGCCCCCTTTTTGGGATCACTCTCACTAGTTTGTGCACATACTAATCATTTATTTTTTGTTTTTTATCTTTTGGATATTTTACATCTTTTTTGGACTTATTTTTATCACTATTTTGGATTGACTTCACGGATTATTCTTTGTCACCATATTTTGATAGACCTTTTTTTCTACCTTCATTTTGATGTTTTTTAAATGTCTCTTTGAAATGTTTTTTGCAAAGCTTTTTTAATAGAACTTTTGAATCTGCTGGATTTGCACTATTCATTTATACCACGTTTTTGGACAACACTTAAATTTGGACAGTTTATTTTTTGGATACACATGTGAAAATCTATTTATATCTCTTAACTTTGAGAAGGGATTTTTGGACACTACTTAACCTTTTTTTATATATCTCTTAACTTTGAGAAGGGATTATTGGACATTATTTACTTTTCATTGTTTTTTATTATTTTTTATTGTTTATTATTTTCAGATTTATGCCAACACAACTATATATGAGACGAATTTTATGAGACATTATACATACAGCTAAAAAGCAAAACACGCGTGTTTTTATAGATATTTATGTGTTTATGTGTTTTTACACATTATTTCTTGCCGTTCTGTTAAAATATATTTTAAACGACACCCTTGTTTTATATGTTTAATATGTATTAAATGCTTTTATGTATCAACTGTGCCACTCTTAGATCTTATATCTAGATATCAAAACCTACACATCTATACAGCACAACTACCATAATTGTAGCTGAGCTATAGCGCTATACAATTTCTCAGACAGAATACCATATTTCCACACCTATACCGCACCAGACCTCGCCAAGATTTGGCGCTCCTTTCTAAACCACGTTTTGAAGTCATCTTCCAAGCCGGGTCTTGAATCTTCCTTCCGCCGACGCGGAACCACCTTCTTCACCGACGGACTACGACGAATGACGGCTCCTTTAAGGGACGTCATCCAAGATGGCGTCCCCTCAATTCCGATTGGCTGATAGGATTCTATCAGCCAATCGGAATTAAGGTAGGAAAAATCTGATTGGCTGATGGAATCAGCCAATCAGATTGAGCTCGCATTCTATTGGCTGTTCCGATCAGCCAATAGAATGCGAGCTCAATCTGATTGGCTGATTGGATCAGCCAATCGGATTGAACTTGAATCTGATTGGCTGATTCCATCAGCCAATCAGATTTTCCTACCTTAATTCCGATTGGCTGATAGAATCCTATCAGCCAATCGGAATTGAGGGGACGCCTTCTTGGATGACGTCCCTTAAAGGAGCCGTCATTCGTCGTAGTCCGTCGGTCGCGTCGGCGGAAGGAAGATTCAAGACCCGGCTTGGAAGATGACTTCGCCCGGATAGAAGACCTCTTCAGCGCCTCTTTGAAGATGACATCAGCCGGATCGAAGACTTCTTCAGCGCCGCCTGGATGATGACTTCATCGGATGGAAGATTTCTTCAGCGCCGCTTGGAGGATAAACTTCTTCCGCTCCGGATGTCCTCTTCAGTTCCATCGGTGGCTCGGCTGAGTGAAGACGACTCAAGGTAGGATGATCTTCAGGGGATTAGTGTTAGGTTTTTGTAAGGGGGGTTTGGGTTAGATTAGGGGTATGTGGGTGGTGGGTTTTAATGTTGGGGGGGGTGTATTTTTCTTTTACAGGCAAAAGAGCTGAACTTTTTGGGGCATGCCCCCACAAATGGCCCTTTTAAGGGCTGGTAAGGTAAAAGAGCTTTGAAATTTATTTAATTTAGAATAGGGTAGGGATTTTTTTTTATTTTGGGGGGGTTTGTTATTTTATTAGGGGGCTTAGATTAGGTGTAAGTAGCTTAAAATTGTTGTAATATTTTTAACATGTTTGTAACTTATTTTTTTATTTTTTGTAACTTAGCTTTTTTTATTTTTTGTACTTTAGTTAGTTTATGTAATTGTATTTAATTGTAGTTATTTGTATGTAGTTTATTTAGTTAATTTAATGATAGTGTAGTATTAGGTTTAATTGTAACTTAGGTTAGGATTTATTTTACAGGTAATTTTGTATTTCTTTTAGCTAGGTAGTTATTAAATAGTTAATAACTATTTAATAACTATTCTAACTAGCTAAAATAAATACAAAGTTACCTGTAAAATAAATATAAATCCTAAGATAGCTATAATATAATTCTTAATTACATTGTAGCTATCTTCGGGTTTATTTTACAGGTAAGTATTTATTTTTAAATAGGAATAATTTATTAAAGTATAGTGTAATGTTAGGTGTAATTGTAACTTAGGTTAGTTTTTATTTTACAGGTAAATTTCTCTTTATTTTAGCTAGGTAAGCTATTAAATAGTTAATAACTATTTAATAGCTATTGTACCTAGTTAAAATAAATTGAAAGTTACCTATAAAATAAAAATAAATCCTAAGATAGCTACAATATAATTATAATTTATATTGTAGCTATATTAGGGTTTATTTTAAAGGTAAGTATTTAGTTTTAAATAGGATTCATTTAGTTAATAAGAGTTAATTTATTTAGATTTATTTAATTAATATTTGAGTTAGGGGGGCGTTAGGGTTAGGGTTAGACTTAGGTTTAGGGGTTAATAATTTTATTACAGTGGCGGCAGCGTAGTTGGGGGCAGGATAGGGGTTAATAAATTTATTATAGGTGGCGACGGTGTAGGGGGGGCAGGATAGGGGTTACTAGGTATACTGTAGGTGGCAGCGGTGTCCGGGAGCGGCGGTTTAGGGGTTAATACATTTATAAGACTTGCGGCCGGGGTCTAGGAGCGGCGGTTTAGGGGTTAATACATTTAAAAGACTTGCGGCGGGGTCTAGGAGCGGCGGTTTAGGGGTTAGTAACTTTATTTAGTTGCGGGGGGCTCCGGGGGCGCCGGTATAGGGGGTAGAACAGTGTAGTTTAGTGTGAGTGCTTAGTGACAGGCTAGCAATAAAGCTGGGAAAAAGCCGAAGGGCAGCGAGATCGGATGAGTGAGAACTGTCACAGTCCGCTGCTCATCGCCCCGCGGCTTTTTGACAGCTTTATTTGATAACTTAGGCGAACGTATTCAAGGTCCGCGGCGGCGAAGGTAGGCGAGCTTAGGCGGACGTATTGGGCCGGCGAAGCCAGAAAAGTAGACGGCTTGATAACTAGGCCCCAAAGAGGTTAAACACATAGGAAATTTGCACTCAAGAAATGTTGCGTACCAGTCGTGTTCTACCCAGGAGCTGCAGTACTTGTGACTCCTGAGTGGGACTTTACCTACACGTTTAACCCCGTTGCAGTAGTTAGATACATAGAGCTAGTGAACTGCAGTGTGCATTATCCTTAGTCTGACCATATGCGAAGGACAGAGCACAATACAGTATTACAAGTGGATGGTAAAAAAGGTTTACCAGAGAATCCTAATGTGGCCGACATTTTTTAGCATGCTCTATACTTTAAATAGAAAGTGATTGTGCACTATTATCATTTATATTAGAAATGTTGAGTTAAGTGTGCGCTTGGGCACAAAAGAAAATAACTCTAAAAAATTTAGCGGTTTTGGAGACCTGAAGTAAAATGTTAAATGTATGCACATGAAAAATTATATATTAAAATGAAGTATTTCACTCATATGTATGCACATTAAATATATTAGCAAGGTTTATTATTAGAAATGTTTTAACAGTGATTTAAATAGATATGGTATATGATCAGGTCTGCTGGACTGGGAAGCGCTCAAAGGTGTATATGTATGTGTGTGTATTTATATGTATGTATGTATGTTTGCAGTGTTTCAAACTTATACTTCAATACAAAACTATAGTTTAAAAGTTAGTGAAGAACTCCACTATTTGACCTCTGACTTAATGCACCTTGCTTTAGCGTTCAAGCTGTAACCAACAGGAATTTTTTTAGCATAGAAGACTATTATGTGACAAATTTAGTTAATGCTATCCAACATGCAGATATTAGCAAGTCCTAGACTTTCACTCGAGTGCTCAAATAGCAAAATGGCGCTAATATTTTTGCACTCCACTTGTAATCTGGGCCATAGTGAAATATGTTCAGTAATATAAATTCTTCTTTAGAATGTCATATTAAGCTTTCATTGTGTCTACCTATTTTTCTGTCTATCTATCTATCTATCTATCTATCTATCTATCTATCTATCTATCTATCTATCTATATATGTGCATTAGGCCTGTAATATCTTTATTAAATTCTTGTCCTTCATTGAGTTTTTTAGTCTGCTTTAATCTTTCACAGACCGTATACTACAGCTGGTAGTTACCAGCATAAAGACTTTTCTGTGATTAAGAGATGTGTGGTTTTATAGACCCTGAGACAAAGAAAGCCTTGTCACATCACTCAGCTCCCTGTATCTATTGTGTGTTTATTCTACTACTCAAACCCACAGCAAAGGAACAGATCGGACATTTATCCAAACACATACACTCCAGAAATGCCTCCATACATTAAAGTTTCAAGTTAATATGTTGTCCTGCTCTCAGTTTTTGCCTCAGAGAAAATCCATTTGTCAAGTCCTGTGTTTTTCTATTGTGTTTGCATCCTCAGGGTTTATTTATTTAATGCTACTGTGTGGGGAGTCACAGGTTGCTTTGACATCTGTAAGGGTCAATTCTGTGTGGATAGGACAAAACAAACAAAAAGACAGAGCCTATGGGGATACAGGATACATCTTTATCTATGTCCTTCATATTTTAATTTGATTTTCAACAGAAGTATGTCCTAGGAATGAAGGCACTTTGCTTAAAAGGTAATGAATGACCTGATGAAATGAGTTCAGAGCATTTGCCAAGAATATGGATGAGAAATATTATTATGGCCACACCTCTTTTAGAAATGAAAAATTCTAAACTGAATATAAAATTTTATGCCAGATCACTTTTTTACAGCATTAAGTCTGGTGTTTGTATTGTAAGAAATGTACAAAAACCATCCAATGATAGTTATTTTTATATATACAATTAAGATCTGCACTGCAAAAGATCTGCATAAAATAATAAAGAATACATGTTTTTAAAGATTTAAAACTGGCCTTCTGTTATTAAAAATGTATTTGAGTTTATTTACCTTATCTCCTATGCTCCATTCCAAGCCGCCGTCCCCCCATTTTATGTTAGGCACCGTGCCTAGCTTATACTATATGTTCTTCAAGTCAAAGTTAAATGTATTGATAAGTCTTGTCTGTAGTATAATTTTGGGTTCAATGTATTTGTTGCTTAGACTATGTATAAACATATTGTTCATTTTTAATATTTGTTATACTTATATTACATCTGTTAATTTCTTAAAATGTAATTTTCCCCAGATTTCTAGTAGCCCTAGCTCTATAACCAGTGGAATCTCAAAACTTTTACAGAATGCTACCATAGAAACCTCATATATCTATCCCATTATAAATTAACCCTAAGGCATCTACTTATCCGCAGCGTAATTGTGGCGAGCTTGATTCACCTTAGTTATCAAAGCCTACAGACCGGCAAAAGTAGAATTTTGTGACGTAACATGCGGTCCGCCGGTCTCAGTCCGACACAGATCGATGCTTACGTCACTACAGATGTTCCGAATGCAAATTCAGCACTATCTGACTAATTTTGCTAGTTATCAAATGTCTACCAGGTACGCTCGGCACTATTCCGGCCCAGCGTACCTGGTTTTCAATCCGCCGCCCTGGAGGCGGCGGATGCCATAGGAATCAATGGGAGTCTGAAAGCAGCGAAAGCTTATGTTCGCTGCTGCCCGATATCCCATTGATTCCTATGGTATAATAAAAGTTATGTTTACACCTAACACCCTAACATGTACCCTGAGTCTAAACACCCCTAATCTGCTGCCCCCTACACCGCCGCCACCTACATTATACTTATTAACCCCTAATCTGCCACCCCCTACATCGCCGCCTCCTACATTATACTTATTAACCCCTAATCTGCCGCCTTGTCACCGCCGCCACCTACATAAAAGCATTAACCGCTATCCCGCTGCTCCCGGAGCCCACTGCAACTAAATAAAGTTATTAACCCCTAAACCGCCAGCTCCCCCACATCGCCATAAACTAAATTAACCTACAAATCCCTAAACCTAACAATCCGCTAACTGTACATTAAATATTAACTCATCCCTATATATAATAAATTTAAACTTACCTTTAGATTTAAATTAAACTATATTAAACTATTAATTATTCTACCCTAACTGTTATACAATTTACATTAAACTATATTAAACTAATAATTAATATACCCTAACTGTTATACTAAAATGATATTAAACTATATTAAATTAATAATTAATCTACCATAACTGTTATACTAAATTACATTAAAATATATATAAAACTGGGGCGGAGCTTGGCCGCTTTGAGAGATGGCCGTGCAAGGGAATAGCTCCTAGGCCCACATCGTCTAACCCAGACAAAACTAGCCCCAAGGACCACCCAAACATACCCAGGAGGAAGGCTCAAGACCCCAAGCACAGGACAAGGCTCTCCCAACGCATATCCAGCATCACAAAAATTAGCAAATATCGGAACGGGCTGCCGCGCGGGAGAGGAGATCGCACCATTTTCACTCAGGGGACAGGGAGTGAGGCGGAGGCCCAAGACCTACCCGTACCACTAACAGAGCCCCAGACAGCGAACCCTCTACATAGACAGGGAGAGGACAGTTCGCACAGCTGGATAGTGTACACAGCGGGTCTGTGTATGGACCAAGCAGAGACCTACTGATCTGGTAAGCGACCACTCACTCTCACTGCTGACGCCAAATACACAGCAGTTGCCACTTACAGCTGGTCACTGGTGGGGCCATAAGAGGGGTCAGTCTCCCATCCGGTACACTCATTAACAGTTCTACAGGCCAATATTACAGCCATATCAAGATCCACAGAGTCAGAGGTCCAAAAGGGCTCACAGTCTCAGCAGACACCGCAACCCAGGCCCAAAGCACAGCTTTTGGCAAATACACACCTCAGAACTAATTTTGAAGGGCACCCACCCCAGCATATCATAGATAAAGAGACTTTCACATAGAGTCAGCTAACAACACAGACTATATTCTGCACTGCTCACCAGACTAGATTGTAGAGGAGCTGGGCATGAGAGTTTAGGTGATCCTCACAGTCAGCAACCAAAATGCCAGCCCGCAAATCACTCAAACCTGATGAGCTGTCAAGCTCAAAGATGTTACAAAGCTACCTTAGACAGCCTGAAACCACCCTCTCACCCCAAGCTGAAATGCCAAGCAACAGCACCACAAAAGACCCTGACCAGACTGCCTTGCCTCCAACCCAGTCCATATCATACCTCACAAAAGAGGATCTAAAATCACTCTGCATGAAAGAAGATGTAAATGAGATAGTTTCAGAAGTTAAGAGCTGTTATGGCGAGCTAAAAAGGGATATCTCAAGAGTGACACAGAGAGTCACAACACTAGAAGAAAGCCATGATGTCACATTCAATTACATACAACATATCTCCCGAATAGCATACGAGCAAGACAAGACCATCCACCACCTCCTTGAAAAGGTGGAAGACTTGGATAATCAGGGTAGGAGAAATAACCTGCGAATACGGGGCATACCCGAAAGCATCCAGCCAGGCGCCTTGGAGGGATGCTTACAGAGTCTCTTCTGAACCCTTAAGGGTGATGAGAGTGCACCAGAGATTCAAATAGAAAGAGCACATAGGGCTTTACGTGCGAAACCTCCCCAAAAGCCCCTCCAAGGGATGTTATACTTAAAATCCTTCATTTTAAAGATAAAGAGGAGATCCTAAGGCTGTCAAGGCAGAAGAAAGACTTTACACATGCTGGAAAAAGAATCCAAATTTTTGCTGACCTGAGCCCTACTACCTTGCAGAAGAGAAGGGAGCTGTCTTATATTACATCAACTCTGCAAGAGCAAAATATCCCATACAGATGGGGATTTCTGGTGAGCATCATCGCCACCAGAGGAGATACAACTGCTGTTTTCAAAAATAAAGAAGATCTTCCATGATTCTGTGAAGCTCTGTGGATCTCTATCAAGCACCTTGACCCTCATCCAGACAACCCCTCGGATACATGCACCCCTTTGCCCAGAATCTGGCCCTCTCGCAAGGACAACCGAGATGAACCTACTAGTGCTCAGCTGCCTGCTGCGCGCAACAAGGACTCCAACTCTTGGGACTGAAAAGCCACAAACTCCTTTCTCCTGGGACTGATATCTTTGCTACAAATTGGAGGCTACAGGTCGTATGTTTACATTAATGTATTGATATGTTCACATTTTTACTAGGGGTTAGAGATGTGGGATATTTCCCACTCTGTTATTGTATTCATTGTTGGTTCTCCTATTGTGGGTTTGTTAATCTCATAGGAAAGTTAACTGACAATCTAAATTAAGTATTCGTATACGAGTTTTCACTGCACTATTTGCAAGTTTTGTACATATTTGATATAACATATTTGTCTAGATTTGTTGCTTGCTCCGGGGGGGGGGGGTACCCTTCTGGTACTGCTCTGACGACAGACCACATACGAGTGGCTAGGCTCCACCTTCGCCCTTTAGCGACCCTGACTCACTGGACAGTCCCATAGACACAAATGGCGGAAATCCCTATGCACAAAGCCCGACCCATCACACTGATATCTATTAATGCCAAGGGATTGAATAGCCCTGAGAAGCGTTCAGTAGCCTTTCAACAATTACATCAGGCAGCAGGGGACATAATTTTTATACAGGCTGCTCAATTCAATTAAATTTTAACCTCAACATGTAGAAAAAGATATAAATGGCAGGTATATAATTGTATCGGGCCTTCTTTTTGATCGCCCAGTGATGTTAGTGAACGTATATCTTCCAAATTCAGGTCAACACTTACTCTTCAAACAAATAACTCAACTATTACTTGAACACACAATAGGCATACTGTTAATGGGCAGAGATTTTAATCTTCCCTTAGACCCTGAAATGGATACATCCACAGATAAGACTAACTTACCGAAACGGACAATTAAGGCCGTAACAGCACACATACAACAACTTAAACTGCATGATGTATGTAGATCTTCTAACTCATCCCTACGTGATTATACTTTTTACTCAAACCCGCACCGCATGTACTCCAGAATCGACTACATACTGAGCGACCAGCTGGGGTTGTCTTTGATAGACAGCTCCAACATACTACCAACACCGTGGTCGGATCACGCCCCAGTAACGTGTAAGATAGTTTGGCCCACCTCCCCGATATTACCCTTCATTTGGAGGCTTGATGAGTTTCTCTTGAACAACCCCCTAGTCAAACGGGACATAGATACCACATTAGGCCATTACTTTCGAGAAAACACAGAGGACAGCATCACCCCCACCACCCTCTGGGAAGCGCATAAATGTGTTGCCAGAGGAGACTTTATCAAGCATAAATGACATAAAAGTCAGGGAGAACAGACAATTCATAAACTCCACCTTAGCCCAAACTAAATACTGGGAGACAGAACACAAAAAGAATCCCTCCTCCACTTCAACTCTAGGACATCTCAAACAGGTTAGATCTGACCTTAAGAATTACTTAACAAAAATGTACCAACGTAAAACAGCTATGCTGAAACAAAAGTACTATGACACCAATGACAAAGCAGGAGCGTCCCTAACAAGGGCCCTTAAGCGCAAACAACTGAATACACATGTACACTCAATCCGAGACAAGGAGGGGCACTCACATAGGGATAGTAAACAACTAGCAGAAACATTCAGACGCTACTACGAAAAATTATACAACTTAGAGAATGACTGCACACAAAATGACATAGATACATTTTTGAGTGAATTACGACTCCCTACGCTCTCAACAGGTGACTCAAAGTCACTGGAGGCCCCAGTTATGATAGCGGAAATCAAAGCAGCTATCAAAAGCATGCCTAATGGGAAGAGCCCTGGCCCTGACGGCCTTAGCGTTAAGTATTATAAGACATACATGCACCACTTATTGCAGCCTCTTACCTCTGTCTTCAACTCCCTACTAGGGGGCGGTGGTTTCACAGAGCAAATGCTGAAAGCATACATAACTGTTCTCCCCAAACAGGGTAAGAAACCATACCGACCCGAAAACTTCAGCCCCCTCTCACTGTTAAATGTCGACCTAAAGATATATGCAAAAATAATAGCCACAAGAATAAACTAACTACTCCCGACGCTGATACACCCTAATCAAGTTGGTTTTGTCCACGGCAGAGAGGCGCGGGACAATACCCTAAAAACGATGCAGCTGACATCATATGCTCAACTACACAAAATCCCAATGGTCCTGGTCTCAAGAGACGCCGAAAAGGCCTTTGACAGGGTCCATTGGGGGTTTCTGAGAGCAACCATGGCCAAAATGAAGTTTAGCGATAAACTCATAGCCCAAATTTTCTCCCTGTATAGTAAACCCACGGCGCAGGTCAAGGTGAACGGCTTGCTCTCCGATAACTTTATATATATATACAGTATGGGACGAGACAGGGGTGTCCGCTCTCGCCCATTTTGTTCGCTATTTCCATAGAGACGTTAGCACCAAAGATACGCTCAGATGATCAAATCACAGGCATTAAGACTGGGACAAATGAGCACAAGCTCGCACTTTATGCAGAGGACATTCTGCTCACCCTCACGAACGTTGACACCTCACTCCCTAAGGTGTTAGAGACATTTACAGAATATGGTAGAGTGTCCAACTTCCACCTCAATCTCGGTAAACCGGAATTGCTGAATATCACATATAATGCTGAACAGCTACCTAACATTTTTCTAAATTGCCCCTTGAAAAGACAACACTCAAAAATGAAATACTTGGGCATATATCTTTCCCCGGACCCTCAAGTGATATTCCAAGCCAACTATAAGAATTTAGAAACCAACCTCATTTCAGACTTATCCAGCTGGAGAAATAAATTTATCAAATTAGTGTGATAAAAATGAATGTGCTACCCAGACTACTTGACCTCCTACAAATGACACCTATACCATTACCGCCAGGATTTCTAGAAAGAATCCAAACCCTTATAGACCAATACATCTGGAAGGGTATTAAGCCAAGAGTGGCTAGGCAGTTCATTCATCTCCCGAAGGACAGAGGTGGGCTGGGGGTACCCAACATATCAGTGTATAAACAGGCAATCACTTTACATAGGCTGCTGGATTGGTGTCAGAATGACCCCCACAAAGATTGGATCAATCTAGACTGTGACATATTTAACACCGATAATGTAGGTCCGATTGCATGGTTAGAAACAAAACACAGGCCAGAAGTCACAATGACTTACCCCTTACTCTCTGACTTTTTCCTCACTTGGGACAAGATAATTAACACCTCCACAAACATATCTACGAGAGTCTTCCCACTCATCCCTATCTATAACAATCCCTTGCTCCCATGGGATCTCAAAGACAAGAGGTCAACTAAGCATGCACACATAACAGACAGGGTGTGGCACACGCTGGTTGAGGGCCATAAACTGAAAGATCTGGCCAGGATTAGGGAGGATACACCACACATCCCCTTGACATGGTTCTCACACACCCAACTCGGTCACTTCCACTCCACACACCAACACAAACAACAACTTACAAGATCGCTGACCCCCTTCGAGACTTTGTGCATACAAAAATCCCCCACAAGACATGCAATATCAAGACTTTATAAGCTCTTTCTACTAGACGATGCACAAGCACTCCCTTCATATACTAAGGCGTGGGAAAAGGAATTACACTCTGACATTTCCTACCAGGAGTGGCAAAAAGCCTTTAACTATACAAAACATTCATCAATATCCAACTACAAGTTTCTATCCCGATGGTATCTCACACCAAATAGATTGCAGACCATATACAAAACAGCCTCACAGAGGTGCTGGAGGGAATGTGGAGGTGAGGGCTCCCTCTCTGACATCTGGTGGGGGTGCCCCAAGCTTGACTCATACTGGACAGGGATACTTACCCATATAAAAGACACAACAAGATATACATTACCCAACGATCCCAAACTGTTATTATACTTGTCCCTACCTAAAATGGAGAACAAAATCTCTAAGGCTCTGTTGATGGTCATGCTGAACAGCGCCAAGATGCTAGTACCTAGGTACTGGAAATCCCAGAAAGTCCCGACTTTAGAGGAGTGGAGACAACAGGTCTCCACGCTTCTTCATTTGGAGATACCATGATCTTACACAGGGCACGTTAGACACACATGAGCATATGCTGGCTATGTGGACTGCTAGTGAGGCCACTCTGACTGAGTAGATCACACCATTGGCACAGACTTCTTACATAGTTACTCAGGACTTGGACTGACATAAAGGAGCGGACAGGATAGGGAACTTGGAGCAGGGGGACTTTCTGCCGACGGGGGACCCTCCCCTGGGGCTCAGCACTATCCGTATTATTGCCACATCCCATACCGCTGTAACCTAAAATGACACATTCTATAGGTATTAACCTACTCCTGTTACACCTCATTTTGATATGTTGTTACGGTGGCTGGATTTATGGACATTTTGCATTCCCCTCTCCCTTTATCTTCTATGTGTTGAACCAGCCTTAGCTACCCTCAG
Organism: Bombina bombina; assembly: GCF_027579735.1. NCBI lineage: Eukaryota > Metazoa > Chordata > Amphibia > Anura > Bombinatoridae > Bombina > Bombina bombina. The sequence continues at coordinate 384,817,385 of NC_069504.1, read as the reverse complement.
GAAAATGGGGTGCATTATCACAGTGGGACTGTGTAACGCAAGCATTCTGAGCCCGGCACGGGTCAGCTCCTCGGTGGGGACTCTTTCGTTCCTTTTTCTTTATAGTTGCAGGATACTGAGAAAATGTACCTTTGTCATATACTATTTACTTTGTAATGCATCAAGACGTTGTATTTCCTTTATCTTCTTTTAATAAAGCTTTTGAAAACCAAAAAAAAATAATATATATATATATATTAAACTAATAATTAACCTATTATAATAAAATTACATAAAACTATATTAAATTAATAATTAATCTAACCTATCTTTTATACTAAAATTACATTAAACTGCAAATTAAATTAAATATATTATATATTTAAACACCTAACCCTACTCAAATAATTTAATTCTACAATAAAAAATTACAAAGTTACAAAAAACTAACTAAGTTACAAAAAATAGCAAACACTAACAGCTAGATTACAAGTTTTGCGTTAGGTTTAAAAAGCAGCATTAGCCGCTCCTAACGCTGTTTTTTAACGCCCGCTGGTATTACAAGTCTTGAAGATACAGGTGTACCGCTCACTTTTTTGGCCAGACTTGAAAATACCGCAAATCCACTTACGTAAATTGCGTATCCTCTTTTTTCAATGGGACTTGCATAGTGCCGGTATTACGAGTCTGCCAAAAAGTGAGCGGTAGACCCTCTCCTGTCAAGGCTGATACCGCATTTTAAACGCTGTAGCATAAAACTCTTAACTAAAGTGCTAAAATGTACACTAACACCCATAAACTACCTATTAACCCCTAAACCGAGGCCCTCCCGCATCGCAAAAACGGAAAAAAATGTTTAACCCCTAATCTGCCGAACCAGTCATTGCAGCCACTATAATAAATATATTAACCCCTAAACCGCTGCACTCCCGCCTCGCAAACATTAGTTAAATATTATTAACCCCTAATCTGCCATCCCTAACATCGCGGACACCAACCTACATTTATTAACCCCTAATCTGCCGCCACCAACGTCACCCCCACTATACTAAAGTTATTAACCCCTAAATCTAAGTCTAACCCTAACCCCCCCTAACTTAAATATAATTAAAAGAAATCTAAATAAAAATTACTATCATTAACTAAATTATTCCTATTTAAAACTAAATACTTACCTATAAAATAAACCCTAAGCTAGCTACAATATAACTAATAGTTACATTGTATCTATCTTAGGGTTTATTTTTATTTTACAGGCAAGTTTGTATTTATTTTAACTAGGTATAATAGTTATTAAATAGTTATTAACTATTTAATAACTACCTAGCTAAAATAAAGACAAATTGACCTGTAAAATAAAACCTAACCTAAGTTACACTAACACCTAACACTACACTATAATTAAATGAATTCCCTAAATTAAATATAATTAAATACAATTAAATAAAATTAGCTAAAGTACAAAAACAAACAAACACTAGATTACAGAAAATAATAAACAAATTACAAGATTTTTAAACTAATTACACCTAATCTAATCCCCTAACAAAATAAAAAAGCCCTACCCTACACTAAATTACAAATAGCCCTTAAAAGGGCCTTTTGCGGGGCATTGTCCCAAAGTAATCAGCTCTTTTACCTGTAAAAATAATTACAAATCCCTCCCAACATTAAAACCCACCACCCACACAACCAACCCTACTCTAAAATCCATCCAATACCCCCTTAAAAAAATCTAACACTAACCCCTTGAAGATCACCTTACCGGGAGAAGTCTTCATCCATCCGGGCCGAAGTCCTCAACGAAGCCGGGAGAAGTCTTTATCCAAGCCGGGCGAAGTGGTCCTCCAGATGGGCAGAAGTCTTCATCCAGACGGCATCTTCTATCTTCATCCATCCGACGTGGAGCGGGTCCATCTTCAAGACATCCGACGCAGATGACATCATCCAAGATGGCGTCCCTTCAATTCCAATTGGCTGATAGAATTCTATCAGCCAATCGGAATTAAGGTAGAAAAAATCCTATTGGCTGATGCAATCAGCCAATAGGATTGAAGTTCAATCCTATTGGCTGATCCAATCAGCCAATAGGATTCACCTGGCATTCTATTGGCTGTTCCAATCAGCCAATAGAATGCCAGCTCAATCCTATTGGCTGATTGGATCAGCCAATAGGATTTTTTCTACCTTAATTCCGATTGGCTGATAGAATTCTATCAGCCAAACGGAATCGAAGGGACGCCATCTTGGATGACATCATTTAAAGGAACCTTCATTCAGTGTTAGCCATCGGATGAAGAGGATGCTCCGCGTCGGATGTTTTGAAGATGGACCCACTCCGCGCCGGATGGATGAAGATAGAAGATGCCATCTGAATGAAGATTTCTGCCCGTCTGGAGGACCACTTCGCCCAGCTTGGATGAAGACTTCTCCCGGCTTCGTTGAGGACTTCAGCCCGGTTGGATGAAGACTTCTCCTGGTAAGGTGATCTTCAAGGGGTTAGTGTTAGGTTCTTTTAAGGGGGTATTAGATGGATTTTAGAGTAGGGTTGGTTGTGTGGGTGGTGGGTTTTAATGTTGGGGGGGATTTGTAATTTTTTTACAGGTAAAAAAACTGATTACTTTTGGGCAATGCCCTGCAAAAGTCCCTTTTAAGGGTTATTTGTAATTTAGTGTAGGGCTTTTTTTTATTTTGTGGGGGGCTTTTTTATTTTGTTAGGGGGATTAGATTAGGTGTTATTAGTTTAAAAATCATGTAATTTGTTTATAATTTTCTGTAATTTATTGTTTTGGGTTTTTTTGTACTAATTTTACTTAATTGTATTTAATTGTATTTAATTTAGGGAGTTAATTTAATTATAGTATAGTGTTAGGTGTAATTGTAACTTAGGTTAGTATTTTTTTTTACAGGTACTTTTGTATTTATTTTAGCTAGTTAGCTAGTAAATAGTTAATAACTATTTAATAACTATTTTACCTAGTTAAAATAAATACAAACTTGCCTGTAAAATAAAAATAAACCCTAAGATAGATGCAATGTAACTATCACTTATATTGTAGCTAGCCTAGGTTTTATTTTATAGGTAAGTATTTAGTTTTAAATAGGAATAATTTAGTTAATGATAGGAATATTTATTTCGATTTCTTTTAATTATATTTAAGTTAGGGGGTGTTAGGTTTAGGGTTAGACTTAGGTTTAGGGGTTAATAACTTTAATATAGTGGCGGCGACGTTGGGGGCGGCAGATTAGGGGTTAATAAATGTAGGTAGGTGGCGGCGATGTTAGATCCGGCAGATTAGTGGTTAATAATATTTAACTAAGGTTTGCGAGGCAGGAGTGTGGCGGTTTAGGGGTTAATATGTTTATTATAGTGGCGGTGACGTTGGGGTCGGCAAATTAGGGGTTAATAAGTGTAGGTAAGTGGCGGCAACATTGGGGGCGGCAGAGTAGGGGTTAATAAATATAATGTAGGTGTTGGCGATGTTGGGGGCAGCAGATTAGGGGTTCATAAGTATAATGTAGGTGGCGGCGGTGTACGGAGCGGCAGATTAGGGGTTAATAATTATAATGTAGGTATCGGCGATGTCGGGGCAGCAGATTAGGGGTTAATAAGTGTAAAATTAGGTGCGTTTAGACTCGGGGTTCATGTTAGGGTGTTAGGTGTAGACATAAAATTTATTTACCCATAGGAATCAATAGGGCTGCGTTAAGGAGTTTTTCGCTGCTTTTTTTGCAGGTGTTAGACTTTTTCTCAGCCGGCTCTCCCCGTTGATTCCTATGGGGAAATCGTGCACGAGCACGTTACACCAGCTCACTGCTAATGTACGCAGCGCTGGTATTGGAGTGCGGTAATGAGCAAAATTTTGCTCAACGCTCACTTCTTGTCTGGTTTTTAAAAACCCGTAATCCCAGCGCTGTGAGCGGTGAGCATAAACTGTTCGTTAGCACCGCACAGCCTCTAACACAAAACTCGTAATCTAGGTGTAAGTTACACAAAAAATAAACACTAACTTACAAAAAATTAGAAAAGAAATTATCAAAGCTTTAAACTAATTACACCTAATCTAAGGGCCCTATGAAAATAAAAAAGCCTCCCCAAAATAAAAAAAACCTAGCCTACAATAAACTACAAATGGCCCTTAAAACGGCCTTTTGCGGGGCATTGCCCCAAAGTAATCAGCTCTTTTACCTGTAAAAAAAAAATACAAACAACCCCCCAACAGTAAAACCCACCACCCACACAACCAACCCCCCAAATAAAATCCTATCTAAAAAACCTAAGCCTCCATTGCCCTGAAAATGGCATTTGGATGGGCATTGCCCTTAAAAGGGCATTTAGCTCTATTGCAGCCCAACTCCTAATCTAAAACTAAAACCCACCCAATAAACCCTTAAAAAATCCTAACACTAACCCCAGAAGATTTACTTACAGTTTTTAAGTTCCGACATCCATCCTTCAAGAAGCCGGGAGAAGTCCTCAACGAAGCGGCTGAAGTCTTCATCCAAGCCCGCAGAAGTCTTCACCCAGACGGCATCTTCTATCTTCATTTATCGGGCGCAGAGCAGCTCCATCTTCAAGACATCCGACGCGGAGCATCATCTTCCTTCCAATGACAACAGATGAATGAAGGTTCCTTTAAATGATGTCATCCAAGATGGTGTCCCTTAGATTCCAATTGGCTAATAGAATTCTATCAGCCAATCGTAATTAAGGTTGAAAAAATCCTATTAGCTGTTGCAATCAGCCAATAGGATTGAGCTTTCATCCTATTGGCTGATCCAATCAGCCAATAGAATGCGAGTTCAATCCTATTGGCTGATTCCAACAGCCAATAGGATGAAAGCTTAATCCTATTGGCTGATTGCAACAGCCAATAGGATTTTTTCAACCTTAATTCCGATTGGCTGATAGAATTCTATCAGCCAATCGGAATCTAAGGGACACCATCTTGGATGACGTCACTTAAAGGAACCTTCATTCGTCGGTAGTCATCGGAAGGAAGAGGATACTCCGCGTCGGATGTCTTGAAGATGGAGCCGCTCCGTGTCGGATGGATGAAGATAGAAGATGCCGTCTGAATAAAGACTTCTGCTGTCTGGAGGACCACTTCGCCCGGCTTGGATGAAGACTTCTCCCGGCTTCATTGAGGACTTTGGCCCAGTTGGATGAAGACTTCTGCTGCTTCCTTTAGGATGGATGTACGGTCTTCAGAAAAGTAAGTCGATCTTCAGGGGGTTAGTGTTTTTTAAGGGTGTATTGGGTGAGTTTTATTTTTAGGTTAGGGCTTTGGGCCGCAAAAGAGCTAACTGCCCTTTTAAGGGCAATGCCCATCCAAATGCCCTTTTCAGCGCAATGGGGAGCTTAGGTTTTTTTAGTTAGTATTTTATTTTGGGGGTTGGTTGTGTGGGTGGTGGGTTTTACTGTTGGGGTGGTTGTTTTTTTTTTTTTTTACTTTAGGGCAATGCCCTGCAAAAGGTCCTTTTAAGGGCTATTGGTAGTTTAGTTTAGGCTAGGGGTTTTTATTATTTTTATTTTATTTTATTTTGATAGGGCTATTAGATTAGGTGTAATTAGTTTAAATTTCTTTAATTTGTTTATTATTTTCTGTAATTTTCTGTGTTTGTTTTTTTGTACTTTAGCTAATTTAATTTAATTTAGGTAATTGTATTTAATTAATTTAATTTATTTAATTGTAGTGTAGTGTTAGGTGTTATTGTAATTTAGGTTAGGTTTTATTTTACAGGTACTTTTGTATTTATTTTAGCTAGGTAGTTATTAAATAGTTAATAACTATTTAATAACTACTGCACCTAGTTAAAATAAATACAAACTTGCCTGTAAAATAAAAATAAACCCTAAGCTAGCTACAATCTAACTATTAGTTATATTGTAGCTAGCTTAGGGTATATTTTATAGGTAAGTATTTAGTTTTAAATAGGAATTATTTATTGATTAATAGTAGGTTTTCTTTAGATTTATTTTAATTATATTTAAGTTAGGGATGTTAGGGTTAGACATAGGTTTAGGGGTTATTTAATTTAATATAGTGGCGGCGACGTTGGGGACGGCAGATTAGGGGTTAATAAGTATAATGTAAGTGGCGGCGGTGTAGGGGAAGGCAGATTAGGGGTTAATAACATAATGTAGGTGGCGGTGGGCTCCGGGAGCGGCAGGATAGGGGTTAATACATTTATTAGAGTGGCGGTGGGCTCCGGGAGCGGCAGGATAGGGGTTAATATGTTTATTAGAGTGGCAGTGGGCTCCAGGAGTGGCAGTTTAGGGGTTAATAACTTTATTTAGTTGCGGCGGGGTAACCTTAAGAGGTGTGAGTGGGCTACTGTATCTGTCAGTTTTGGGTAACCTCCACGTTTCTATTTCATGAGAACTTAAAGTGAAAGTAAAGTTTCCTCTGTTGCTCACCGTTATAACATATTATGTATTAAATCAATAGGACTTTCATTCATCAAATTTTTATTACTTGTTTGCAAATCAAGTTATTCCTGAAATAAATTCTGAATTTTATTGTCGATAAATGCAACCCAATTTTTTGGCTGCATATTGCTTCCTGGTCACATTCTTATTTGGGCCAACTGAAATACTGGCCGTTAGGCGGCCGTGAAGCGACGTCATCGATCTCTTGTGGCATCTGCGCATGCGGTAAAATCAACTATCTACTTTTTTCTTCAATGCGCGTGCCCTTTTCGCGCATGCGCAGACCATTCGGGACGGACTGAGAAGAAACTGAAGCGCTATTATATTTTTGAGGATGGATCGCGGAGGTATGAAACGATGCTGCTTGTCTCTTTTTAAAAACGCATAGTAATGAATGAATACAATATTGTTATTCATTCATTACTATGTTGTGAACTAAATACACGCATGCGCTTTGATCACCCTGTTGAAGTTGAATCGGCAATTCGCGCATGCGCACAATAAATTGTCCATGTGAATGCGCTTCTCTGATACGTATAGAGCGGGTGGGACCTCTCTATACGCAAACACTGTAAAAAGTAGGAAGAAGTAGATGGGAGGAGTCAGCAGGATAATGGTATAAAAAGAAGGTATTACAAAAAAGGCATAAATCAATACATTTATTAGAAAAAAAAGCAATGCAGTACTTTGTTCAAATGGGACCAAATTTACTTTCACTTTAACTCAAAAAGGCCTTTTTGAAAACTTTTTTGTTGAAAAGTAGTTTGCAGCTGTAGGCTTTTAATAAATGAAACATTGTTGCATTGTGATTACCTGTGAAACTCCACAATTAATTTGGTCAGAAAGCCAAAAGTAATTTCTGATACAAACTGTCAATATATTGTAATTGACTCCAATATTATTTGTGTTGAGTGCTTAAAACTGTGGAAGAAAGCAGAGTAAAATATTGTATTAAAGGGACACTGAACCCAAATTTTTTCTTTTGTGATTCATATAGAGCAAGCAATGTTAAGCAACTTTCTAATTTACTCCTATTATCAATTTTTCTTCTTTCTCTTGCTTTCTTTATTTGAAAAAGAAGATATCTAAGCTAAGGAGCCAGCCAATTTGTGGTTCAGTACCATGGACAGCACTTTTTTATTGGTGCTGTCCAATCAGCAAGGACAACCCAGGTTGTTCACCAAAAATGGGCCGGCATCTAAACTTAAATTCTTGCTTTTCAAATAAAGATACCAAGAGAATAAAAAAAAATTGACAATAGGAGTAAATTAGAAAGATGCTTAAAATTCCATGCTCTATCTGAATCATGAAAGAAAAAAATTGGGTACAGTGTCCCTTTAAGTTTATTATCTGCTTATTGCATGCAACAAAATTAATGTAAATTACATTGGGGTTGATTCCAATCTTAATAATTTTCTCTTTTGATAATGTTTACAATGTGATTGCTCTGACCTTGAAAAATATGTACTGGACTGGGAGACAGTAAACAGCCAATATACACAAGATATAAGAATTAACCTTATTCTAACTATAAGTTCTGGAAAAAACATGCAGTTCAGTTTGTGTGGGTATCACAAAAATGTTGATATTTAAATGTAAAAATAGCACAACATTTTGTAAAGATTAAATAAACTCCTAAACACCAGGCTCGTAAAAACAGTTATATATTAATAATGTTATGGGGTTGTGGTTTATTAATAAATCTTCAGTCAAAACAAACAATAATATATTGCTTTTTTTATTATTATTAATGAGAATCAAAATAATGCACAAAGACATTTAAGTAATAAATCATATCAAGAGAAAACAAAAAGTAAAACATGAAAAAATTACATAATGGAAAAACAGGTGTTTTGAATGATGGGCTGATGGTTATTTATTAATTAAACACTGGGAAGACAGATGAATTGTGATACTGTTTTTAAAACTGTCAGTGGGAAGTGAGGAGGCCATGGGGCTGATTTATTAAAGTGCAAGCATAGGGGGGCGGAGTTAAGCGCCAAGCAGAGCGGTCGCATGTATCAGGAGCTCCGTGCATAACGGCACGAAAACTGATTTTTAATAGAGATCTACAAGAGATTTCGATCAAGAGCTAACTCAACAAACCAGCAACTATTAGAGACTAGATATAATCAACATTGGTGTAATAAATAGAGAATCTTTTAAGAAGGCGCTAGACAAGCTCTAAGCATTAAAGACATGGATATATTATAATGTGACAATAGAGGTTTTAGTTACACAGAAGGATATTACCTTGGTATATGTTATTCTAGAGTCTCTTTTCAAAGTTTTTCATTAAATATAATTTTATTAAGGTGGATAAAGTATGGATAACAAATGAAGAATGCCTGATTGTATGTATTATTTTAGTGTGCAAAAATATGTGTGGCAAACAGGTCAGATGTTAACAAAACAAATATGCTCAACACAATGTGCTAAAAAACAATACTCTCCTTGTTAGAATAAACAGATGACCGCTGCCCTTCCTCAGTCTCTCCCCAGGGACTGTACAGACAATAGACAAAACGAAGTGGATGGCGCTGGTCTTGATGTATAGTTAATTTCTAGTGATAGATAGAAATGGACTTGATGTGCAAGTTAAATCCGACAAAATAATGTGCAATATACTCACTCCTTTGATAATGTGAGTTCTGCTTCTAAGGTGTGTCTCTCTCCAAAGGAACAACAGGTGATTTTCAAAGGTGTTATCAGCTGGGCTGAAAAAGGATTAAAACCCCATCAGCAGTAAGGTAATAACTTAAGTTGTAAATCAAGTAGTAACTTACTTATACGAAGTAGAAAGTCCGGCTTGTCACAGGGAAGAATGATTCCCAATATAAGAGATAAAAAGGTTTATTTTAGCTCTACGCGTTTCAACGCTCAAGCGTCTTTTTCAAGAGCAATAAAAACAAGTGAAAGTTTGTATCATGCTGTGACATTGTAGCCGGATTTTTATACAAGGGTATCGATGTTCCAATTTCCTGTGTGTGACAGGAAATTGGACTCACATGAGACATAAATAAAACAATTTTAATTAGATGTTTAGGCCCAACCTTATTCTTGACATTGCTAAATCTTTTTATGTCGCTCTATTAAAGTTAAAAAAATATTTTTGTATTCTGGTTCGGCATAAACATGCAAACAAAAAGATAACCAATCGTAAAGTTCCTTCGAAATTTCATCCAATGAAAATACAGGGCTCGGTTAAGTTCCCATTTGAGTATTCCTTTTGTTTTGGGTCCCTTTCAGGTCCGCCGTAAAGTCACATGGTTCTTTTAGCCAATCCGATAGTAATGGAATGTTCTCCGTTAATCTGTGACGTTGCGTGGGCTCGTTTAGTCACGTGTTGTTTTTAGCCAATCAGGAAAAACGTCCTTTTTCGTGACTTTAATCAAATGTGCCGATGTGAGAATTTGACTTAACATTCTATAGATAGAAAAATAAGAGAAAGCGGCAGTATCCATTCTGATCGCATATGAAGTGAAATAATGACATTGTATCTAACATTTCTACAGCAACTTTAGATGGCATTAAAATCATATCTCGATAGTATAAAAAACAGTAACAATTTTATAAAATTTTAAACTTTGTGAAATCATGTATTGCAATGTATAAAAAAAAAAAAGAAGATATAGAGAAAGGTATTAGGAAATACTATATCTTTCTTCTAATTATTGTTCCGTGCTATTCTATTTAAGTGCAGAATGGGTTTAGTTTAAAAATAAGACCCATTCTTATTTTAATATTATTATGTCTTATCTTAAAGAGATAAAATGTGAGATTAGATAGTGAAAGTTATGTTGAGCACTTTTTTATGGATATTATATCCGTAATATTATAATTTGTGCTTTACTTAAAGTGAAAAACTAAATAAAATTAAATTTAAATTAAATTAAATAGTGCTTGTTGTATAAGCATAGTGTATAAATCTTAGTGACTAATTTAAGTGATGGACAATTAACATTTACTTAAAAGTTTTTGATATTAATGATTTACCGGTTTAAATAAAAGCTGCTATTCGGATGTCTTTATTTAACCCCCAATGGTTATAGGTTCTAAGCGTGTGAATCCACCATAATTCTCTCTTATTTAACTTGTGTTCTAAATGTCCTCCTCTCCAATGGGTGGATACTTTCTCTATTCCTATCCATGAGAAATTCTTGAAATCAAATTGGGGACAAGTATTACAGTGTAAAGGGACACCATGGTCCTCATGTTTCTTATCTATTTTGTTAAGATGTTCTAAAATGCGGGTCTTGAGAAATCTGGTAGTTTGTCCTAAATATTGAATCTGACAATTACACTGTAATAAATATATAACATTTTTGGTTTTTCATGTAATGAAATTTTTAATTGTGTAGGTTTTACCTGTTGTGGAGGAAGTGAAAGATTTATGGGTTCTTTTTGTATAATTGCAACCTTTACATTTTCCACATGTATAAAAGCCTTGTAAGTTTGAAATACTTAAAGGTGGTTTGGGGGCCATACCTTTTATTAGGGATGGAGCTAATTTTTGTTTAAAATTGCTGCCTCTTCTATAGGTGATTTGAGGTTTAGTAGGTATGGTTTTACTTAAAAATTCATCATTGTGTAAAATGTGCCAATGTTTTTTGATGATATTAGTAATTTGATTGTGCCCTGAGTTAAATGTTGTAATGAATCTGGGGAAGGAAGATTGCTTATTTGTAGTAATTTTTTGTTTGGCCAAGATAGAATTACGGTCCAAATTTTTAACTAGTTGTCTGTCTGCTTCAAGGTTACTTGAAGAATAACCTTTTTCCAAAAATCTCTTCTTAAGTATTAGTGATTGTTCCTCGTAATCTTCTATTCTATCACAATTTCTCCTAATACAAATCTGTGGCACCGCCATGGGCACCAGGTTCGCTCCCAGCTACGCCAATATTTATATGGACCACTTTGAACATCTTCACGTGTGGTCCAATGACGTGGCTGGGGCGAGCCTGGTGACATGGTGGAGATACATCGACGATGTCCTCTGTATTTGGAGGGGAAATATAGAAAATTGTCAGCAATTTGTCAATAATCTAAATAAGAATGACATGAACATCATATTGACTCCAGAACTACACAACACTAAAGCAACTTTTCTAGATTTGTCTATCATAACCATTGATGGATGTATACACACAAAAACACACTTTAAGGAGTGTGATGCAAATACGTACATTCAACACGATAGTCAACACCATCCATCATGGCTAAAAGCAATCCCTAGAGGACAATTCCAACGTATTAGGAGAAATTGTGATAGAATAGAAGATTACGAGGAACAATCACTAATACTTAAGAAGAGATTTTTGGAAAAAGGTTATTCTTCAAGTAACCTTTAAGCAGACAGACAACTAGTTAAAAATTTGGACCGTAATTCTATCTTGGCCAAACAAAAAATTACTACAAATAAGCAATCTTCCTTCCCCAGATTCATTACAACATTTAACTCAGGGCACAATCAAATTACTAATATCATCAAAAAACATTGGCACATTTTACACAATGATGAATTTTTAAGTAAAACCATACCTACTAAACCTCAAATCACCTATAGAAGAGGCAGCAATTTTAAACAAAAATTAGCTCCATCCCTAATAAAAGGTATGGCCCCCAAACCACCTTTAAGTATTTCAAACTTACAAGGCTTTTATACATGTGGAAAATGTAAAGGTTGAAATTATACAAAAAGAACCCATAAATCTTTCACTTCCTCCACAACAGGTAAAACCTACGCAATTAAACATTTCATTACATGCAAAACCAAAAATGTTATATATTTATTACAGTGTAATTGTCAGATTCAATATTTAGGACAAACTACCAGATTTCTCAAGACCCGCATTTTAGAACATCTTAACAAAATAGATAAGAAACATGAGGACCATGGTGTCCCTTTACACTGTAATACTTGTCCCCAATTTGATTTCAAGAATTTCTCATGGATAGGAATAGAGAAAGTATCCACCCATTGGAGAGGAGGACATTTAGAACACGAGTTAAATAAGAGAGAATTATGGTGGATTCACACGCTTAGAACCTATAACCATTGGGGGTTAAATAAAGACATCCGAATAGCAGCTTTTATTTAAACCGGTAAATCATTTATCAAAAACTTTTAAGTAAATGTTAATTGTCCATCACTTAAATTAGTCACTAAGATTTATACACTATGCTTATACAACAAGCACTATTTAATTTAATTTAAATTTAATTTTATTTAGTTTTTCACTTTAAGTAAAGCACAAATTATAATATTACGGATATAATATCCATAAAAAAGTGCTCAACATAACTTTCACTATCTAATCTCACATTTTATCTCTTTAAGATAAGACATAATAATATTAAAATAAGAATGGGTCTTATTTTTACACTAAACCCATTCTGCACTTAAATAGAATAGCACGGAACAATAATTAGAAGAAAGATATAGTATTTCCTAATACCTATCTCTATATCTTCTTTTTTTTTTTTATACATTGCAATACATGATTTCACAAAGTTTAAAATTTTATAAAATTGTTACTGTTTTTTATACTATCGAGATATGATTTTAATGCCATCTAAAGTTGCTGTAGAAATGTCAGATACAATGTCATTATTTCACTTCATATGCGATCAGAATGGATACTGCCGCTTTCTCTTATTTTTCTATCTATAGAATGTTAAGTCAAATTCTCACATCGGCACATTTGATTAAAGTCACGAAAAAGGACGTTTTTCCTGATTGGCTAAAAACAACACGTGACTAAACGAGCCCACGCAACGTCACAGATTAACGGAGAACATTCCATTACTATCGGATTGGCTAAAAGAACCATGTGACTTTACGGCGGACCTGAAAGGGACCCAAAACAAAAGGAATACTCGAATGGAAACTTAACCGAGCCCTGTATTTTCATTGGATGAAATTTCGAAGGAACTTTACGATTGGTTATCTTTTTGTTTGCATGTTTATGCCGAACCAGAATACAAAAATATTTTTTTAACTTTAATAGAGCGACATAAAAAGATTTAGCAATGTCAAGAATAAGGTTGGGCCTAAACATCTAATTAAAATTGTTTTATTTATGTCTCATGTGAGTCCAATTTCCTGTCACACACAGGAAATTGGAACATCGATACCCTTGTATAAAAATCCGGCTACAATGTCACAGCATGATACAAACTTTCACTTGTTTTTATTGCTCTTGAAAAAGACGCTTGAGCGTTGAAACGCGTAGAGCTAAAATAAACCTTTTTATCTCTTATATTGGGAATCATTCTTTCCTGTGACAAGCCGGACTTTCTACTTTGTATAAGTAAGTTACTACTTGATTTACAACTTAAGTTATTACCTTACTGCTGATGGGGTTTTAATCCTTTTTCAGCCCAGCTGATAACACCTTTGAAAATCACCTGTTGTTCCTTTGGAGAGAGACACACCTTAGAAGCAGAACTCACATTACCAAAGGAGTGAGTATATTGCACATTATTTTGTCGGATTTAACTTGCACATCAAGTCCATTTCTATCTATCACTAGAAATTAACTATACATCAAGACCAGCGCCATCCACTTCGTTATGTATTATTTTAGACCTTGTGAATGTATCTTTCAATAAAGATTTTGGTTTATACAGTTGTTGTGTCAAAATGTGGTGTCTTTCAATAAAGATTCTCGATATTATGTCCTACAATAGATATTTATGTTTATATAGTTTGTGTCAATTGCTGTGTTTTTACAAAACGATTCCTTTTCCTTGTATAATTGTTTTATCTATTATCAAACCATTCCTAAACTACTTAATCCGGCTTAGAGAAAAATAAATGATTAAATCAGTCTTTTAAGAATCCATCTTTGCTATTAGTACATGTTAAAAACAGAAATATATATAATACATCGATCTAGAACATAACATAAAATTTGTAGACCTGTAACTGCCATAAATATATGAACAATAATTAAAATCACAGTTTACAATTGAACATTCACTTGTTTAAAAATGATGCATGTACTTTGGCAAATATTATGCTTATGTATAGTTCAGGAGCTCCTTCTATGTGCAATTGCAAAATATCAACAGCCCAAAATTATATAGCAGTGTTGCCTTTTTCATATAGAATTTGGATGAGTTAAATAAAAAAGTCTCTCCTAGAATGTTATATTGGTAACAGTATAACGATGCCGCCTCTTCTTGACAAATAAAATATCAATTTGACAACAAAGTCTCTCCAGATGCGTTCTGTTGAAACAAATAGGATATCAATATATTTGACAACAAAGTCTCTCCTGATGCGTTCTGTTGAAACAATAGAAAACAGTAGTGGCCAACTACTTTTTAGCTTATTTGTCTCTCCAAAGTCACTACAGAGAGAAGTGTGAGTGATAGTGATGTTTAAAAATAATGACAGTCTTAAATGATAAGCACTGTACCTTTGGTAGACATTATCGGAGTCCTTCTAATAGGCGGTTTCCTCCCAAGGACTTATGTTTATTCTACCGCTCTGACAACCAGACGGTTAAAGATATCCTTGAATCTTGAATGCAAGCAAGAGGATCTCATAATAGATCATACTAGTCTTCTAGGATACTCTCAAAATTTAGCACATCAAATCTCTGACATTGAAACAAAACTTGCACCTTTTTCTAGGAGGTGATTTTAACCTTATATGGGATCCAATTGTTGACAAAAAAGCCCCAGGGAACTGACCTATTGACCGCAGCGTGACCTCACTGTCTAATGCCTTCCGAAAACTTATTTACCAATATAACCTTTATGAAATCTGGAGGTGCCTGTCCCCAGGAGAAAGATACTTCACTTTCTTCTCCAGACCCTTGGTCACTTGACTCATTCACATGGCCTTGAATGTAAACTGTGCTCATGGTCTGATCATGATTTGGGATGTGCAGACTTCTCATTGTTGCAAGCGCCAAACAGCCATCGCCCTTGGAAACTCTTAGAAAGATAAATCACTGATAGGGAAATTCCAGAATCTTCCTACATCATACATGATTTCTTCTCACTTAATGACACAGAAGACACTACTCTATCTATGGTCTGGACCTCATTCAAAGCCTACATCAGAGACCACTTCATTTCTAGAACTGCACAATCGAAGAAAGCCCTAAAAATCTATCCCTCTAGCTAGGCTGTATTCTGACCATAAACAGATGGAGACAATTATTAAAACTGTCCCAACACAACCTATGGCTCAAAAAATAGGAGCCATTTTGGAAGAGATAAACAAAAGAGGAGAAGTTCAGGTCCAAGACAATCTACTTAAGCTTAAACAGCTTTATTACTATAGGGGTAATAAGGCGGACAGGCTGTTAGAAGCTAAACTTAGATACAGAACACAACAGAGACGGATAGGGGACAGTTTACTCACCCAAAGACATAGGCAACGTGTTTGCCAATTACTACCATACATTGTATAATCTACACGATTTTCCTGTAACACCTTGCGCTGACCAAAGTGCAATAAAGACCTTCCTAGACTCTCTTCAACTTCCTTGATTGTTCACAGAGGCTATAGAGGACCTGGAACATCTTTTTGCATTAGATGAAGTCTAGAGGGCTGTGAAGTCCCTTAAATCACATAAGGCCCCAGGCCTTGACAGCTTCCCAGCCTCTTTCTATAAAACCTATGCCCCAGAACTCTTACCAATCCTTTTGAGACTTTACAGTGAAATGGCAGAACTAACTCATGTCCCAGAGGAATATCTTTAAGCAAGCATCCTCACTATACCTAAAGAGGGGAAGGATCTAACTCTGTGTGAAAGCTACAAGCCAATCTCCCCTATCAATGTGGACATTAAGATCTACGCAAAGATCCTAGGGAATAGATTAACAATCCACATCCTGTCCATTGTCCATTTGGATCAGGTGGGTTTCATCTTAGGACACCAGGGTACTGACAACACCCGTAGGCTATTAATATATTCATGGAATCTGTTGATATGGCCCTTCCCTTCCTTGCTCTCTCACTCGGCGACAAAAAGGCTTTCGATAGATTGAGTTGGGATTATATGTTCCAAACTTTATTGACATTTGGAGTCCCAGCCTTTCTTTGTGTAGCAATTAGAGCCCTCTATTCCACACCAACTGCCAAGGTGAGAGGCATGGAGTTTTGCTCATCACCCATACCCATCACTAATTGGACAAGACAGGGATGCCCTTTATCTCCCATTCTATTCGCTCTGTTAATCAAACTATTAGTAGCTGCTATAAGGAGATCAAGAGACATTCAAGGATTACGTGTACCTGATACAGAGCAAAAGTTAGCCCTATTCGCCGATGACCTGACTGTGCTCCTTTTAGACTCCTCCACCTCTCTGCCAACTCTCTTTAATCTCCTGAGCCACTTTAGCTCACTCTCTCACTACAAGATTAATGTTGCTAAGATGGAGGCCTATTCCGTTGGCATTCCACCTGCAGATCTCTGAGATATTCAGAGGACCTACTCAGTCAAGTGGTCCTCGAGGGGTATCCGGCATTTGGGGCCTTTATTTCCCATGAAAAATGTATAACTCTTAGAGATAACTATGAACCCCTATTAAAAAGCGTTGATCTGCTACTTAAAGCTAGGAGATATGAAGAGGTTTTGTGGTTGGGGAGTGTAGCAGCAGTCAAAATGATGATCTTGCCAAAACTCACATATCTCTTTAGATGCCTCTTCCAGTCCCAGCCCCCATCCTAGCTAAGTTCCAGACACTTTTCACAAACTATATCTGGAATGGGAAAAAAACGAGAGTAGCGGTACACATTCTTCAAGCCCCAGTAGAACAAGGAGGCATTGGCCTATCCAATTTTAGATTGTATCATGACGCAGCCATGTTATCGCATGTCTCATCCAAGTATGGCCCTCCTCCACCTCAATATTAACAAACTCCCCAGACATAGTCAATACTTAATGATATATATCCTGAGCTCCTCCAAGCTTCTGATAGCCAGGAATTGGAAAAAAAAAGTTTACCTCCAAAATGGCAGGGAGTTCTAGTCATTATTAGATACTTTTAAACCATTGAAGAAAATGCATTCAGATCTAAACAGCAAATAGATACCTTTTGTCTCATTTTGGAGCCCTGGGACTCCTATTGGCAACATAAATTGCATAAATTGCATTAATTGACACAGGCTCTGACCACCCCAATCTACCCCCCCCCCCATTACTGGTAACTCTTAAATATATTTACAAGTAGCCCCACATCAAGAAAATACTCATTCGCTACCCCACCCACTCTTTCTTTGGGAGCTCCATATTAAACTTCCCCCGCCACCCTAACTGTGCATCGCACAAACACCCGGACCTGAAAAGTCACAAGCTCACTGGAAAAAATAGGTAATAATACACAACTGACCATGATATCAGGCTGATATATTACCCTAATGGAGGGGCTGCTGACGCACCCCTTCATATGATCCAACATGAGTTAAACGACACGCTTCTTGACACTTTACTTGCAGTCTTATAGGATTTGGAACTAATGTTGCTGTTAATAAGCATCTTTTCTGTTCTTTGTTCGAAACTACATTATATGTTTGATTGAGAAATGATATGTATCTTTATTTTTCCTTCCAATATTGTATGTACAACAGCTTGATTTCAATAAAAATCTTTAAAAAGCGTATCATGTCCGCCGCACATCGATAAATGCCGACAGCATACGCTGTCTGCATTTATCATTGCACAAGCAGTTCTTGTGAATGCCGCCCCCTGCAGATTGGCTGCCAATCGGCCGCTAGCAGGGGGGTGAATCAGCCTGATCCTATAGGATCGGGCGGATTGATGTCCACAGCCTCAGAACAGGCAGACAAGTTATGGAGCAGTGGTCTTTAGACCGCTGCTTCATAACTGCTGTTGCCTGCGAGCCTGAAGGCCCCCATAAGTGGTAGGCACCAAGGTGTAGAATCAACAAACAAACACTTTGACATGCACTATATAAAATATTTACATTAATATTGGCTTCAAAGTAAAGGCAAGGTGGTTTTATACACAAGTAATTATTATTACCTAATCTATCTAGTATCTAATAGTATGTGCCCTTAAAGGGACATTGTACTGCAAAAATGACTTGCTCTAATTTTACCACTATTGACCTTGTAAGTATATGCCTTTAGCCCTACAAAAGGGGGTTAAACACATAGTTAAAGTCCCATTTGAGAAACCAAATCCATGATTCAGTCATTAGCACATAACATCTTTTTCATGTATATAATGAAGCTGGTTCAGGGGATATTAACTAATAACAAATAACTGCATATCCTCCTACAGAAAATTCCATAGCATAGCAAGGAGCCGAGCACAAGAAATCACATATGGACAACTGTACAGAGATCTGATGTGGGTCACTATAATGACTTTCATCTCCTCATCGTTTACTCACAATAACTTATTTTTATACACTTTTATTTACCTCCTGTTTTCAGGTAAGGTATTGTCACTTTACCCATATTTGATTTATTTATGTCCAAATTTAGATATAGTTTTGATTTTTTTTTTTTGTGTGTGTGCTGATATATTCTTTTTAAATGTTGAAGATTTAAATATTTTACAAGATCTATAAATCCCATAATTCTGCTGTAAAGTCTTTGTACTTTCTTGTGAGATTGTAGACAGATGTCAACCAGAAATAAACACTCTGCTTTAACACACTAATATTCAGATAGGGAAAACACCAATTGTCTTTGCACTTCTCCTCATAAATGTCTATATTTTACTGGTTCTTCATAGAAACTTATGTATCAGGTTACTTATAAATAAGCCTACTTTTTATAAGAAAATATCCATTACTTCAAATTTACACATTCCATATAGTTTCAATATTGGGTAACATTTGTAAGGATAGGTAAAGTGCCTTTAAAAAATAGAAGACATAAAAAACGAATAAATCAGCATAATGTATGAGTTAACTTAAAGATGTATGCTTTTATGCAAAAAGATTTTATAGGCAGTATATCACTATATAATATATACGCCCTGTAGGATGTATGTATGTACAAGTCATTAAAAGGAGAAATACTGTAATTTAAATGTTTAAATATTCAATATTATTTCAAGAAATTACTAAATATAACATGCTATAAATACACTTATATTTACACCATCCATAGTATTTGCCTATTTATTCCCATTAATTCATGACATAATAAATATGCCTGTCAAATAAATGAAATATGTAATGGTAAAAAAGCATATAAAATAAATGAAATAGATAATGGTGAAAATGCATAATACATATTTAAAGAACTCCCTGCATTTATTTTATTTATTCACTGTGTGTTTCACCCCTGCAAATAGATAAAAAAATAGTTAAAGTTAGGTGCTAGCTGAACACATCAGCTGAACCAATGACAAGAGGCATATGTGTATAGTCACTAATCACCTGCTAGCTCCCAGTTGTGAATTACTGCTCTGAAGCTGAGTTTAACTGTTTATCTATGTTACGTTACAAGAGTTATGTGCAAGCAATACCTAAATACATAATAGAGAGTATTTATTTTTCACTTATATGTCCTTTTTAAGAATTCAAGTGCTGGATTGTATGATGATTAGCCAAAGACATTTACAAGCACTGCAAATAAGTGGAAATAAAAGCTACTGAAATCATTAGAGGATTTTTAATTTCTATGATTTCCACAATGGGCCTTGCAGAGGCCAACACAGCTCCCCACCCAATCATGACCTCTTCCCAATCAACTCTACCCCTGATGTAACTGATGTGTCTCTGCCCAAGATTTGCCAAGACTTTGTCCCGAGATCTCTCATAACTAAGTCAATAGTCTCCCCATTCTGGATCGGCTCTCTGGGAAATGTGAGATACGATTATGGGTAGTTCAGTGCCATCTTGTTTTATAAACAATCTTTATTGAATCTAAAGCAAAAGCGCTGATAACCTATAATATGTGTTATAAAGAGAAATTGAATATGTATTTAAATAACACTAAAATGATAGGATGATTCGTAGGGTTTGAACTGAATAACTATATTTTAGCCATATTGATTACCGCAATTAAGAATTAAAGGAATATCTAGAGCACTTTACAAAGTGTGTGAAAAATGAAAGTTGCTATAGATATAAAAAAAAACAGCGCTAATAAATAAATTAGTGTGAGAAGGGATCATCCTCTTTGCAAATGGTGTTAAAAAAGAGATTGCGTTCGGTCTTTTAACACTCGGGCCCTGATGTTCAAAGGACCATAAAATGTTCATCTCTGTCTCACCGGTCTCACAAAGCTCTCTCAGGATGAAATGTTCTAAATAAAGGAGCTTACAGTAGCTGTACAGACAATTGGCAATGTGGCTTCCATCATAAACTATAGGGCTCACTACCTTTGAACATTACGGGCACATTGCCAATGAATGCAAATCTAAATTTCACATTAAAGGGATGTGAAATCCAAATATTTATTTTGTGATACAGAGAGAGTATATAGTTAAAAAAAATATTTATATTATTACATTTGCTTTGTTCCCATGGTATTCTTTGTTGAAGAGATATCTAGGTAGCTGTCTGGAGCAATACATGGCAGGAAGTAGTGCTTCCATCTAGTGTACTTTCTATTGTATACCATTCTTGCAAAACTGTTGCCATATAGGGCTTCAGACATGGTCTTACATCCCTGCTTTTCAACAAAAAGATACCATGAGAATGAGGAACATTTTTATAATATAAGTTAATTAGGAGGTTGTTTAAAATTGCCTGCTCTATCATGAAAGAAACATTCATGTCTCTTTAAATGCTGAATATTTCTTAAATATGCTCATCTCACCCAATGAAAAAGTGGTGGGACATTTATGTGTGAAAATGTTTAACTAAGCTAGCGTCTATTGGTTAGAACATTAGAACATACCTGCAAAGTTTCTTCATTGCTATACAAGCCACGCCCATGGAATGCCTATGTCTTCTCTATTTATGCAATGACCATTGTTAATTAAAACAAAATATTAATAATACACTAATTTGAATTGGGGCATTGTGGGTATATGGTGTGCATGTGTATATGGTGTGTTATATATATGCATTATACTGTAATAGAGTGTATTATGTATTTAATCTAAGTATGCAATTAAAAGAAGTGTTTTTAATTTTGGCACTTTTTAGTTTTTAGAAACAAGAGTTTATGGAATATTAATATCCTGCAGAACAAAGTAGGCACAACTTTTCCAGTTTACAATAGTGGGCTTTTTAAAGTTTGCACTATGTAAATTGCATTAAAAAATATTGATTTTTTTTTCTATATTGAGCAATGCCTACATTGTCTATATTGAGCCAATATACAATTGCACAAAACTGTAAAGTAAGTTCTCACCGTACAGAAAGAGTTTACTTCTAATATTGCTGTCACACTGTACCAAATGTGACATTGCATGTAAACACCACCATGATATTAGATGTAAACCTGCCCTGTATAGAGTGTACTGATTGGTAAGTATGCCCTTTTCACAAGCTTGATTGACAAGCAAGTGCACAGAGCTACCCAGCAACACCAGTCTTGGCATTAACAAAGCCTGGTCCATTACACTGCTGCACATTAGTATACTCTTAAGACCTTCCAACTGTCCCTATTTGAGAGGGAAACTCCCTGATTCTGAGCTCTGTCCCACTGTCCCTCTGATACATCCATATGTCCTTTCACAGAATTTACCTTAATCCCACCCATGGAGCAATCAGGCATGCCCACAAACTGCCCATACAGACCAGCCAATCAACAAGACACAACCCCACCCACTAACCATCCATGATCCCACCTTTCCTAACACGGCTCCACCTTCAAAACAGTGACAAGCCACCATCAACCTCCTGAGTCTCTGATACTCTGGTGTGTACCCCCCAAATTTTATTTCCTATTATGTCCATTTAAAAACATTTTTTAAACCTGGGTCCACTGAGACAAATCTCTCCAATAAAAACATCATCATTTTAAGCTAATTCACTAAAGTTTGAAGAGTTAGCTCCCACTATAGTAAATCAGCTTTATAGTATAAAATAGGAATAACAGTATTTTTCTCACTGAAACATTCTTTGAATTCTTAGAAGATTTAGCAGATTTTGATTGTTTTCTAAAATGATTCCTTGATGAATACTAAGCTGTATTAAAATCCAGATGCTATCCAGTTAGGCTCCTTCCTTGTTACAGTAAATGAACCATCAGCATCTAACATCTACACATCTTGTGCTTTATTTGGTCCGTGCTGTGACTTCACATTTGCTGTATTCAAAGCAAATAGAGGTTGTATATCTGCCAAAACTTAAGTACTTAACAAGTATCTTCAGTTTATATGTTGCTGTATTGCATCTTTAATGTCTTTTTATGGCAGTTAGCAATGAAGTAGAAAAATAAACTGTTTTAAACAGAATGACTGTATAAATATGCTTGGGGCCAAACCACATAAATAAATCATATATACGAATAAAGTTAATGTGCTTGTTAGTATTCTTTATGGTGCATGTCCACAATGTCACATTTACCCAAGAGTTATTAACCCAAAATTACTGGAATTTTAGTTGGGTGGTTATATGTATGTATAAGTATAATTGTAATGTTTTCCTCGAATCAGCAATGCACCATAATGATACCACTGGAGCTTAAAGGGGCTTAATAGTAAAAATTAATATGGATGTGAGTGCATTTTTGTTTTGTATAGAAGCATTTTGGAAATACAAGTGTTAGCAAAAATGCATCTGGTAATAGCTATTGCTGTTTCATTTAAATGCTACACCTATTTAGAGAGCTGAGGGTGGCTTATTTGGCAAACTGAGTTTTTGTCTGAGCAGTTTATCAATGTGTATATCCACTAAGCTTTTCCTTGACACATTTTTTTCTAATTCATATTAATTGCAAAAATAAACTGAAATACACTCCTTTGTTTTGGCTACCCTTTAAACAAATCTTTTAAAATATATATTGAACACATTAAAGGGACACTGAACCCCAATTTTTTATTTTGTGATTCAGATAGAGCATGCAATTTTAAGCAACTTTCTAATTTACTCCTACTATCATTTTTTCTTCGCTCTCTTGCTATCTTTATTTGGAAAAAAAAGGCATCTAAGCTAAGGAGCCAGCCTATTTTTGGTTCAGACCATTGACAGCACTTGTTTATTGGTTGGTGAATATATCCACCAATCAGCAAGAACAACCCAGGTTGTTCCCCAAAAATGGGTCGGCATCTAAACTTACATTCTTACTTTTCAAATAAAGATACCAAGAGAATGAAGAAAATTTGATAATAGGAGTAAATTAGAAAGTTGCTTAAAATTGCATGCTCTAAAAATTGGGTTCAGTGTCCCTTTAAGCATTGTTACAAAACTGCTCCTATATAGTTAGGTACACCACCAGAAATGTTAGGACCTCTTACTAAACCAGTGGTCGGGGCACAGACCACACAAATACATTGCCACACACACACATATACACACACCTCACATATACCAAACACAAAGCCAAACATGCATCTGGATAACTACAACCCATTAAGAATTTAGAGGAAATACTTTATATCAAAAGGCAAGCTGGCCAGAGAGAGCCTAGATCTAAAGGCAGGAAACAGAAAAACCTCTTACTATCTTGCTCTCATCCTATTTTATATTCCTCTGTGATCTACTCTAGTGGTGGTTGGTTATGGCCTCTATATTTAGTGCCCTCTGCCACATACTGATGGCTGCCCTGCACATAGTGCCCTAGACATACTCATGCTTCTGAGTCTACCTTAATATGTTCTTCAGCAAAGAATTCCAAAAGATCAAAGTATTTTTTTTTTTAAATATATATATATTTTTTTTTTATTATTCACCCTATCTGAATTATGAAAGAAACATTTTGAATGTAATATCCCTTTAGGCTTACTATTGGAAAATGATTTAGGACTTTGAACAAATGTTTCCGACGTATAGCAG
The DNA here is from genome assembly GCF_027579735.1 of Bombina bombina. Taxonomy (NCBI): domain Eukaryota; kingdom Metazoa; phylum Chordata; class Amphibia; order Anura; family Bombinatoridae; genus Bombina; species Bombina bombina. Next base: position 384,793,079 of record NC_069504.1, on the reverse strand, counting down.
CATTTCTTATGATTAAATTGCAATATATGTTTTATTGAAGCAATAAATATTGCAGTCTTCTTTATCTGGGGCTGCAAGTGCATATTAGTTGTCTTTGACGTAATAGTGTATCTTAAAGGGATATGAAACCCAAAAATGTTCTTTTGTGATTTAGACAGAGCATAACATTTAAAAAAAAATTATATATATATATATATTGAATTTACTTCTGTTATCAAATTTGCTTTGTTCTCATGATATTCTTTGTTGAAAAAATACCTAGGTAGATGTCTGGAGCACTACATGGCAGGAAATAGTGCTGCTTTCTAGCGCCCTTGTTAATGGATAACATTCTTGCAAAACTGCTTCCATATACCATATAGTACTCCAGAAATGGGAGGACTCCTAGGCAGGCATACGTCACTGATTTCTAACAAAAGATACTTAGAGAACAAATACAATTTGATAATAAAAGCAAATTAGACATGTGTTTAAAATGGCATGTTCCAGCTGAATCATATCCCTTTAAATTGAAAAGCCTTTGTTTCTGTTAGTATAAATGTAACTGTTTTATTTTTTTCCTGATGGTTAAAAACAATTCCTTTGTAGCAATGTGAAAAAAAAAACTATTTTTAAGCAATAATAATACTGTTGAAATAGTTATATAGTAAACTGCACCAGCATAATTGTTGTAAATTGTTGTAAATTTTTTGGAAAAAGACCTATTGAGATTAAGGTATCTTGGAAAGTAATAAGGATACACTTCCTAAGTAAAGTATGTTTCTTAGCAAAAATGGTATTTGTAAAGCTTGGGCAAGATTTTTACACGGTTTTGGTATCACATATACAGCGGCCGCAATTTTTACTCCAATAAACTAACGTAGATCCACGTCGCAAATCGGTATCACATATTTAGCGCAAGGACTTAAACATCAAAAATTTAGAAATTTTACTCCATTTTCACTCCGCCACACTAAGGCCTAGATTTAGAGTTCGGCGGTAGCCGTCAAAACCAGCGTTAGAGGCTCCTAACGCTGGTTTTGGGCGCCCGCTGGTATTTGGAGTCAGTGATTAAAGGGTCTAACGCTCACTTTTCAGCCGCGACTTTTCCATACCGCAGATCCCCCTACGCCATTTGAGTAGCCTATCTTTTCAATGGGATCTTTCTAACGCCGGTATTTAGAGTCGTTTCTGCAGTGAGCGTTAGAGCTCTAACGACAAGATTCCAGCCGCCTGAAAATAGCAGGAGTTAAGAGCTTTCTGGCTAACGCCGGTTTATAAAGCTCTTAACTACTGTGCTCTAAAGTACACTAACACCCATAAACTACCTATGTACCCCTAAACCGAGGTCCCCCCACATCGCCGCCACTCGATTAAAATTTTTAACCCCTAATCTGCCGACCGCCACCTACGTTATACTTATGTACCCCTAATCTGCTGCCCCTAACCCCGCCGACCCCTATATTATATTTATTAACCCCTAACTTGCCCCCCACAACGTCGCCGCAAGCTACTTAAAATAATTAACCCCTAATCTTCCGACCGCAAATCGCCGCCACCTACGTTATCCCTATGTACCCCTAATCTGCTGCCCCTAACCCCGCCGACCCCTATATTACATTTATTAACCCCTAATCTGCCCCCCACAACATCGCCGCCAGCTACTTAAAATAATTAACCCCTAATCTTCCGAACGCAAAGCGCCGCCACCTACGTTATCCCTATGTACCCCTAATCTGCTACCCCTAACACCGCCGACCCCTATATTATATTTATTAACCCCTAATCTGCCCCCCTCAACGTCGCCGACACCTGCCTACACTTATTAACCCCTAATCTGCCGAGCGGACCGCACCGCTACTATAATAAAGTTATTAACCCCTAACCCGCCTCACTAACCCTATCATAAATAGTATTAACCCCTAATCTGCCCTCCCTAACATCGCCGACACCTACCTTCAATTATTAACCCCTAATCTTCCGATCGGAGCTCACCGCTATTCTAATAAATGTATTAACCCCTAAAGCTAAGTCTAACCCTAACACTAACACCCCCCTAACTTAAATATAATTTTAATCTAACGAAATAAATTAACTCTTATTAAATAAATTAATCCTATTTAAAGCTAAATACTTACCTGTAAAATAAATCCTAATATAGCTACAATATAAATTATAATTATATTATAGCTATTTTAGGATTAATATTTATTTTACAGGCAACTTGGTATTTATTTTAACTAGGTACAATAGCTATTAAATAGTTAAGAACTATTTAATAGTTACCTAGTTAAAATAATAACAAAATTACCTGTAAAATAAATCCTAACCTAAGATATAATTAAACCTAACACTACCCTATCAATAAAATAATTAAATAAACTACCTACAATTACCTACAATTAACCTAACACTACACTATCAATAAATTAAATAAACACAATTGCTAAAAATAAATACAATTAAATAAACTATCTAAAGTACAAAAAATAAAAAAGAGCTAAGTTACAGAAAATAAAAAAATATTTACAAACATAAGAAAAATATTACAACAATTTTAAACTAATTACACCTACTCTAAGCCCCCTAATAAAATAACAAAGCCCCCCAAAATAAAAAATTCCCTACCCTATTCTAAAATACAAAAATTACAAGCTCTTTTACCTTACCAGCCCTGAACAGGGCCCTTTGCGGGGCATGCCCCAAGAATTTCAGCTCTTTTGCCTGTAAAAAAAAACATACAATACCCCCCCCCCCAACATTACAACCCACCACCCACATACCCCTAATCTAACCCAAACCCCCCTTAAATAAACCTAACACTAATCCCCTGAAGATCTTCCTACCTTGTCTTCACCATCCAGGTATCACCGATCCGTCCTGGCTCCAAGATCTTCATCCAACCCAAGCGGGGGTTGGCGATCCATAATCCGGTGCTCCAAAGTCTTCCTCCTATCCGGCAAGAAGAGGACATCCGGACCGGCAAACATCTTCTCCAAGCGGCATCTTCTATGTTCTTCCATCCGATGACGACCGGCTCCATCTTGAAGACCTCCAGCGCGGATCCATCCTCTTCTTCCGACGACTAGACGACGAATGACGGTTCCTTTAAGGGACGTCATCCAAGATGGCGTCCCTCGAATTCCGATTGGCTGATAGGATTCTATCAGCCAATCGGAATTAAGGTAGGAATTTTCTGATTGGCTGATGGAATCAGCCAATCAGAATCAAGTTCAATCCGATTGGCTGATCCAATCAGCCAATCAGATTGAGCTCGCATTCTATTGGCTGTTCCGATCAGCCAATAGAATGCGAGCTCAATCTGATTGGCTGATTGGATCGGCCAATCGGATTGAACTATATTCTGATTGGCTGATTCCATCAGCCAATCAGAAAATTCCTACCTTAATTCCGATTGGCTGATAGAATCCTATCAGCCAATCGGAATTCGAGGGACGCCATCTTGGATGACGTCCCTTAAAGGAACCGTCATTCGTCGTCGGAAGAAGAGGATGGATCCGCGCTGGAGGTCTTCAAGATGGAGCCGGTCGTCATCGGATGGAAGAACATAGAAGATGCCGCTTGGAGAAGATGTTTGCCGGTCCGGATGTCCTCTTCTTGCCGGATAGGAGGAAGACTTTGGAGCACCGGATTATGGATCGCCAACCCCCGCTTGGGTTGGATGAAGATCTTGGAGCCAGGACGGATCGGTGATACCTGGATGGTGAAGACAAGGTAGGAAGATCTTCAGGGGATTAGTGTTAGGTTTATTTAAGGGGGGTTTGGGTTAGATTAGGGGTATGTGGGTGGTGGGTTGTAATGTTGGGGGGGGGTATTGTATGTTTTTTTTTACAGGCAAAAGAGCTGAAATTCTTGGGGCATGCCCCGCAAAGGGCCCTGTTCAGGGCTGGTAAGGTAAAAGAGCTTGTAATTTTTGTATTTTAGAATAGGGTAGGGAATTTTTTATTTTGGGGGCCTTTGTTATTTTATTAGGGGGCTTAGAGTAGGTGTAATTAGTTTAAAATTGTTGTAATATTTTTCTTATGTTTGTAAATATTTTTTTATTTTCTGTAACTTAGCTCTTTTTTATTTTTTGTACTTTAGATAGTTTATTTAATTGTATTTATTTTTAGCAATTGTGTTTAATTAATTTATTGATAGTGTAGTGTTAGGTTAATTGTAGGTAATTGTAGGTAGTTTATTTAATTATTTTATTGATAGGGTAGTGTTAGGTTTAATTATATCTTAGGTTAGGATTTATTTTACAGGTAAATTTGTAATTATTTTAACTAGGTAACTATTAAATAGTTCTTAACTATTTAATAGCTATTGTACCTGGTTAAAATAAATACAAATTTACCTGTAAAATAAATATTAATCCTAAAATAGCTATAATATAATTATAATTTATATTGTAGCTATATTAGGATGTATTTTACAGGTAAGTATTTAGCTTTAAATAGGAATAATTTATTTAATAAGAGTTAATTTATTTCGTTAGATAAAAATTATATTTAACTTAGGGGGGTGTTAGTGTTAGGGTTAGACTTAGCTTTAGGGGTTAATACATTTATTAGAATAGCGGTGAGCTCCGGTCGGCAGATTAGGGGTTAATAATTGAAGGTAGGTGTCGGCGATGTTAGGGAGGGCAGATTAGGGGTTAATACTATTTATGATAGGGTTAGTGAGGCGGATTAGGGGTTAATAACTTTATTATAGTAGCGCTCAGGTCCGCTCGGCAGATTAGGGGTTAATAATTGAAGGTAGGTGTCGGCGATGTTAGGGAGGGCAGATTAGGGGTTAATACTATTTATGATAGGGTTAGTGAGGCGGATTAGGGGTTAATACATTTATTATAGTAGCGCTCAGGTCCGCTCGGCAGATTAGGGGTTAATAAGTGTAGGCAGGTGGAGGCGACGTTGTGGGGGGCAGATTAGGGGTTAATAAATATAACATAGGGGTCGGCGATGTTAGGGCAGCAGATTAGGGGTACATAGGGATAACGTAGGTGGCGGCGGTTTACGGAGCGGCAGATTAGGGGTTAAAAGTGTAATGCAGGGGTCAGCGATAGCGGGGGCGGCAGATTAGGGGTTAATAAGTGTAAGGTTAGGGGTGTTTAGACTCGGGGTACATGTTAGGGTGTTAGGTGCAGACGTAGGAAGTGTTTCCCCATAGGAAACAATGGGGCTGCGTTAGGAGCTGAACGCTGCTTTTTTGCAGGTGTTAGGTTTTTTTTCAGCTCAAACAGCCCCATTGTTTCCTATGGGAGAATCGTGCACGAGCACGTTTTTGAGGCCGGCCGCGTCCGTAAGCAACTCTGGTATCGAGAGTTGCATTTGCGGTAAATATGCTCTACGCTCCTTTTTTGGAGCCTAACGCAGCATTTGTTTGAACTCTCGATACCAGAGTTAAATTTATGGTGCGGCCAGAAAAAAACCCGCGGAGCGTTAACAGCCCTTTTACCGCCGAACTCCAAATCTAGCCGTAAGGCAGGCACAGCAAGACTTGCGCTGAGTATGTGAGCATCATAACCCCCTGAAAATAGTAAATAACACCTAATGCATGCGCAATATCTATCTACCTGTCAACCGCAATCCCCTACCACAATAACTAATAAAGTATTTGAACCCCTAATCCGCCATTAACCCACATTGCAATAAACCTAAAAAAGTATATTAATCCCTAATCCACTGTTAACCCACGTCGCAAAAAAACTAATAAAGTATATTAACCCCTAATCCACCATTAACCCACATCGCAACAAACCTAATAAAACATTGAAAGCCTTATCCGCCAAACCCGCACAACGGAATAATCCTAATAAATCTATTAACTCCTAATCTGCCACACCCCAACAACGCAAATAACTAAATTATTAAACCCCCTAACCTAACACCCCCTAAATTAATCCAAATTACCTACATTAAAAAATATTAAGCTACAACTAAAATAAAAAAGATAACATTAATTAAAAAAAACAAAAAACTTTAAATTAATCTAAGATCACAAAAATAAAAAAGTTTAATATTACATAAAATAATAAACCAAATTATCAGAAATTAAAAAATTAAACCTAATCCCTATGAAAATAAAAAAGCCCCCCCAAAAAAAATAAAACCCCCTAGTCTGATGCTAAACTACCAATAGCCCTAGGGCCTTTTGTAGGGCATTGCCCTTAATTAAACAGCTCTTTTTCCTTTTACTGTTTCCCTCAAACAGTAAAAGCCCCCACCCACAAAACCACCAAAAATAAAAAAACTAACACTATTGCGACATGGGTTAATGGCGGATTAGGGGTTCATATACTTTATTAGGTTTATTGCGATGTGGGTTAATGGTGGATTAGGGGTTAATAGTTTTATTAGGTAGATCGCGATGTGTGTGAATGGTGTATAAGGGGTTAATAATTTAATTAGGCATATTTTGCATTGTGGGGGTTGTTGGTTTAGGGGTTAATACTTTTAATATTAGTTCCGATGTGGGTTTGATGGTGGATATAGGGGCTTTGACGTGTCTGGTTTATTTTTGGGAGGCGGGCTAGACTTTTACTGGAGATTTTACCTTTTTTAATTTCTTAGGCGCCGGCAGTTTTTAAAGTGCCTTAAGTCACTGGCCACTCCAGAAATTTGTTTTTACGCTCATTTCTGGACATTGCTAGTTTATCCGACTTACAACACTTTATGAACTGCTGCTGGGTTTATGTAATACCCCGATGTGCAAGGTGAAATTACGGGCGGGTTTCAGCAGTTGCGCTGAAGTCTGCGGTATATGTAATCTCGCCCTTATGGGCATTGTTTTTCCTAAAACAGAATTAGTTTCAGTTGCAGGGAAATGTAGAAAGACTAGCACTGCGAAACAATATTTGCTGTCAATATAACAGACAATATGTGCTGTCAATACAACAAAAATCTTATCTAACAAAAAATACTAATAGTTTCACACTAACATACAACATAAATATAAGTATAAAAAATGACACATATTGTAGTATATCTGAATCAGAACATAAGTAACTATCAGGTAGATTACGAGTTGTGCGTTCATCTTTTAATGCTGTAAAAATGGTAATTTCTGTGTTAAAACAGCAACACAGCCATTAAGAGTCTTGTTGGTATAACTGTATCGCAAGCCTTTTAGCCTGTAACCCAACGTCATTCCCGCAATCTGAGAGCAGTAGTTATGACTTTTACGCAACAAAACTGTTACATAAAACTCATAACTAAAGTGTTACAAAGAACACTAACAGCCATAAACTACCTATTAACCCCTAAACCGAGGCCCTCCCGCATCGCAAACACTATATTAAACCTATTAACCCCTTATCTGTTGCTCCCGACGTCGCCGCCACTAATAACATTTATTAACCCCTATTTCACCGTTCCCTGACATTGTCACCACTATAATAAAGTTATTAACCCCTAAACCGCTGCCTTCCCACATCGCAAACACTATTTAAATATTATTAATCCCTAATCTGCCATCCGCCCAATTAAAGAAAACTAAAATACACATTAAAAAAATCCTAACACTACTATAAAAATTACAAAGTATCTAATTGCAAAAAATAAAAAATACTAAATTACAAAAAATAGCAAACACTAAATTACGAAAAATAACAAACTTAATTATCAAAAATAAAAAAGAATTACACCTTATCTAATAGCCCTATAAAAATAAAAAGCCCACCCAAAATAAAAAAAACCTAGCTTACAATAAACTACCAAAAGCCCTCAAAAGGGCCTTTTGTGGGGCATTGCCCCAAAGAAATTGGCTCTTTTACCTGTAAAAAAACACAAAGACCTCCCAACATTAAAACCCACCACCCAACCAACCCCCCAAAATAATAAACCTAACTCTAACAAACACCTAAGCTACCCATTTGTATGGGCATTGTCTTTAAAAGGGCATTCAGCTCTTTTGCTTGCCCTTAAAAGGCATTTAGCTCTTTTAAGAAAAGCCCAAACCCTAAACTAAAAAAACCCACCCAAAAAACTTTAAAAAATCCTAACGCTAACCCCTGAAGATTCACTTACAGTTCCTGAAGTCCAGACATCCAGGCAGCAAGAGGTCTTCATCCAGGTGGCATCTTCTATCTTCATCCAGGTGGCATCTTCTATCTTCATCCCGGCGGCATCTTCTATCTTCATCCCGGCGGCACAGAGCGGGTCCATCCTGAAGACATTGGGCACGGAGCATCCTCTTTACACGGTCGCCGCCGTATACTGAATCTTCAATTCAAGGGAGCCTTTTCAAAATGGTGTCCCTTGCATTCCTATTGGCTGATTTGATTTTTGAAATTCAAATCCTATTGGGTGTTCAAATCAGCCAATAGGATGAAAGCTTCTGAAATTCTATTAGCTGATTTGAATAGCCAATAGAATTTCAGTAGCTCTCATCCTATTGGCTGATTTGAATTTAAAAAATCAAATAAGCCAATAGGAATGCAAGGGACGCCATTTTGAAAAGGCTTGCATTGAAGATTCAGTATACGGCGGTGACCGTATAAAGAGGATGCTCCGCACCAGATGTCTTCAGGATAGACCCACTCCACGCCGCCAGGATAAAGGTAGAAGATGCAGCTGGGAGGAAGATAGAAGATGCCGTCTGGATGAAGATAGAAGACCCCGCCTGAATGGATGAAGACCTCACTGCCTGGATGAAGACCTCTCGCCGCCTGGATGTCCGGACTTCAAGAACTGTAAGTGGATCTTCGAGGGTTAGTGTTACAATTTTTTAAACTTTTTTTTGGGTGGGGTTTTTTTTAGTTTAGGGTTTGGACTTTTCTTAAAAGGGCTAAATGCCCTTTTCAGGGCAAGCAAAAGAGCTGAATGCCCTTTTAAAGACAATGACCATACAAATGGGTAGCTTAGGTGTTTGTTAGAGTTAGGTTTATTATTTTGGGGGGTTGGTTGGGTGGTGGGCTTTACTGTTGGGGGGTCTTTGTGTTTTTTTTTTTACAGGTAAAGAGCTGATTTCTTTGAGGCAATGCCCACAAAAGGCCCTTTTAAGGGCTATTGGTAGTTTATTGTAGGCTAGGGTTTTTTTTTATTTTGGGTGGGCTTTTTTATTTTTATAGGACTATTAGATTAGGTGTAATTCGTTTTTATTTTTGATCAATTCGTTAGTTATTTTTCGTAATTTAGTGTTTGTTAATTTTTGTAATTTAGTATTTTTTATTTTTTGTAATTAGATACTTTGTAATTTTTATAGTAGTGTTAGGATTTTTTTAATGTGTATTTTAGTTTACTTTAATTGGTAAATAGTTTAATTGTAGTTAAAACTAATTATTTTTTTTAAAATTTGACAGGTAAGTTTTATTTAATTTAAGATAGGGAAAATGTAATTTCAATATAAAGTTAGGGGGTGTTAGGTTTAGGTGTTACTAGTTTAAATTAGTTTATTGTGATGTGAGGGGCTTGTGGTTCAGGGGTTAATAGGTTTATTATACTGGCGACGGTGTTGGGGGCGGCGGAAAAGGAGTTAATGAATTTTCATAGTGGCGGCGATGTCAGGAGCGGCAGATTAGGGGTTAATAACATTATGTAGGTGTCGGCGATGTCGGGGACAGCAGATTAGGGGTGTTTAGACATTTTTTATATGTTAGGGTATTACGTTTAAACGTAACTTTTTTCCCCATAGACATCAATGGGGCTGCATTACCAAGCTTTTCATAACACGATCGCAGGTGTTAGGTACCTGTATGTTAGAGGAAATGGGAGCAATTAAGACCTTTTATGCACCTATGATATGTTTTCTTGCAATAGGCTCCTACAATGTTTAGACACTGTTTTTTTTTTAACATTATAAGTGTATTGATGTAAAAATGTGTGTTGATGGGAAGGAAGACAGCTTCATGACTTGAATATTGATCCCATCTTCCAATCAATTTGAGTCTGTCATGTGAACATTTCAAACTCAACTTTGCTTTTTCTATGGCATTCCAATTCATTAGGGTTGCGTGGTACACCTGGAACATCTGATTCCCTTCATTTGCATTGGATAACTGTGCAATCATTTGCAGGCCTCATGGAAACAAAATATATGTAACCAGCGAGAAAGGAAAACATGACAGTTATTTAATTTCATATAAATGAATGTCGTAGATGTGTTTACTTTTAATAATATTAATTAATCATAATATCTCAAATTAACACTTATATAATTTTGTATAAATTGTCACTTAAAGTGATAGTAAGCTCTCCCCTTTATAAACACTGATCTTGAATGTTAGTGATATTTTAGATGGAGCTTCATTCATTAGTTGTAATCAAGTTGCTCTGTAACTTAAACTCTTTTAAATTTCAAAACAAAATTGCTTTATTTATAATCAACAAAATTTATACAGAGGGCATACAGTGTCAAAATTATAGGCTCTACCGCCTCTGTAATATAGTTAGTACCAAACTATTGCTGCAAAAACAAAGATGTTATTATTTTCTGTTAGACCAGGGTCCAGAGTAATCTTCCCGGTAAGTGACCGTGGCTTTCGCCGCACTCTAGGTCTGACTGGACTGGAAAATAGTTATTGACAAGGGGCACAATGGCAGTGCCTGTATTGGAAATGCTTACTTGATAGTATGTGGAGCGGCTTACATTCCCCTCCTGGGACTCCCTTTGTTGAGAGTTTGTATACAAACGAGTGACTTATTAGTGTCCTGTAAGCCCTCCTTCTCCGCTTACGTCACTGTGTTTCACTCCAGCGATAGAAGTATCCTGATTTTTGACCCCTTTTGTTGTATCACTGAGTGATTGGGATATCTGACCAGCAAAAAACAGCAATCGTCTTTTCTTCAGGTACCAAACATAGCCAGCTGACAGGAAATGCTTTACACCTCTCACCTACGAATGTCCAGGTAGGTACAAGAAAATAGTGTCCAAACAAGAGTCCTCAGAAAGAGCAAAAGCCTTAGGCTGATATATAGCCTGTCTTGGCACTTGCTGTGGATACCTTTGATGCTTACCGAGGAGGATACTCTGTTTTGTGTTTTGTTAACCACAGCTCTGAGGACGTGCTAACCTAATGAGCATTAACTTTAATTGTGCTCAAGCAATTCCATTTACTTTCAACTTATAATACCAGCGCAATTTAACCCGCGCACAAATGATCACAAAAACCCGATATTGCTTGCGCCCAAACTTTTGTGCTCCACTTATAATCTGGCCCCAAATCAGTTTTCAAGTGGGTTAGAGAAGTACATAATATAGAAACATCATGCTAAAACTGGTGCAAAAAGTTTTTTTTTTTCTTAAAGGGACTATATTAACCAATTTTCATATAACTGCATGTAATAGACACTACTATAAAGAAGAATATGCACAGATACTGATCTAAAAATCCAGTATAAAACCTTTTAAAACCTGACTTGGAAGCTTCAAGTTTCACACTGTTGATGAGGTCTGTAAACGCAGGTATACATCTGAAACTTTGGGTCTTGGTTAGGAGTCTGAAAATCAACACAATGCTATTAAATAAGCAAACTATACATTGTTACAAAAACACACCCAGATGGGCTATATAAATGGATCATCTACAAAACATTTATGCAAAGAAAAATCTAGTGTACAATGTCCTTTTATAGATTGGAAAAAACACTGGTGAGACTTCACATTGCAAAGCATTTGGTTTTCACATACTGTGTAAGAAAACCTTATAAAATGTGTGTGCTTTATATCTTGCTGCTTTATATCTTCTGCTTCATAAATTGAACCCTTTAAACTATGTGTTCTAACACATTAGAATACCCTTATGTACTTTTATGTCATTTAAACTAATTTTTGCTGAGTATGTTTCAGCCATTATACAGCACAAAATATTCCAAATATGGTAAAAAGAGCAGTACATCAGCAGAAATATTTTTAATTCAGAGATCAACCTTAGTTGCACCTATAAATCATGATAACCAATGAGGTATTTTTAGTCTAACGAGTCTGTAGTGTTTTGTTTCCTGTTTTTTTTTTTCTTTTTTCTTCTGCTTTTTTTTTCTTAATAACCAAATAAATTCTTCTTATGTTGACTTCTGGACTGTGTCCAAGCAAATCAGGGGTGTGGGAACAATTGAAGGATAGAAAAATGAAGACTCATATGAGCTTGTAAAGTACATCTGGATGTGTGATATTATTAGCTTTTACCTAATACTCTATTGAACATAAATCTGGCATTAGCAATTATTACGTTGCATGCTTTTTCTGCTAAATCTGTGTATCCATAGGGAAGAAAGCTGGAGCCTGATATGGTTACACAGAAATTAATTCTTCCAGTTCAAAGCTTATTAAACACATTTTTATTCTGAAAAAAATAGCCATATAAACGTAAAAATTAGAAGACGAAAGCTATTAAGATTAGAATATCACAGAACTGTTCTATTATCTTACAAAGCAGTCAGCTGAAAAATTGAAAAATTCTACCAGGGTATTATTGAAATGGTAAATTATTTTTTAATAAGATTATTTTATATCCATGTAGTAATCTGATCTATAAATACTCATGGCTGGCTGTTTTTAATTTACAAATTTAAAAAAAACAACAACTATGATTTCTTAATGCTTTTTTTTACATTTGATAAGGCTTATTAGTCAAGCAGGTAATTTAAAACAATGGATGAGCAAACCCAATTTTTAGAACTCAGCAAGGAATGTAAACAACTATTTTTGGGTCAAATATAACATAAAACGTATAACAACTATGAATTCTCTCATGCTTTGGAAACTTAGAAAATATTTGAACAAAAATAAAAGTAGTAAGTGCACTATTTTCTAGGCAATGGATAAACGTAAATGGAATAAAAGTGGAACCACTCTGAAAAAATGATAGTGTTTCCAATATTAATAAATCAGTTTTAAATAATCATGAAACCCCAAATATTTATTTCATGATTTAGATAGAGAATAGAATTTAAAAAATGTTTCCAATTTATTTATATTATCAAATTTGCTTTGTTGTCTTGTTATTCTTTGTTGAAGAGATATCTAGATAGGTAGTGTGCACATGTTTGGAGCACACATGACTGGAAACAGTGCTGCCATCTAGTGCTCTTGCTAATGTATAACATTGTTGCAAAACTGCTGCAATATAGTGCTGCAGACAGGTGCACACTTCTAAACTTACCCTCCTGCTTTTTAACAAAGGATAAAAAGAAAACAAATAACACATTTGATAATAGAAGTAACACGTACAGTTGTTTAAAATTGTTTGTTGTTTCTGAATCATGAAATCAATTTTTTGGGTTTTATGTCCCTTTAATGATAAATAAAATAATTTGGCTCAAAATCTAAAGTAAACAGAGACTTTATAGTTATCTTGAGTAAGGTTACACACATACCCACTTGAATCATTAGCTAACACTACAGTTACTTAGAATATTGGTATTAGCACCTATTTATTGAGCATGAGTTCACTTAAAGTGGCAAGTTACAAATATATGTTCAAAACTTTAAATTCCAAAATCTTTAAAGCGTAAAGGTGTAAAAACAATGTGCATCTTTCTATATTGTGATATCTTGGATCTAGATTCCAACTTGCAATGTATTTTCTTCATAATACTTGCATTGATACATTAGGCAGGATGGAAAGAAAGTTGCAGGAAATATGTTTTCTGGTGGAATGAAATACTGATGATTAGTTGTTCAAGGGTATAATTTGTTAGAATGTAACAAATGCATTTGAAAATCTTGAGATAAATTGGTTATTCCAATAGAATGGCTTTGAATATGAAAACTGCAAAAAAAAAAACTGATGAAATTGAATGATGACCACTTAATAAGGAAATTAGAGGGGCATCAGTGAAAGCAAAAGGTTTAAGAAAATGCACCAATTTTCTTAGGACCAGCATTAATATCAACTCATAATATATCCAATTAATAATTACACATATTTCTGAATAATGTCAGAAATAACATTTAAAACAATGTTCAATAAACAATAAACAAGCATTCTGATTATCAGATTTTAGTTGTGTACATCTTTCATAGTTTAAAAAAGATTTGAGAAATATATTTTTACATTTTAAATAAACAAAAGACAGGTGGACTTTTAATACATGAACTAGGCATGGATTGTGCAGATGATTTAACATAAAAAGTTGTCATTACAGCTAAAAAATGTGTTTTCAAGAGTCCATGGCTTTAGGATTTGAAAAGTAAAACATTATTTGAAAAGCTTTTATAAAAGTATGTTCGGAAATACTGGTACCCCCATGCAAGGCATAGAGTAAGTTGTAAAGACATAAGTAAGCTATATATAATGTGGAACCAAAAGATACAAAGTATAGTCACTTCCCTTTTGAAAGGATGCTGCTGGACTCTACGCAGACTGAAACAAAATTTCTGTGAGGAGGTTAGGGTGTGTGAAACTCAGAATGCAGGAACAGATACACTGAAAAACAAAAGTATTTTTAACACTTTACTGAATGATAAGTAAAATTACAGTTGATAGTTGAAATGGAAGATCACAGAAACAGCAAATTTGAACTTTGGGCTTTTTGTATCCGTTTTTTACTGTCTGAAGAAATGACCCCGTTTGTTGGTAGAGAAACGCGTTGCTGGACAAAATAAAGCGTTGATTTTAAATTTTACTTTGGAAGTTGTCTTATGTGCCGACCAGGATTAGCCCGGTCATTTTTCAACACTCTGTGTTGGATGTTTTCTGATTTGCTAGTAGTGACAGGAGACAGAGGACATTGAACTCCCCATTGAAGTACATCTTGGAATTCCAGAACAGTGTACTAGCCACTGCAGAGTGCTAGCCTGATCACAAGCACCAGTCACAGGAGAGTGCAACTTTATCTGGTAAGCCTAACAATATCTATGTGCTTGCACACCTATTTGGTACGAAATACACTATGAGGTGCCCTCTTCTTTTTTTTTATCAAGTTTGAACATAAGCCCAAGGCAGAACACTAAAGTCTTATTAAAGTTTCAGAATAATTTAGTTGGTTAAAGTAACAAAGTCTGGTGGGTACTGATATTTGAATTGTGCAACATGGTATAGAGGGTAAGACTGTTGTGGGATACCAGGTAGGTACAGCAGGCACAGCTGGATTGAGAAAAGCCGTCACTGGTATACTAGACACAGAACACTCAGCAGGCACAGGATACTCAGCGGGTACTGTTGGTGAGGCTGACAAAGGATACCAGGTAGGTACTGAAGGCACATCAGGTTTGAGGAAAATCTGTCACTGGTATAGCAGACACAGGATACTCAACAGACACAGGATACCCAGTGGATACTGATTGTGAGACTGTCACTGGATATCAGGTAGGTATAGAAGGCACAGCTGGTATAAGAAAAGCTGTCACTGGTATAACTTCAAGAACAAGGCGAGCATACACAGGTACAAGGTAAGTATTCTTGGTTCCTGGAACAAGGTGAGCATACACATGAATCAGGTAAGTATGCTTGGCTTTCATGAAACAGTGAGCATATGCAGGTACAAGGTAGGTAAGCAGGCTTCAGGAACAATGTAAGCTTCCAATAACTCAGAGTGATGGGATGAGTGACCTTTTATAAGAACTCCCACTTCAATAGCCTCCAGGTGGGAGTTCCGGCAATTAGGACATGGCCCCTTTAAATCTAGGCAGCACGTGGCCACACATACCTAGAGAGATGCAGCAGCAGCTGAAGAAGTTAAGACTCCACATGGGACACCAAGACTGAAGACATTACCCTTGGTGTTTGCTGAGACCGAGGGTGGTGATGGCAGGTAAGAACCTGACACAGTTTATGTTGATATACAATGGAGACTCCTTCCACTTTAAGGCTCTGTTTAAACCTCAGTTTGTATGGGATCTTGAGAAAAAAGAAATCTCACAATAGTGATATACCTTCAACACAATACAGCACTAAATGGAATATACTCATGTTAGAGTGAAAGCTCTTTGTTGGAGTTACTTGTGAGAAAAAACACTTACACTTCAAGACCTCCAGTGAGTATTTTCCATTCACTGCAGTACAGTGTTTCACGGTCATTGTATATCACCATTGTGAGATCTCTTTTTCTCAAGATTACATACAGGTTGTGCTTCAAGCAGAGCCCTAGAAGGGAAGACACCACCATTGTATATCTATAAATGGTCATTGATTGGGCACTTATATGTTTAACCTCTGTTGACGGAACATTGTAACGCAAAAAATATGTTATATATGACTAAAGGGCATTGTCTGCTTGGTTACTGAGTATACTATATATTTAGCTTTTTTCTGGGTTGATATTACTAAAATTACTTTCTCGTACATATTGGAACATGTAAGTTTTGCACTACAGTGTCCCTTTAAGGGTCTACTCATGAAAGCAAAGTTGTACACCATGTGCTTGTATATGCTACCCCAGAAAAGCATATGCTTTTGACCTCCAAGTAGTGCTTGCATGGGGACCAATTGCGGCCATTGATTTGAGGATACATATACTTTTTGGAGGGTGACAAGAAAGCACACAATGTTCTCCAGTTTGGTTTCTGGTCTAATAAAGCTTAGTTAAATGGACATGAAACACAATTTTTTCTTTCATGAACCAGATAGAGCATGTCATTTTAAACAACTTTCCAATTCACTTATATTATCTAATTTGTTTTGCTATCTTCGTATCCTTTGTTGAAAATGATATCTAGGTAGACTCAGGAGCTGCTGATTGGTGGCTACAAGTATATGTCTCACCCAATGCATTCATCTAGCTCCCGGTAGTGCATGCTGTTTCTTCAACAAAGGATACCAATATATTGAAGCAAATTAGATAATAGAAGTTTTTTTAAAATTGTATTCTCTACCTGAATCATGAAAGAAATATTTTGCGTTTCATGTTCCTTTAATATATTTTTAGCATGTACCACTCAACCTGCAGCCGTTCGTTCAGCAAGGAAATTGAAAGTATCCTGATAAGGATTATAAAATTGGACTTTGGATAAATCAACAATGTAAACTGAAATAAAAAACCACAATATTTATTCTTTGCAGGAGAGAAGCTTTGGTGCTATTTTATGTGCAAGGTGCAACATATTAAGATACTGGATAAAATATCAGCTACCCTATGCCCAAACAAACAAGGAACAGCAAATTCCCCGTTCATATATCTCAGCTGTTATTTATTTGTAGTTGCTATTCTTATTACATAAGGAAACAAAATATATTTGTTTTTAATAATTATCAGACTTACTGCTAGACTGAATATATGAGCTTCCACTTTTTTATTTTTATTTTGAAGGAATGTTACAAAAAATGGGATATTTAAGAAATTAAATTATTTCAAGCAGAAGTATACGTATATATTGTATAAACATAGTTATGTCAATTGGGAATTGGTCTAGCAAGATATATATTTTATATATAAATATATTTTAATCCAGAATCTCACAAGTGCTTATATTACAGATGTATGTGTCTATATAACAGTAATCTATATGGGTTATTAAAATGGCTAGCAAACTAGGATCATTGTAGCTCTCTTTAGCACCAAAGAGGTTTCAAATATTTTATCTTAATTTTACATTTTTGACAGAAAAGGCTAGAGTCTTTCTATTTTTAAGTAAACATAGCACAGGGAAATTCTCTACAACACAGTAACCTATGATTTTAGTTTTGAGACATACATACAAAGTAAAAAACAGCCAATCAGCTTAATTGGTGCTGATGTCACTCTTTGCTTTACTGTGATCTCATAAGATTTTACTATAATTTTGCGAGATTTCTTAGTAAACTTCCTTAACCCCATAATGACCGGACCATTTTTCAATTTTCTTACCCTTAACCCCTTAATGACCAAGGACGTACGCCACACGTCCTCAAAAAAAATACAGTTAATGACCGAGGACGTGTGGCGTACGTCCTTGGTCTGGAAAGCAGCTGGAAGCGATCCTGCTCGCTTCCAGCTGCTTTCCGGTTATTGCAGTGATGCCTCGATATGGAGGCATCCTGCAATAACCCCCCTTGGCCATCCGATGCAGAGAGAGCCACTCTGTGGCCCTCTCTGCACCGGACATCGGTGGCCGGTATCGTTGGTGGGTGGGAGCAAGTCTGGGAGGCGGGTGGGCGGCCATCGATGTGATCAATGAAGAGAAGGGGGGCGGGATCGGGGGCGGAAGCATCGGGAGCGCGCACGGGAGCGTGCGCGTGCACGGGGGGCGGCGGGGGGGGCGCGTGCACGGGGCGGGAGCGGGAGGGAACCGCTACACTACGGAAAAGTTGTGTGTGAAATGTTAAAATAAAAAATAAAATAAATGCTACAAATAAACATCTAAGGGATCTGGAAGGGGTGGGGGGATGGTCTTGGGGGGGGAAAGCTACACTACAGAAAAGGGATTTTTTTTTTTAAATAAAGGCACATTTGTTACTAAACTGGGTACTGGCAGACAGCTGCAAGTACCCAAGATGGCGCCCATTAAGGCAGAGGGGGAGGGTTAGGGAGCTGTTTGGTGGGGGATCAGTGAGGTTGGGGACTAAGGGGGGATCCTACACAGCAGCATATGTAAATATGCCAAAAAACAAACAAAAAAAAAAGCCCAAGTATAGCTTTTATTTTAGTACTGGCAGAGTTTCTGCCAGTACTTAAGATGGCGGGGACAATTGTGGGGTGGGGGAGGGAAGAGAGCTGTTTGGGAGGGATCAGGGGGTCTCATGTTTCAGGTGGGAGGCTGAGCTCTACACTAAAGCTAAAATTAACCCTGCAAGCTACATAATTAACCCCTTCACTGCTAGCCATAATACACGTGTGAAATGCAGCGGCATTTGGCGGCCTTCTAATTACCAAAAAGCAACGCCAAAGCCATATATGTCTGCTATTTCTGAACAAAGGGGATCCCAGAGAAGCATTTACAACCATTTGTGCCATAATTGCACAAGCTGTTTGTAAATGATTTCAGTGAGAAACCTAAAATTGTGAAAAATTTAACGTTTTTTTTAATTTGATCGCATTTGGCGGTGAAATGGTGGCATGAAATATACCAAAATTGGCCTAGATCAATACTTGGGGTTGTCTACTACACTACACTAAAGCTAAAAGTATCCCTAAAAGCTCCCTACATGCTCCATAATTAACCCCTTCACTGCTGGGCATGATACACGTGTAGTGCGCAGTGGCATTTAGCAGCCTTCTAATTACTAAAAAGCAACGCCAAAGCCATATATGTCTGCTATTTCTGAACAAAGGGGATCCCAGAGAAGCATTTACAACCATTTAAGCCATAATTGCACAAGCTGTTTGTAAATAATTTCAGTGAGAAACCAAAAGTTTGTGAAAAAATTAGTAAAAAAGTGAACGATTTTTTGTATTTAATCGCATTTGGCGGTGAAATGGTGGCATGAAATATACCAAAATGGGCCTAGATTAATACTTTGGGATGTCTACTAAAAAAAAATATATACATGTCAATGGATATTCAGAGATTCCTGAAAGATATTAGTGTTCTAATGTAACTAGCGCTAATTTTGAAAAATAATGGTTTGGAAATAGCAAAGTGCTACTTGTATTTATGGCCCTATAACTTACAAAAAAAGCAAAGAAGATGTAAACATTGGGTATTTCTAAACTCAGGACAAAATGTAGAAACTATTTAGCATGGGTGTTTTTTGGTGGTTGTAGATGTGTAACAGATTTTGGGGGTCAAAGTTAGAAAAAGTGTGTTTTTTTCAATTTTTTCCTCATATTTTATAATTTTTTTTATAGTAAATTATAATATATGATGAAAATAATGGTATCTTTAGAAAGTCCATTTAATGGCGAGAAAAACGGTATATAATATGTGTGGGTACAGTAAATGAGTAAGAGTAAAATTACAGCTAAACACAAACACCGCAGAAATGTAAAAATAGCCTTGGTCCCAAACGGACAGAAAATGGAAAAGTGCGGTGGTCATTAAGGGGTTAATGACAATGGGTATTTTTACATTTCTGCAGTGTTTGTGTTTAGCTGTAATTTTCCTCTTACTCATTTACTGTACCCACACATATTATATACCGTTTTTCTCGCCATTAAATGGACTTTCCAAAGATACCATTATTTTCATCATGTCTTATAATTTACTAAAAAAAAAATAATAAAATATGAGGAAAAAATTGAAAAAAACACACTTTTTCTAACTTTGACCCTCAAAATCTGTTACACATCTACAATCACCAAAAAACACCCATGGTAAATAGTTTCTAAATTTCGTCCTGAGTTTAGAAATACCCAGTGTTTACACGTTCTTTGCTTTTTTGCAATTTATGGGGCAATAAATACTAGTAGCACTTTGCTATTTCCAAACCACTTTTTTTCAAAATTAGCGCTAGTTACATTGGAACCCTGATATCTGTCAGGAATACCTGAATATCCCTTGACATGTATATATTTTTTTTAGAAGACATCCCAAAGTATTGATCTAGGCCCATTTTTGGTATATTTCATGCCACCATTTCACCGCCAAATGCGATTAAAAAAAAAAAAGTTCACTTTTTCACAAAATTTGTCACAAACTTTAGGTTTCCCACTGAAATTATTTATAAACAGCTTCTGCAATTATGGCACAAATGGTTGTAAATGCTTCTCTGGGATCCCCTTTTTTCAGAAATAGCAGACTTATATGGCTTTGGGGTTGCTTTTTGGTAATTAGAAGGCCGCTAAATGCCGCTGCGCACCACACGTGTTTTATGCCCAGGAGTGAAGGGGTTAATTAGGGAGCTTGTAGGGTTAATTTTAGCTTTAGTGTAGTGTAGTAGACAACCCCAAGTATTGATCTAGGCCCATTTTGGTATATTTTATGCCACCATTTCACTGCCAAATGCGAGCAAATAAAAACAAATCTCTAACTTTTTCACTATTTTAAGTTTCTTACTGAAATTATTTACAAACAGCTTGTGCTATTATGGCAGAAATTGTTGTAAAAGCTTCTCTGGGATCCCCTTTGTTCAGAAATAGCAGACTTATATGGCTTTGGCGTTGCTTTTTGGTAATTAGAAGGCCGCTAAATGCTGCTGCGCACCACACGTTAATTATGCCCAGCAGTGAAGGGGTTAAATTAGGTAGCTTGTAGGGAGCTTGCAGGGTTAATTTTAGAGATCAGCTTCCCACCTGACACATCCCACCCCCTGATCCCTCCCAAACAGCTCTCTTCCCTCCCCCACCCCACAATTGTTCCCGCCATCTTAAGTACTGGCAGAAAGTCTGCCAGTACTAAATAAGAGTTTTTTGGGTTTTTTTTTAAATAAAAATAATAAAATATTTTAGCTGTGATGGACCCCTGCCTTAGCCCCAACCTCCCTGATCCCCCCTCCAGCTCTCTAACCCTCTCCCCTACCTAATTACCGCCATCTTGGGTACTGGCAGCTGTCTGCCAGTACCCAGTTTGGCCCCAAAACCCCCCCAAAAAGTATTTTTATTTAATTTTTTTACTTTAAAACTATTTCTGTAGTGTAGCAGCCCCCCCACAATACCCCCACCCCCTCCCCCTCTCAGATCCTTTTATATTTGATTTTTTTTTTTACCTTTTTCTCCCTTTCTGCCTGATTCATTGGTGTCAGTGTGGCTGTGTGCACGTGCACGCGCGCCCCGTGCACGCGCGCCCCATGCACGCGCGCCCCGTGCACGCGCCCATGCACGTTCACGTGCATGCTCACCCTTGTGCACGCGCACACGCATCGTGCACGCGCGCGCTCACTCTCACACCCGGACAGTGCACTACGGGACACTGGCACCATCGCTACCGGTGCAGAGAGGGCCACAGAGTGGCTCTCTCTGCATCGGAGGCTTGTTAAGTGGTATTGCAGGATGCCTCCATATCGAGGCATCACTGCAATACCCTCAGAGCTGCTGGAAGCATTTGTGATCGCTTCCAGCACTCTGTTAGACAACTGACGTACCAGGTACGTCCATTGTCATTAACTGTTAGTTTTTGCATGATGTACCTGGTACGTCAGTTGTCATTAAGGGGTTAAACTGCATAGTGAAATAACATGACTGGTCCTGTGCATGCCAGAAGCACTCTCCCTAGCAAGTCCTGGGACTAGTATCCTGATTGGCTGCTTAAAATCCCTTTACAATGGGAAGTGGCTACTGAGGAAATGTTGAGGTAAAATATCTTCCTTTTTTACATAGAGATGCTCAGGTAATATTTTCTAGTCAGCTTTTTACAGCTATGCTACATCACGTTCAAGTGCTTCAACATTTGGATATCACGTCCCTTTAAACCCCAAAGGGAAAGTCTTATAACTTATATCCTTGACCATCTCAGTAAGTTATCTTGTGATTTTTGGAGATTTTTGACATACCACACACCCAAACATATTTGGTTATTAGACATCTTTTTTAAAAATAAAAAATGCATTATCATTCTTGCATTCTTGGAAATTATGCTTATCCATAACTTTGGGTTACGGTAAGTGTATAGCGAGAATTCAAAATGGAAGTTTTAATTGACTCCTTTTTTGAAAAGTATTTATGGTTGGATTTGTGGCCCGCAAAATCCCACAATTTCAGATAAGCACTTGACATCGTAAGCAGTATGAATCCTGAGTGTGCAACATTTGTGCATTGTTGGAATCCAATAGCTGACCTTTTTATTTTCCTAACCATATCTGCCTGCCTTGATTATTCAAGATTTGATGATGAGCATTCCTTTCTAACCCTGAGTGGCATTTATCACAGTCTGAACTGAGAAATTGGTTATCTGAAACAAATTCACCATAACAGGGTGAATTTTATTATTATGTCTTATTTGATAAAAAACAGCCAGCATATTCCATACTATACATGAGAATATTCAAAGGTGGGGTTAAAAAATACATATTTAAAAAAAAACATGAAAAAAAACAAAAGAGGGACCTGTGTTTGAGCCACAATTATAAGTATAATTTTATAAAATGTGCACTACAAACCCTCAAGTTACAATTAAAGGTGAGATAACTTAAACAGAGATGAGAAAAGTTAAAAAGAGTAGGAGGCTAGATAAGCATAGGGATTGACATATTACATTTTTTTTATGTATAGTAGACCTTAGGTTTGTAAAGTAAAATAACAGGCTATGGATATCAGATCAATGCAGTGATAGGGTCTTGAAATTGTCTTAGATATGAAAATAGCAGGTGACTGTAATTGCATTCATAAAACTACATTAATTAGCAGTGGGTGGGATGATGGAGAGCTCCATTTGTATTGGTCAATCAGAGGACAGTATGTGAGAGTTACATTTGTATTGGTCAATCAGAGGACAGTAAGCGAGAGTTACATTTTTATTGGTCAATCAGAGGACAGTGTATGAGATTTACATTTGTATTGGTCAATCAGTGTGCTGTGGAAGGCTCACAATCTGTGCTTTGCATGAGAGAGAGTTCCAGGTCAGAGGAAACAATGATTCTGTAGGTCTATTATTTTGCTGCATGTATGGTATATTGTGGTTCTTTTATTTACACACTCCACAGTCTGCTTACATCCTTTACTCAGTAATATATTTTTACATATTAAAGGTCAATGAGTGAGAAATCAGATAAGTTACTTCTGAATATCTGAACTATATTGAAACTGTCAATAGAAGTTAGAATTATAATCTCATCTTCCTCATATTTTGTCACAAATCATTCTCTGTTGTTTGGGTCAAAAGTTATTTCTGTAAAATTATACTATTTTTACTGCAGCTAAATTGTTGTATCAATAATTATTGCATTGGCTTGTTTTGGTTATATCATTCAGTGGAAATTATGCTTATCCATAACTTTGGGTTACGGTAAGCGTATAGCGAGAATTCATCTGTTGGAAACATAGGTCTATAGTCTTTAAATGTTTACCCTTCTGCTGTATTTAGGTCACCATTCTTCTACATAGGAAAGTTATAATTTCAGATTGATTTTTCTTGACACGTGAATATCTTCTGTACAATTACAGCAGACCACTCTCTAATTGATGTACTCTTCTGTCATCTCTGATTCCTATGTAATAACCTTTTTAAAGTGACATACTGTTGTTAGATAATTTAAAGCATGGTTTTAAAAAAGAGATAAATGAGATTATATAACACCA
Organism: Bombina bombina; assembly: GCF_027579735.1. Lineage (NCBI taxonomy): Eukaryota > Metazoa > Chordata > Amphibia > Anura > Bombinatoridae > Bombina > Bombina bombina. Next base: position 384,769,128 of record NC_069504.1, on the reverse strand, counting down.
TAAACCTGCTCGAGAGTTTAAAAGTGTTGGCAAACAAGAAACTGTCCAAAGTAAATGATTACCAAATATGGTGTTTGTTAATAAATATTTTTAAATGTACTTTTGGAAAAATGTATATTTTATTGTCAGAAAATATTTAAAATAGTGTGCTATATTTACATTTATTTTTTTCTGAAAGTATGCAACACAAATTGTCATTAAACAAAATTTAAAGGGATATTAAAGTAATTACAGTAGAATTGCAAAATCAACAAATGCGTAAACAAAAAGACAATTCAACAGGCAAAGCTCTTCGCTCAGATGAGATTATCTATAATGATTCTCCAGCACTGTGAGATCCCTCATATATCCCTATATATTCCCAGGAGTTACCTGTATTTCAGGATGATGGGAAAAGACAAGACCAGTGCAACATATTGTAATTTGTATTTTATATTACTTTAGACTTCAACATTTGTGCTTTAGTAGTTTTTTTTTTACATTGAAGTGTTGTACTTTTTATTTTGTATTTAAATGCATTTCGATTCTGTATACGGCAGTGTATTTAGAATTGTGATTTTACAAATTCTTTATACTTTGAAAGTTTGTGCAACTTTAACAGAAGGTCATACTTTGTATATTGTTGTGTATCTTCCACAAAATACTTTGTATTTGTTAATTGTGAAATAAGCCTGATAATTTTAGAAAGTGGCAGGGACAGGGGAGTTCCCTGTGCTGAACTAGAGACTTTCCAGTGTGTGTCTGAATAACTCTCACAATTCTCATGATAATATCTGAATATTCTCTGAGCAGTTTGCACTTGCAGTTCTCAATAACAGTATTTAGCTTGCCAGCTGTATACAGGTGAAGTTAGCTCAACATTCACAATCAATTATTTAACTGTCAGGATAGTATTGTGCACTTGACTAGGAACAAAGTTAAACTGTATTGAAAACATTTCAGTTAAATTTGTATTTGCTGTAAACTGAGACTTCAAATCAATGCAGGAGTTCTCCAATTAACTTTATTCTCCCCTATGAGATTCTTTATTTGAGAGAGCTTAATTACTTTCTATGGGAGGTATCTCTCAGGGACTTCCATGTTCCACCCTTTTACTTAGAGAATTCTGAGAGTTCAGCACCTGTGAAGTCTGCACTATAATTTCTCTCTAAGCTGGAGAACATTCAATCATTGGGCCCTTAGTCTGACTATCAGTTTAGTCTGACAGGAAAGCTATTTTCAGTGAGAGGCATTACTGGGATAATCAGAAGCTACACCCAGGTGGTAAATCGCCATAGAACAAGCTAACAAGTTATTGAGCTGGTTGTTCATTCCTGAGAGTGCGCTTCTCTATTTGTGTATTATGACTATCAAATTCAAATATGCAGTTGATTTTTTCTAAAATTTCAAAGTGACTTCCATTTTCCCTACCCCCTGTATCTTAAGACAACAATCAGCAAATAACAAAGCATGTATATTTATATATTGTGAACATTCTCAGTAAGAGCTAGTGCCTTGGAAGTGTGCATTTAAAAAGATTGCACAGAATTGTAAAGTGCTTGACAAATTGACAAAGGGCTCAAAGGTGTATTTACATAAATATATATATATATATATATATATTTATATATATATATATATACATACTGTATATGTATATATATATATATATATATATATATGGAGAGAGAGAGAGAGAGAGAGAGAGAGAGAAAGAGAGAGAGAGAGCAATAGAATACTCCCAGCACTGTTTCTTTAGGAAAACATGCTTTATTGAAGAATCAAAGAATAAAACAACAGCTACGTTTCGGGCCTACATAGCCCTTATTCATGCTATAGAATACAGGTAATGCACCTTAATTTATACCACCTGTGGTTCACAAGTTAACCCTCAATTGTCATATACATATCATCTTCTCTACAGCATACTGCCATCTAGTGAAAATTTAACAGAGGTGCTCCACCTGTAGATTACAATAAAATTTTTGTAAAAACACACAGTTCCAGTCTAATATTAAGAAACAAACATAAAATACACTTCAGTTAATTTACAGAAACAAATGTAAATCATAATCTCTGTTTAGACCAATCGGATAAAGGGTGCCTAATTGATGTACCCACCATAACTCTCTTTTTTCAAAAAAAGGTCTCTATTGCCCCCTCTCCTAGGCTTAGGGATGTGGTCTATTATCTGGAATCTTAATTGGCTGACTGTATGTCCTGCTTTAGTAAAATGAGCAGACACTGGCAATATCATGTCCTTATTTCTAATACTGGATTTATGGGTACTGATCCTGTCTTTGACGGGGTTAATAGTTTCCCCTACATAGCCACCCATTTAAGAAGATATACTACATATTCTGTATTACATTTATAGAAGCCTTTAATTTCCCTTTTTTTATTATCATTAATCTGGACAATATACTTCCCCTTAATCATTGAGTTGCATTGCGCACACCCCAAACATGGATAGGTTCCTTTCTTAGGGGTGGTTAAATAGTTGATACCTCTTACCTTGTTGCTTCCTACATCTGCACGTACTAATGTATCTTTAAGGTTTTTTACTCTTTTAAATGATTGTATAGGCAGCTTTTGAAATTCAGCAACATTTGGGAGAGATTTACTTTTAAGTAAATACCAATGCTTTTTAAGCACTGAAGTGATTCTATCACTGTATTCAAAATTTCAAAGTAACTTCCATTTTCCCTACCCCCTGTATCATAAGACAACCATCAGCCAATAACAAAGCATGTATACTTATATACTGTAAACATGCTCAGTAAGAGCTAGTGCCTTGAAAGAGTGCATTTAAAAAGATTGCACAGATTTGTAAAGTGCTTGACAACTTGACAAAGGGCTCAAAGGTGTATTTACATGTATATATATATATATATATATATATATATATATATATATATATATATATATATATATATATCTGTGTGTGTGTGTGTGTACTTGTATTTTGTATGGATTTTTGTTTGCTGGAGATGGAAAAAGTCTGACATTTACATTGTTGTTATTTCTGTCTTTACATTTCAAAAACCTGCAATTTCATAAGGGTGTGTAGACTTTTTATATTTGCTGAATATACATATATCTATCAGATATATAGCTATAGAGATATATTATATATATATATATATATATATATATATATATATATATATATATAAATAAATTGCTTATCCCTCCCATTAGTTTTAGTAGATTTTGACACTTTTTAAGAACCCATGTAAAGATAAATTAGTAGAATTTACTTAGGGCTTACAACCTCACACAGTTCTCTTCAGATATAATGTAAATATTGTAGTAGAATATCACAATGTACTAAAAACAATCTGGTAAAAGAGATCATTTTAATTCAGTTGTTTTGTCAGAAAAGTAAAGATGAAATTTATATCGAAATTTTAAGATGGGTCCAAAGATCTAGGAGGACCATTTGTTTTTATCAAACTCTATATAAATCCAGAAAATGTAAAAACATTGTGGTGTTACATTTTGAGTGCACAGTGCTGAAAAATCTAAATTTAGCCTTTATTTGCAATTGCATGATTATGTGTTTCTGTTGGGACAGTTCTTACCTGATTTAGGCATTTAATGCTTAAAATGTGGCTTCTCATCTAACTCATGGTCTATGTAACTATATAATTAATTATATTACAGGATTTATTCAGGATAGAATTATACCTCTAATCAGAATAAAAATACCGCTGTTTCAATGGATAAATTAGCAGAACTGAATTTATAATCATATACATAAATATTCATGATCTACAAACCATAGCATCATTCAATTAATTTTATCAGTGCAACTAGATACTGATATATAAAATTCAATTGGTTTTGAATCAGAACATAAAATGCATTATGTATGAGGTTTATAAACATTATATTGACTAAACTGAAGGTCAATTTGGATGAATTAGTGCCCGGTTTTTAATAAACCTATTAAAAACAAGGGCACTTTAATTCATCAAAATTGACATTTCACTCCTTTTCTTCAAAAACTTACCTTTTAATCCTGAATGCCACTCCAGGGATTCCCCCGGCCTCTTCTTATGTTGGAAATGACGAATCCGGCTTCCTCTAATCACGGCTTTCCCCCCGGGGGAATCATGGCCTGATGCAAAACCGTGATTGGAGGAAGCCGGATTCGCCATTTTGGACCCGCGAAAAGGGCTTGCGACGGGCGGAATAAGCTATGTAGTGGCTGACAGAATTAAAAGAAAATGGCCAGATTACGAGTTTTGCGTTATGAGCTGTGCGGTGCTAACGAGCAGTTTTTTCTCACCGCTCACTTACCTACAGCGCTGGTATTACAGGTTTTTACAAACCCGGCGTTAAAAGGCAAGAAGTGAGCGTAGAGCAAAATTGTGCTCCATACCGCACTCCAATACCAACGCTGCTTAAGTCATCAGTGAGCTGGTCGTACGTGCTCATGCATGATTTCCCCATAGACATCAATGGGGAGAGCTGGCTGAGAAAAAGTCTAACACCTGCCAAAAAGCAGCGTAAAACTCAGAAACGCAGCCCCATTGATTCCTAGGGGGGAAACACATTTTATGTTTACACCTAACACCCTAACATGAACCCCGAGTCTGAACACCCCTAATCTTACACTTATTAACCCCTAATCTGCCGACACCTAAATTATTCTTATTAACCCCTAATCTGCCGCTCTGGACATCGACGCCACCTACATTATACTTATTAACCCCTAATCTGCTGCCCCCAACATCGCCAAAACCTACATTATATTTATTAACCCCTAATCTGCTGCCCCTAACATCGCTGCAGCCTACCTACATTTATTAACCCCTAATCTGCTGCCCCCAATGTCACTGCCACTATATTAAATGTATTAACCCCTAAATCTAAGTCTAACCCTAACACCCCCTAACTTAAATATAATTTAAATAAATCTAAATAAAATTACTATCATTAACTAAATTATTCCTATTTAAAACTAAATACTTACCTATAAAATAAACCCTAAGCTAGCAACAATATAACTAATAGTTACATTGTAGCTATTTAAGGATTTAAATTAGCTAAATCACAAAAAAAAAACACACTAAATTACAGAAAATAAAAAACAAATGACAGATCTTTAAACTAATTACACCTAATCTAATAGACCTATCAAAATAAAAAAGCCCCCCCAAAATAATAAACCCTAGCCTAAACTAAGCTACCAATAGCCCTTAAAAGGGCCTTTTGCGGGGCATTGCCCCAATGAAATCAGCTCTTTTACCTGTAAAAAAAATACAAACAACCCCCCAAAAGTAAAACCCACCCCCCCCCAAATAAAAGCCTAACTAAAAAAACCTAAGCTCCCCATTGCCCAGAAAAGGCCATTTGGATGGGCATTGCCCTTAAAAGGGCATTTAGCTCTATTGCAGGCCCAAAGCCCTAACCTAAAAAATAAACCCACCCAATACACCCTTAAAAAAATCCTAACACTAACCCCCGAAGATTCACTTACCGGGAGAAGTCTTCATCTAAGCGGCAAGATGTCCTCAACGAAGCTGGCAGAAGTGGTCCTCGAGACGGGCAGAAGTGGTCCTCCAGACGGGCAGAAGTCTTCATCGAGACAGCATCTTCTATCTTCATCCTTACGGTGCGGAGCAGGTCCATCTTCAAGACATCCGACACAGAGCATCCTCTTCTTCCGACGGACTAACGACGAATGAAGGTACCTTTAAATGACATCATCCAAGATGGCGTCCCTTAGATTCCGATTGGCTGATAGAATTCTATCAGCCAATCGGAATTAAGGTAGAAAAAATCCTTTTGGCTGATTGGATCAGCCAATAGGATTGAACTTCAATCCTATTGGCTGATGGATCAGCCAATAGGATTGAGCTTGCATGCTATTGGCTGTAGCAATCATGCAAGCCCATCCAAATGCCCTTTTCAGTGCAATGGGGAGCTTAGGTTTTTTTAGTTAGTATTTTATTTGGAGGGTTTGTTGCGTGAGTGGTGGGTTTTACACTTGGGGGGTTGTTTATATATTTATTTTATAGGTAAAAGAGCTGATTTCTTTGGGGCAATGCCCCGCAAAAGACGCTTTTAAGGGCTATTGGTAGTTTAGTTTAGGCTAGGCTTTTTTATTTTGATAGGACTATTAGATTAGGTGTAATTAGTTTTAAGATCTGTAATTTGTTTTTTGTGTGATTTAGCTAATTTAATTTAATTTATTTAATTGTATATAATTTAGTTATTTATTTAATTGTAGTGTAGTGTTAGAGGTGTTATTGTAACTTAGGTTAGGTTTTATTTTACAGGTAAATGTTTATGTATTTATTTTAGCTAGGTAGTTATTAAATAGTTAATAACTATTTAGAAACTATTCTACCTAGTTAAAATAAATACAAACTTGCCTGTAAAATAAAAATAAACCCTTAGCTAGCTACAATGTAACTATTAGTTATATTGTAGCTATCTTAGGGTTTATTTTATAGGTAAGTATTTAGTTTTAAATAGGAATAATTTAGTTAATAATAGTGATTTTATTTAGATTTATTTAAATTATATTTAAGCTAGGGGGTGTTAGGATTAGGGTTAGAATTTATTAGGGGTTAATAAATGTAGGTAGGTTGCGACGATGTTAGGGGCAGCAGATTAGGGGTTAATAAATATAATGTAGGTGGCGGCGATGTTAAGGGCGGAATATTAGGGGTAATATTATTTAACTAGTATTTATAGTGGCGGCGATGTCCGGAGTGGCAGATTAGGGGTTAAATTTTTTTTTATAGTGTTTGCGATGCGGGAGGCCCTCGGTTTAGGGGTTAATAGGTAGTTTATGGGTGTTAGTGTACTTTTTAGCACTTTAGTTATGAGTTTTATGCTACAGCATTGTAGTGTAAAATTAAAACTACTGACTTTAGAATGCGTTACGGATCTTGTCGGAAGAGGCTATACCACTCACTTTTTGGCCTCCCAGGACAAGCTTGTAATACCGGCGCTATGGAAGTCCCATTGAAAAAAGGGTTTACGAAGTTTATATAAGTCGGTTTGCGGTAAGGCCAAACAAGTGTGCGGTGCCCCTAAACCTGCAAGACTCGTAATACCAGCGGTAGTGAAAAAGCAGCATTAGGACCTGGTAACGCTGCTTTTTCAGCTTAACGCAAAACTCGTAATCTAGCCTCGTAACTCGTAAGTTTTTGAAGAAAAGGAGTGAAATGTCAATTTTGATGAATTAAAGTGCCCTTGTTTTTAATAATTAATTTAATAACTATTTCATACAAACTGACCTTTACTTTTAGGCTTAACTGCAAATGGTTAAAACATATAAAATGGATCTTTAAAACAAGCAGTCACATGATCCTTCAATGAATTCTTATCTTTTTATGTATTTAAAAATAGGAAAATATTTGCTTCAAATAACCAAGAAATCATTTGTTTTATTGATATAACATATAAATAAACATATCTGATTCACCACTTGCCAGCAAATACAAAGCTTTATTTGTTTAACTCAGTCTCAATACCAACCACATAGTAAGATGAAAAGTCCATCTAACTGTCTCTAAAAGTGAACGTAAACATAAATAAAGATTTATGCTAAATATACAAAAAAAAAAAATTCTGTCTAAAGATATATTTCTTCTCAATTCACCTATTGTAATATAATTAAATCATGAACTAAAATTCAATAAAATATTAATTTCGTTATCTCACAACAGGAGAAAAACAATTAAACGGATTTGAAACCCCAACATTTTCTTTTAGTATTCAGACTGAGCATACAATTTTAAAAAATGTCCTTCTTTCCCATGGTATTGTTTGTTGAAGAGATACCTAGGTAGATGTCTGTAGCACTACCTGGCAGGAAATAGTGCAGCCATCTAGTGCCCTTGCAAATGAATAACATTCTTGCAAACTGCTGCCATATAGTGCTCTAGACACGTACACGCTTCTGAGCTCCCTGCTTTTTAACAAAATATAACAAGAGAATAAAATAAATTTGGTAATAAAATACTGTAAATTAGAAAGTTGTTTACAATTGCATGCTCTATATGAATAATAATACAAATCGCATATTTTTGAGCTATAGTCCAACAGAAATTATAGGGAGGGCACAAACATTGTATGGGTAAGGAGCAAATAATCCACGTTGACCTCAAGCTGCATTTGTTATATGGGTGTGAGCCAAGTATTTTGTATGGGGGTATAAAATAAATTCCTTTTCTGTTTAGATGTCTAGTTTGACCACTTTGTTTTCCTGTTTATGTTATCAGCAAGAAGAGTGATATCTTGCTGGGTTTTTCTGAAGTTATGATGAGGACAACTTATGTTCAAATTCTGATAAATTATGCTGAAATGGGTGTAGTTTGAAAGAACATGTGATTATATATATATATATATATATATATATATATATATATATTGTTTTATGTTAATTTCTTATTGCCAGTGGTTCCTCTTGTTTGCCACAAAGGAGATTGTGATCTAAGGGTTCCTCTCTGGTTGTTTCTAAATGTGTCATTCCACTTTCATTTTTAGTATGCAATTGCATTTAAGTTATTTTGCAGATACTGAGGTCAACAATTCATTCTTTCTATACTAAGGGCTAGATAACGAGTAGAGCGCTAACAGTTATGTGCAAGCGAAAAGAGGTTTATCGCTGTTGTCTGCGTGAGTCATTTTTTTTTCCGCTCGTATTACAAGCTGAAATTAAACACGATCACTTGAGCGCAATTGAAGTTAATGTTTGTTGGGTTAGCACATCCTCAGAGCTCTGTTTAATTGTTTTGAGAAACAAAAAATACATTACAAAGTACAGTTACACTCATAGTAACACCTTCTAAAAAAATTATTACAAAAAATATTGCACAAAAAGGTTATAAGGGCTCAAAGATACAGTATGACGTCTCAGTTGTTAGAAAAAAAAAGTCAGGCAAAGGGATTTAACATAGAGATGCATACATATACATGTCTAAAGATGGATATGTATATATATATATATATATATATATATATATATATATATATATATATATATGTCTAAAGATGTATAAAGATGTATATATCTATGACTGTCTATATGTGTGTACATATGTATTTGTGTATGTATATGTGCATTTATGTAATTACAGACAAATATACACATATAAACACATAAATACACATGTACACATATAGACTTATCTATATTTATTTATGTTTAATAATGTGTTATACTGTGTATTTACTGTAAATTTTTGACATTCCAATGTTCTGCAAATAGAATGTGTTCTTTGTATTTTTAAATATATATTCCTATATATATCTATATATCTGTAAATATCTATACCTATATATAATCATATAATCATCTATCTATCTATCTATCTATCTATCTATCTATCTATCTATCTATCTATCTATCTATATATATATATATATATATATATATATATATATATATATATATACAGTATATTGTACCAAAAGGCCATCAGATATAAAGTAGAAATATGTGTTTATAAATAACTAGAACATATTCTGCTATGTTAAGAACATTGGAATGTGAAATATTCATATTTTCATGTCAGGTTAGTGCACTTGAGAATATGTGATCGGGTTTGTGTGTGAGTATGGTGTTATTTCCCACTTTCTCTCCATTGACTTCTATGGGGAGTACGTTATTGTATGCTCGAAATGGTAAGTTTGGATTTTTACACTCTTCGGATTAGCGCGCAGGCATAAACAGTTTAATTTTAACTTGTAATACGAGCGCAACCCAACGCATGCAAAAAGCTTACTTCGAGAGGAGTTAACACTTGAGCAGGATCGTTAAATACTGCTCCACTTGTAATCTGCTACTAAGTGTTTTTTCTGTTGGCGTGGCAATAGATGCAGCTTGTATAAGTATCCCTAAGGAGAGGAATGAATAAAGGATAATGATGAATCTATCCATTTTCATAGATAATATATATATATAGTCAGCAGAAGAATCACACTCCAATAAGCATTTTTCATTAATCACAGTTTAATTTGAACGTTTTTGGACCAAGTTGTCCGTCCTCAGACAAAAAAGTTTTTTTTTTGTCTGAGGACGGACAGCTTGGTCCGAAAACGTTCACATTAAACTGTGATTAATGAAAAATGCCTATTGGAGTGTGCTTCTTCTGCTGACTTTATTTTGTTTTTGGCTGCACCCTGGGTTGTTGACACTGGAAGTCTGGAGTGCAACCTGTCCTGTTTATATATATATATATGTCTGACTGGCTAGATTCCCCAGTTTTGCACAACCAACATGGTTATATTACTATACTTTTTACCTCTGTGATTACCTTGTATCTAAGTCTATTCTGACAACCCCCCTATCACATCGCAATGTATATCTACTGACGCATTTTAGCCATTTAGTGATGTGTCCTGCACTACTCCATGGAAGAGAGCACAATGTTATCTATGGCAAACATGAACTAACGGTGTCTTGTTAATAAAAATGCATGTGATAAGAGGCTGCCTGTAGTGGCTTAAAAACAGGCAGAAATGTAGAGGTCTAAATGTTATAAAATATATTAAAGGGATGGTATACACCAATTTTCATATAACTGCATGTGATAGACACTATTATAAAGGAAAATATGCACAGATACTGATCTAAAAATCTAGTTTAAAACCTTTTAAATACTTACTTAGAAGCTAAAAAGTTTAGCATTGTTGGGGAGGCTGGGACACCCAGTGAAATGGGCTGGGAAACCTGAAAGAGCAGACAACCTCCCTCCCTCGTTTAATGCATATGAAAGACAGATTACACAAACAGGAGCCAGCACTAGTCTGTAAACAAGGGTATACATCTGGCACTTTGGGGTTTGATTAAGAGTCTGAAAACCAGCACAATATTATTAAAAAAATGAGAAAAACTGAACATTGTTACAAAATCACTCCCAGATGGGCTATACAAATGGATCATCTACAAAACATTGATGCAAAAAAAAAAAAAATCTAGTGTACAATGTCCCTTTAATATAACAATGCTTGTTGTGCAAATCTAGGGAATGGGTAGTAAAGGTGTTATCTATCATTTTAAACAATAATCATTTTGGTGTTGACTGTCCTTTTAATATAAAAAATGCTAAAACTTCTGTTTAAATTAACAGTCATCATATGGTCAGAAGCTGACAAGCATCCTAATTTCAGGCTCTAGATGTGAAGGCGAGACACCTGTATTACCATATAAGGCCTAAAAACTATATTGTATATATAGAGGGGTGGAAAAATATTACTATGGTTTACTACATAGATAGATAGATAGATAGATAGATAAATAGATAGATAGATAGATAGATAGACATATTCATATATATACAGGGTTGTAAAAGAATCACTATGATTTACTAGATAGATAGACAGATATATAGATGATAGATAGATAGATAGATAGATAGATAGATAGATAGATAGCTGATAGACAGACAGACAGACATATTCATATATTTACAGGGGTGTAAAAAAATCACTATGATTTACTAGATAGGTAGATAGGTAGATAGATAGATAGATAGATAGATAGATAGATAGATAGATAGATAGACAGACAGACAGACAGACAGACACATACACACAGATATATATATATATATAAATATATATATAGGGGCATATATATCAAGCTCCGAATGGAGCTTGATGCCCCGTGTTTCTGACGTGCCTGCAGGCTCGCCAGAAACAGCAGTTATGAAGCAGCGGTCACAAAGACCGCTGCTCCATAACCTGTCCGTCTGCTCTGAGCAGGCGGACAGACATCGCCGCAATTCAACCCTATCGAGTACGATCGGGTTGATTGACACCCCCCTGCTGGCGGCGAGAGTGCAATGCTGGTGCAATGCTGATGCAATGCTGAATACGGCGAGCTGAATACGTATTGCTCGCCGTATTCAGCGATGTCTGTCAGACCTGATCCGCACTGTCGGATCAGGTCCGACAGACATTGATAACTAGAGGACATATACTGTACATATATATATATATATATATATAAAAACACACAAACACATACACATTATTGCACTTTCAAGCTAAAATTTTTTTCAGAGCTTTTATTTATTTGAATGCAGTGCACTTAATTATGTTGATGCAATCTAGAAAATACTGTTGCATTGCAGATTACAAATTAAACAATAAATCTAAAAATCTCTTCTACATTGGAAAATCCTTGTGAATAGTGAATAAATCTAATGTCTTTCATTTAATATAAACATGAGTAAAAGCCCATATAAGTATCTCATTTGTGGCATATCTCAGTTTCGCTGTATAATGTGTAGAATTAGCAATGCAGTGTTTCATGGCTGTCTTATAAATGCATTTCATTTAAAGAGGCATATATATTGGTCTTGCCTGGAATGTATTAAAGATTTACTGCTCTTTTGAATGCTAATTTATTTCTTGACATAGTTAAGTTTTTTTTTTATTGTTTTTTTCATCTTGGTCTCCGTTGTGCTGGGAAGATTTGCCTTTATTTTTAAGCATCCCTTTCTGAGTCACAGGATTTAGTTATCAGACTCCATAGCATTAAAGCTCAGCTTTAAGGCAGTACCTGCTTAACAAAGGGCACTGAATTATTTAATATATATTTTATTGGATTATGGTAGAAGGCAGGAGTGATATTTTGCCTTAAAGGGGCACAAAAAAAACAAAAAATCACTTTATTTGCAAAAAAGTTATTCAAATTTTCAATTATCACACTTTTTAGTTTAATAACCAGTATGGCTTCTCCTCATGAGGTCTGATGCAAGTTAATTAATTGATGATGTTCCCTACATCTTTAATTTATTTTATTTCATCCCTTAAGCTTTACCATCTCATCCATCTTTTTAAATGTTCACACATTATTTCTACTCACAAACACACACACACAAATACTTATATATTATTATAGCAATAATTCTTTAAATTAAATTATATATGTGTGTTTGTGTATAATACACACAACTATTTCTTCTATAAGATACAACGAGTCCACGGATTCATCCTTTACTTGTGGGATATTATCCTCCTGCTAACAGGAAGTAGCAAAGAGCACCACAGCAGAGCTGTCTATATAGCTCCTCCCTTAGCTCCACCCCCAGTCATTCTCTTTGCCTACTCTAAGTACTAGGAAGGGTAAAGTGAAAGAGGTGATACAATGTTAGTTTTTATTTTCTTCAAGCAAGAATTTTTTATTTTACATGGTACCGGTGTGTACTATTTACTCTCAGGAAGCAGATGGATGAAGACTTCTGCCTGGAGGCTGATGATCTTAGCATTTGTCACTAAGATCCAGTGCAGTTCCCACAGAATGGCTGAGGAGTACAAGAAACTTCAGTGTGAGGAATGTTTTCATGCTATATAGCAGTGAGGTATGTTCAGTCATTTTTTCTGGAGAGACTGTGGTATTTCAGAATAGCTGACAGTATCCCCATGAGGTTAAGGGTAAGCAGTAATCCTAAGAGAAGACGGGTATTACTAAGCTTGCATATAGGGGCTCATAAAAAATGGTTGACACTGAGTTTGAATGTTTGTGGGCAAACGTTTATTGAACTGGGAGTGCTGATAACGTTTTTGGTAGTAACGTTTTTGAGGCTTTATTGGAGGGTACACTTGGCTTCTTTTTTGGGTTAAAGAACCCACATGGCTAGTTTCAGACCGCTCTGGTGCGGTTCATTTGGGCTGCAAAACATCGAGTGAGATGGGTGGAGCCTATTTTCGCGCCTCAGTTGCGCACTTGTATTTGCAGAGCAAGCAGCAAGCTCCAACTCCGGGGGGCCCTTGTGGAAGTGTTGGGCAAAATCGAAGCTTTAACCCCGTTTTTCCAATCCCTGAGGGCAGGTAGGCGCCAAAGCAGGGTGGCGAGGGGTGTTTTTTCCGGATTTAGGCCTTATTAATTATCCGTTATTTCACTGTAAAGGGTTAACTGTTCCTTTCCTTGTGGGGCAATCTTAGCTGCATATTTTGAATATTCATGCAAAAAATTGAAACAATTTGATTATTTTTAAGCTGTTTTGCAGAACGTGTATGCTTTTTTTCTCTTAAAGGCGCAGTACCGTTTTTTAAGATTGTTATTTTTTCACTAAATAAAGTGTTTTCAAGCCTGTTTGTGTCATTACTAGCCTGTTTAACATGTCTGACATTGAGGAAAGCCAATGTTCAATGCAGTGATGTGCAGTCACTAGAGGCAGGTGAGGCAGTGCTTCACCTCTCATATGGGCAAAAATATATATTTTTTTATGGGCTTTAAAAAAATAAAATAAAAAAATTGCAATTTTTTTCCCCAGCATTTTTTTTCTTCACAGATACATGTTGTGCAATGGAGAGGCACAAGCAGGTCTGCCCACCATTACACAACATGCTGCACCATCTACTGGATGACAGTGGTTAAGATCATTGGATGGCCCATTAACTGCTTATTTGAGGCAGTCCTATTTGGGCTGACCCAATCCAGTGAGAGGCATTAGTAAGTGGAACTTAGGGTTGGGGCTGGATGTTAAATCATATAAAACAAAACAAAAACGGAAAAAACTACTTTCATTTATTTTGTTGCTGTGCTGTGAAGCTGCCAGCTTTTGCTAAAGTGAAAAAGAGAGTTCTGTATTTCCCCTCTAAGTGCAGTGGAATGTGCCACTGTCACTTCCTTAATACAGACAGAGGCAGAGCAGGAAGAGAGATGCAGTCAATGAGCAGTGTTTTAGCCACATCTTAGAAAGTTCTGCAACCTTAGATTTCACTGAAAGGGATTCTGTTAGTGAAAATTATAATTTAATGAATGTGGTTTAGTGTTTTTTTTACTCTTTTACAGCAGGGTCGTTTTTGTATTTTGTTTCCTCAACCTTTACACCCACTAACTTAACAGCTTGCCTTCACTTTCTGAACTCTCTGTAGCTCTGCTGTTTTATTACTTAAAAATGCAGTGGTCTCTCTCCCTCCCCCCTTGTGTGTGTGTCTCTCTCTCTATCTATCTATATCTATCTATCCATCTCTCTCCTTATGTGTTGTTCTCCCCATGGTCTCTCTGTCTCTCTTCCTCCCCCTCTGACTCTCTCATCCCTTATGTGTCTCTCTAACCCTCTGTGTTTGATTGTGTCTCTCTCTCTTTCTCTAACCCTCTGTGTGTGATTGTGTCTCTCTCTCTCTCTTTCTCTCTCTAACCCTCTGTGTGTGTGTGTCTCTCTCTCTCTTTCTCTCTCTCTCTCTAACCCTCTGTCTCTCTCGCTCTCTCTCTTTCTCTCTCTCTCTAACCCTCTGTGTGTGTGTGTCTGTCTCTCTCTCTCTTTTTCTCTCTCTCTCTAACCCTCTGTGTCTCTCTCTCTCTTTCTCTCTCTCCCTCTAACCCTCTGTGTGTGTGTCTCTCTCTCTCTTTTTCTCTCTCTCTAACCCTCTGTGTGTGTGTGTCTCTCTCTCTCTCTCTCTCTCTCTCTCTCTCTCTCTAACCCTCTGTATGTCGCTCTTTCTCTCTCTCTCTCTCTCTCTCTCTCTCTCTCTATCTCTCTCTCTCTCTCTCTCTCTCTCTCTCTCTCCAACCCTCTGTGTGTGTCTTTCTCTTTCTCTCTCTTTCTCTCTCTAACCCTCTGTGTATGTGTTTCTGTCTACCTTTTATTTATTTAATTAATGAATTGGTAGTGCCATCTGATGGTGTGGCTTTATTTAAAGGGGTGGGGTCAAGCGCCCCACCATCTTTAAATTTCACCAGCCGCCACTGGATCAAGACATTTTTATATTTACTGAATAATGAAAGAATCTATAAGCATAATTTGCAGCATTAAAGTAAAAAGTATGTTTTAAACATATATTTTAATGGGCATGGATTTCTAGATCTCATAATCAGAGCAAGCATTGTGTTATCTGGCAAGTGTTTCTGTTACAATCCTTTAGACTACAATCAGATGTTTACTAAGTTGACCAGTTTTCCAAGACACCATTTAAAGGGACATGAAATCCATATGTTTTCTTTCATGATTTAGAAAGAACATGCAATTTAAATAACTTTCCAATTTACATCTAATATCTAATTGTCTTCATTCTTTTGATATCCTTTGTTGAAAATCATATCTAAATATGCTCAGTAGCTGCTGATTGGTGGCTGCACATAGATACCTCATGTGATTGGCTCACCCATGTGCATTGCTATTTCTTCAACAAAGGATATCTAAAGAATGAAGGCGTATCCAAGCCACTGCCTCACCAGCCTCTGACGTCACTGCACGTCACTGGTTCAATGTGTTTGGAAGCCATTGTGGAACCCCCACTTAAAATGTGTCCCTCATGCACTGAAAGGGCAATTAATTGCAAAGAACATATTTTAGCTGATAAAAGTATGTCGCAGGATGATTCTCAGTCAGAAGGGAATCGGGTTATGCCATCTAATTCTCCCCAAGTGTCACAACCATTAACGCCCTGCACAAGCGACGCCAAGTACTTCTAGTGCGTCTAATTCTTTCACCCTGCAAGATATGGCCGCAGTTATAAATACTACCCTCACAGAGGTATTATCTAGGCTGCCTGGGTTGCAGGGGAAGCACAGTAGGTCCAGTGTGAGAGTAAATGCTGAGCCCTCTGATGCTTTATTAGCCATCTCCGATGTACCCTCACAATGTTCTGAGTTGGGGGTGAGGGATTTGCTGTCTGAAGGAGAGATTTCTGATTCAGGAAAGATGTTCCCCCAGACAGATTCAGATATGACAGCTTTTAAATTTAAGCTAGAGCACCTCCGCCTGTTGCTTAGGGAGGTTTTAGCGACTCTGGATGATTGTGACCCTATTGTAGTTCCACCAGAGAAAGTGTGTAAAATGGATATATATCTAGAGGCTCCTACTTACACTAATGTTTTTCCAGTCCCTAAGAGGATTTCGGACATTGTTACAAAGGAGTAGGATAGACCAGGTATTCCCTTTTCTCCCCCTCCTACTTTTAAGAAAATGTTTCCCATATCAGACACCATTCGGGATTCGTGGCAGACGGTCCCTAAAGTTGAGGGAGCTATTTCTACCCTGGCTAAGCGTACAACTATACCTATTGAGGACAGTTGTGCTTTCAAAGATCCTATGGATAAAAAATTAGAGGGTCTTCTAAAGAAAATATTTATTCATCAGGGTTTTCTTCTGCAACCTATAGCGTGCATTGTTCCTGTAACTACTGCAGCTGCATTTTGGTTCGAGGCTCTAGAGGAGGCTCTTCTGGTTGAGACCCCATTAGATGATATTCTGGATAGAACTAGGGCTCTTAAGCTAGCTAATTATTTCATTACAGATGCCGCTTTTCAACTGGCTAAATTAGCGGCAAAGAATTCAGGTTTTGCCATTTTAGCGCGTAGAGCGTTATGGCTTAAGTCCTGGTCTGCTGACGTATCATCAAAATCTAAGCTTTTAGCCATCCCTTTCAAGGGTAAGACCCTATTCGGGCCTGAACTGAAAGAGATCATTTCAGACATCACTGGAGGAAAAGGCCATGCTCTTCCTCAGGATAAGACAAATAAGATGAGGACCAAACAAAATAATTTTCATTCCTTTCGAAACTTCAAAGGTGGTCCCTCTACCTCTTCCCCTGCTTCAAAGCAGGAGGGGAATTTTGCTCAATCCAAGTCAGTCTGGAGACCTAACCAAACTTGGAACAAGGGTAAACAGGTCAAGAAGCCCGCTGCTGCCACCAAGACAGCATGAAGGGGCAGCCCCCGATCCGGGACTGGATCTACAAGGGGGCAGACTTTCTCTCTTTGCTCAGGCTTGGGCAAGAGACATTCAGGACTCTTGGGCTTTAGAAATCGTAACCCAAGGGTATCTTCTAGATTTCAAGGATTCTCCTCCAAGGGGGAGATTCCATCTTTCTCTATCTTTCTAATTCGATGGGCAGAGGCTCACTCTTGCCATCTATCAGCAATCTATATACCAGGAGTGGAGAACTGGGAAGCAGATTTTCTAAGTTGTCAGACTTCAAGCAGTACTGATAGATGCTCTAGCAGTACCTTGGTCGTTCAACCTGGCTTATGTGTTTCCACCATTTCCTCTCCTTCCTCGTCTGATCGCCAGAATCAAACAGGAGAGAGCTTCGGTGATTTTGATAGCACCTGCGTGGCCATGCAGGACTTGGTATGCAGATCTGGTGGACATGTCATCTCTGCCACCGTGGACTCTGCCACTGAGACAGGACCTTCTCATTCAGGGTCCGTTCCAACATCCAAATCTAGTTTCTCTGCGGCTGACTACCTGGAGATTGAACGCTTGATTTTATCCAAGCGGGGATTCTCGGAGTCAGTCATAGATACCTTGATTCAGGTTCGAAAGCCTGTCACTAGGAACATTTATAATAAGATATGGCGTAAATATCTTTATTGGTGCGAATCCAAAGGCTACTCATGGAGTAAGATCAGGATTCCTAGGATTTTGTCCTTTCTCCAAGAAGGATTAAAGAAGGGGTTATCAGCTAGTTCCTTAAAGGGACAGATATCTGCTTTGTCAATTTTACTGCACAAGCGTCTGGCAGATGTTCCAGATGTTCAGTCGTTCTGTCAGGCTTTAGTTAGAATCAAACCTGTGTTTAAACCTGTTGCTCTGCCATGGAGTTTGAATTTAGTTCTTAAAGTTCTTCAAGGGGTTCCGTTTGAACCTATGCATTCCATAGATATTAAGCTTCTATCTTGGAATGTTCTGTTTTTAGTTGCTATCTCTTCGGCTCGAAGAGTTTCTGAACTATCTGCATTGCAATGCAACTCGCCTTATCTTGTTTTTCATGCTGATAAGGTGGTTTTGCGTACCAAACCTGGATTCCTTCCTAAGGTTGTTACTAATAAGAATATTAATCAGGAAATTGTTGTTCCTTCTCTGTGTCCTAATCCTTCCTCTAAGAAGGAGCGTCTTTTGCACAATTTGGACGTGGTTCGTGCCTTGAAGTTTTACTTGCAAGCCACCAAAGTTTTGCGTCAAACATCTTCTCTGTTTGTTGTCTATTCTGGAAAACGTAGAGTTCAAAAAGCTACGGCTACCTCTCTTTCTTTTTGGCTGAAAAGCATCATCCATTTGGCATACGAGACTGCTGGACAGCAGCCTCCTGAAAGAATTACAGCTCACTCTACTAGAGCGGTGGCTTCCACATGGGCTTTTAAAAATGATGCTTCTGTTGAACAGATTTATAAGGCTGCGACTTGGTCTTCACTTCATATTTTTTCCAAATTTTCCAAATTTGATAATTTTGCTTCTTCGGGGGCTATTTTTGGGAGAAAAGTTCTTCAAGCAGTGGTTCCTTCTGTTTAGCCATCTGTCTTGTCCCTCCCATTCATCCGTGTCCTGTAGCTTTGGTATTGTATCTCACAAGTAAAGGATGAATCCGTGGACTCGTCGTATCTTATAGAAGAAAAGTAAATTTATGCTTACCTGATAAATTAATTTCTTCTATGATACGACGAGTCCACGGCCCGCCCTGTCAATTTTAGACAGATTATATTTTTTTTATTCAAAACTTCAGTCACCTCTGCACCTTTTAGTTTCTCCTTTTTCTTCCTGTACCTTCGGTCGAATGACTGGGGGGTGGAGCTAAGGGAGGAGCTATATAGACAGCTCTGCTGTGGTGCTCTTTGCTACTTCCTGTTAGCAGGAGGATAATATCCCACAAGTAAAGGATGAATCCATGGACTTGTCGTATCATAGAAGAAATTAATTTATCAGGTAAGCATAAATTTACTTTTTTATCATCCCTCTTGTTATATTTTTATCATTGTATAAGAAGGGTTGCCAGCTGTGCTCCATAGTCTATAGATGACTGGGAATGGGTAGTAAGTGGGGGTCACATAATGTACCCCAAAAAGCTCATAATCCCACTATGTATATTTTTCCCTGAGCAGTCATTTTATCCCCTTGGTTGCCTGTAACACACATATGCAGCAGTGATTTAACCCCATACACACAACAATGATTTAACACCCCATGGTTGCCTGTAACACAAATAATAGAATAATAGAAAATGCCCAGTGTTACTTCTTTTTGGGCCATATTTGTAGTGCATAGAGGCATTGGAGGGTTTTTACATTTAGCTGACACTTAGGGGACATTTAACTGTCCAGTATTTTTGTTTAGATTTTACTGGACAGCCTGCTAAAATACAGGACTGTCCAGTTAAATACTGGACACTAGACAACCCTATGTATATATGTCTTCCTTTTCAACCCCATCCATTTTATGTTTTCCATTCATATGCTGGCTAATTATTCTTCATTTTAACTCTCTGCTCTAACTTTCTCTTCCCAACCTTGGCTTGGTTTCTTCTACAAGTAAACCCTTTTCCCCATTTTTACTCACACTTCCATCTTTTCTCTGTTTGCTTTTTTTCTGTTAATCTTCTTTTTTTGTGGTTGCAAAATATTATAGTAACTCCAGAATTAACTGTAACGTAGAAATATTTAAATGATCAATTCTTACATTTTACAATAAGCAATAGCAATTATTTAAATACAACCTGGATGTTTGGTGTATATTTTGCCTGATATATGATTTAGTAAACTGTCCCTCATTGACGAGAGACATTTTTGTGAGCATAGCCTCATATTGAACATAATGTATGTTTGCTTTAAGAATTGAAAATATTCTGCTTTTCTTTTAGCACTGAATTAACACTGGCTGGCCCATGCATCCAGTAAATTTTGAGCTGGTAATAATTTTTTTATTAACATAAAATATCTTAGAGACATTTTTGCATGTGATTGAACATCTACCCTAAAACAAAAATGTTTTGATTTGAATAAACTAACTGACTAATATTGAGCCAGCTGTCTCCATTTAAACAGTACTATAATTACCTCTTCTGAAATATTATTCATTGCTCTAATGTTTCCCTGACCTCCAAATGCATGCTCCAGCTATATATTCTTGTTTCCTAACTTAGCTAATACAGAGTTAGAAATAAGTTAATGTGAATTTGAAAAGCTGAAAAAAAGTGCTGAGGCCAAGTTGCCTTTGGTGCTTTCTGATGAACCAATGAAGTTAATTTCAAAGGAGGCCTGTATATCTTAATGGGACATTCTAATCATAACTGATATACATTGCAGATCTGAGTAGAAACATTTTTGTAATACAATTAGCTTAAATGTATTTAGTTAAAACACTAAATGCTTAATAGATAGCATTTACTGTACATAGGGCATTTGGAGCATAAATCCACATTTAGCGCCATGGACTCCATTTCGAGCAGCGGATGCTGCTTCAGAGTCCTATCGTTTCAGGCTCAACTGAAACATAAGTTAAGAAGTAGCGGTCATAAGACCATTGCTCGTTAACCTGTCTGCCACCTTTTGGGTGGCAGATTGAAATCACCCAGATCGAGATGATTAAAAGCCCCTGCTAGCGGCCGATTGGCTGCCAGTGAGTAGTAGGGGTTGGTATTGCACAAACATTTCACTAGAAATGCTTGTGCAATGATAACAGCAGACATGTCAAGCAGACATGATTTGCTCAACATTTAGTAAATTTACCCCCATATCTCAATGTGAGTGCAAGAGCCATATGTGTCAATGCTCCTATAGCCTGTACACAGCAAGAGCTATTACTGAAGCAGTTATACGTTTTAATAGAAGCATATGCTGATAATACATGTGTATTGCAAAATGCTGATATGCAAAAAATAAATTAACTTGCATGCATTTCAGTTTTAATTTAAATATAAAAAAGTAGAAGATTTTAAGACACTTTTACTTATAATAGGGGTTTTATGGCAACAAGGTTTTGTAAAGAAAAACTTTAGACAATGATTAAAATAAACTTGCATGATTCAGATAGAGCAAGTCATTTAAAAAGACTTCTCAATTCACTTCTGTTATCAAATCACATATCCTATACTACTGGGAGCTAACTGGTGATTGGTGGCTACACACATTTATCTATTATCATTGGCTCACCAGTGATATGTTTTATAGCAAATAGTAGAACATTGCTGCTCTGGAACTATGTTTGAAATCCCTTTGCAAGGGTTAAACACACCATTTTAAACACATGCTCTAATGTATTAGAGTATTTTAGTTTTAAACCTTTATATCTGTTTAAGACTTGCATTTGTATATGATTTCTTATTAGAGGTGACAGTTTTCTTGGAAAAATGCCAGCTATGCTAATATGCATACATTTGCATAAATAATTAAACAGCATAACTCAGAAACTATTGGTAGGTCTAATTCTAGTTGATTACATTGGTTTAAAATTAAATTCTAGCAAACTTCGAAATTTCATCATACCAGGGCCCTTATTTCTTTATTTATTTGTATTATCCACATTGACCCAAACCTTTAAAATAAAGACTAGCTGGAGGGGCAACCCTATCTGGAATGTATGATGAAATTATTCTTTTATTTATAGGAACTAGTTATAATGACAGCGCAAAGTCAAGGCTTTTGGATTTCTTGGTCAGGCAGAGATGAAAAAAAGGGAAATTCTGTAAACCTATTTAAATATTATAGTTTCTTAATAGAAAACACATGTCAGACTTTACCCAACCAGCACACTTGTACCATTATACATTTCTGTCAATTGTAAGTAGTTTTACTGTAAAATATGTTTCTAGACTAAGAAATATTATCACTCCTATTTGTTTATAGAAAACTGAACAAAAGCCTATTCCATTTTTCTTTGAAGATTAATGGACATACAGCAACTTTTATTACTTCACAGAGGAAATAACAGGAACAGCAACCTGTAAATGTTTCACTGTGATTTAAGCCCTCTAATAATTTTTCACAGTGATTTAAGCACAGGTGCACCAGACTAACATTTATACACCATAAACAGCAAAGCACAACAAACAAATGTTTCACATTGATTTACAATGAGAACTAGATCCATTTTACAGTAGAATAAATAATGCCCACCCATATTTATTGTATTTTCTGAAGAACAATCTACAAACAATATTTTATAATGAGGCATTGATCACAACACCACACTGTCTGTTACCTACTTTCACAGATGATTAATATCTTATTTACTCAGTGGGTAGCTGTGACAGTTAAGCACAAGATTGCAGCATTTAAGCTTGCTGGTTACCAGTATTTCACTCTTAGTGCCTGATTATCAAACATTCACTGGATCAGACATGAAAAACACATTCTATAGAAAGTAATGGAGTTAGCTGGAAAGGGAATTTTTGCTGGAGAGAGAGAAGTTATCAGTGAGCAAGGATAATAGTAAATCAGTTTATTCATTAGATAACAAATAATCTTGTATATATTGAGATGGGCTTAATGATAGGTATATAAGGAGGACTATTATCCAGGCAAAACAGAGCTTGACAAAGGAGGAGTGTCCTCTGAAACACATTGCTTGATAATCTGCCTTTTGCCCATAAGAAGCATTCTCAGGAGAAACCCGGGAACTCTACTGATACCGGGAAGGTACTAGACGCCAGAGATCAAAAGCTGGAGATCCAACATTGAAAAATATTACCTGTTCAATTTATGATAATAGGCTCCCTGAGACAGAGTATGTTGAGCGGTTTTGTTTGAAATTTTAAAGCACAGATTATGGTGTAAGTACTAGTAAACACCAGGGCAAGATTGCATATGCGGTGTTGCCCGCAAAAGCCGCCGATGCCGGTTTTTACGCAGTTTTGGTATCACAGATACGGCGCCGCATATAAATGCGGCACGTATATTCCACCCATCGCCCGCAATTTTTACTCCCATAAGCTAACATAGAACTGCGTCAAAAATCGGTATCACATATTCAGTGCAAGGACTTACGCAGCGAAAATGGAAAAATTTGACTCCATTTTCACCTTGTCACACATAGGCAGGCGCAGCAAGCCTTGCGCTGAAAATGTGAGCACCGTAACTTCAGTAACTGCCTGAAAATATTAACTAACACCTAACGCATGCACAATATCTATCTACCTGTCAACCGCCAACCCCCATCACAATAACTAATAAAATACAGTATCTCACAAAAGTGAGTACACCCCTCACATTTTTGTAAATATTTTATTATATCTTTTCATGTGGCAACACTGAAGAAATTACACTTTGCTACAATGTAAAGTAGTGAGTGTACAGCCTGTATAACAGTGTAAATTTGCTGTCCCCGCAAAATAACTCATCACACAGCCATTAATGTCTAAACGTTGGCAACAAAAGTGAGTACACCCCTAAGTGGAAATGTCCAAATTTGGCCCAAAGTGTCACTATTTTGTGTGACCACCAATATATTCTAGCACTGCCTTAACCCTCTTGGGCATGGAGTTCACCAGAGCTTCACAGGTTGCCACTGGAGTCCTCTTTCACTCCTCCATCATGAAGCTGGTGGATGTTAGTCCCCCACCTTCCATTTGAGGATGCCCCGCAGATGCTCAATAGGGTTTAGGTCTGGAGACATGCTTGGCCAGTCCAACACCTTTACCCTCAGCTTCTTTAGCAAGGCAATTGTCGTCTTGGAGGTGTGTTTTGGGGTCATTATCATGTTGGAATACTGCCCTGCGGCCCAGTCTCCGAAGGCAGGGGATCATGCTCTGCTTCAGTATGTCACAGTACATGTTTGTATTCATGGTTCCCTCACTGAACTGTAGCTCCCCAGTGCCGGCAGCACTCATGCAGGCCCAGACCATGACACTCCCACCACCATGCTTGACTGTAGGCGAGACACACTTGTCTTTGTACTCCTCACCTGGTTGCCACCACACATGCTTGACACCATTTAAACCAAATAAGTTTATCTTGGTCTCATTGGACCATAGGACATGGTTACAGTAATCCATGTCTTTAGTCTGCTTGTCTTCAGCAAACTGTTTGCGGGCTTTCTTGTGCATCATCTTTAGAAGAGGCTTCCTCCTGGGATGACAGCCATGCAAGTACCGCAAGGCTCTGTCCTCGGTCCCCTTCTCTTCTCAATCTATACGTCATCACTAGGTTCCCTTATTAAGTCCCACAGTTTCCAATATCATCTGTATGCCGATAACACCCAAATCTACTTCTCTGCACCAGAACTATCTCCTTCCTTGCTAACCCGTGTCACTAACTGTCTTTCTCACATCTCTTCCTGGATGTCCTCTCACTACCTCAAGCTAAATCTCTCCAAAACTGAGCTCCTCATTTTCCCCCCTTCTTCCAAAATCTCCACCCCCAATATCTCTATAACTGTCGACAACTCCATCATTACCCCTACCCCGCATGCCCGATGTCTCGGGGTCACATTTGACTCAGATCTTTCCTTCACTCCTCACATTCAGTCCTTGGCTACAGCCTGCCGCTACCACCTTAAAAACATCTCTAAAATTAGACACTTCCTTACACAAGACACAACTAAGATTTTAATCCACTCTCTCATTCTTTCCCACCTTGATTACTGCAACTCTGTCCTCTCTGGTCTCCCCTCCTACCGCCTAGCTCCTTTACAATCCATAATGAATGGCTCTGCCAGACTCATCTTCCTTACACGTCGCTCTTCATCTGCTGCGCCTCTCTGCCAATCCCTTCACTGGCTTCCTCTTGCCTCTAGGATCAAACACAAAACTCTCACTATTACATACAAAGCCCTCAACTGCACTGCTCCCCGCTACATCTCAGACCTTATCTCCAGATACTCTCCCTCCCGTCCCCTTCGCTCTGCTCATGACCTCCTACTCTCCTCCTCTCTTGTCACCTCATCACACTCCCATTTACAGGACTTCTCCAGACTGGCTCCCATCTTATGGAACTCTCTGCCTCGCTCCACAAGACTCTCTTCTAGTTTTAAAAGCTTCAAGTGCTCCCTAAAGACTCTACTGTTCAGGGACGCATACAACCTACGCTAACCTTTCCTAATACCAGTTCCTCTCCTCTACTGCAATCCCCTGAACCCTCTTAGCATGTAAGCCTAAAAGTCCAGCTGTCTGTAGATCACCTTCTTAAGAGCTGACTACAACAGTGCAACTCTTGGCAGGGCCCTCTACCCTATAATTGTTTTGTTGTCCTCCCCCTTTGTTTATAGCGCTGCGGAATCTGTTGGCGCTCTACAAATAACCGATAATAATAATAATAATAATAATAATAATGACCAATTTGATGCAGTGTGTGACGTATGGTCTGTGCACTGACAGGCTGACCCCCCACCCCTTCAACCTCTGAAGCAATGCTGGCAGTACTCATACATCTATTTCCCAAAGACCATCTCTGGATATGATGCTGAGCATGTGCACTCAAATTCTTTGGTCGACCATGGCGAGACCATGATTTGAACAGCCAATAGGATTTCAGTAGCTCTCATCCTATTGGCTTATTTGAATTTGAAGAATTATATCAGCCAATAGGAATGCATGGGACGCAATATTTAAACGCATACCATGAATTTTCTATTCAGTGTACGGCGGTGATCGTAGAAAGAGAATCCTCCACGCTCCATTGCTCCGTGGGTTGCCAGTCCTGCTCCACGCTCATCTCTGCTCCGCGCTGGCTTGGTCCTGGATGAAGAAGGAGGCAGTCCCCTCTTGGAAGAAGACTTCACCGCCTGGAACAGGACCTTCTACACCGGACTTCAGGAACGGTGAGTACCTATTTGGGGGTTAGACTTAGGCTTCTTTTTATTTATTTTTTTATTTATTTTTAAGATTAGGGATTTATTGGGCACTCTTAAATGAGCTGAATGCCCTTTTAAGGGCAGTAAAAGAGCTGAATGATCTTTTTAAGGACAATGCCCATACAAATGCCCCTTTAGGGGCAATGGGTAGTTTAGGATTTTTTAGTGTTAGGTTTTTTATTTTGATGGGTGGGGTTTTTACTGTTAGAGGGGGGACTTAGTATTTTTAAAGGTAAAAGAGCTGTTTAAATTAGGGCAATGCCCTGCAAAAGGCCTTTTTAAGGGCTTTTTTTAGTTTAGTATTAGATTAGGGGGTGTTTTTTTTTTGGGGGGGGGGGTTATTTCCATAGGGATAAGGTTTAATTTTTTCATTTTTGATAATTTTTGATATTATTTATTTTATGTAATGTTAGATTTTTTTTTTATTTATTATAATCTTAGATAAATTTATAAATATAAGTGTGGGAAAATTGAAAAAAAAGGAAAGGAAAGAAAAGAAAAGAAATAAAAAGAAAATAGAGACAGACAAATGTCAAAGAAGAGCTAGAATCTAAATTAAACAAATAAGAGACTAACAATAAAAACAGATTATTTATCATTTTTCAGAATAAGTCACTGTAAGGGCATTTTGGGCATATTTGTAATTATTTTACAGCTATTTAGAAACAGTCTATTATCTTGCACATGTGCAAAACACTCTGAAATGGCCACAGGAGACATTTTAGAGGTCTATTAATATAAATGGCATTGATTCATTAAAGTGTATTTCATCTCTATTGAAGAGGTTGTATAAAGTGGACAGGGCACAAATTTACATATGTATAGGTTCATATACATACGTATATGTGTTAAGTACTTGATAGCTTGTACAGCTCAGGGGATCTGTAGGAAAATTCCCTTCAGGACACCAACATCTTCAAATAACGTTTTTAAATTTTTATTTTAATATTTGGTTCTAAGTCACACTTGCACTCTCGTGTTTGTCACTAACAGTACTGGCATTTTCAAAACCAGGTTTTAAAATGGGATCTCGCAATCGTTACTTTCTTAGGAACCTACTGTAATCCGTTACCATCCTGCTAAACCATCGGAATGCCTATTGTATGTTGCCACGATGGACAGACTGTGGACTATTTTTCTGCTGCTGTATGGTCAACGGTTAAACTTTGATACATATTTTTAACAATATTTATTTCTGTTGTTAAAGCACCGTTTCCATTTGGTGTGATCTGAAAACAAGATGGCGATTACGGTTTCTATTGATCAAACTTATCTTTTTATACTGGATTCTATTAAAACTAAATCTAAAGTGTGAACCTGCTCCATTGCAACATTGTATCAGCCTAGGAGACCTTCAAACAAGATTTCACCTTTATTACCAGGATTTGTAAAGGGCATGTGCTTCCACAACAAACACGGTCACAACAGCACCATTTTAAAGTGCCTGCACCTACATTATGGAACTTGTAAATTACAACATGCCTTTGTTACCATGAGTTTAATAATGTAGGTGTAAAACTCAATCTCATGACAGTATGTCCATCATGCCAAAATACATTTGGTTTTCATATAGTTAATCAGTGTTGAGGATGAGTTTGGATTACAGA
Organism: Bombina bombina; assembly: GCF_027579735.1. NCBI lineage: Eukaryota > Metazoa > Chordata > Amphibia > Anura > Bombinatoridae > Bombina > Bombina bombina. Next base: position 384,741,056 of record NC_069504.1, on the reverse strand, counting down.
CAATCCGGCTGTCAATAGATTGTGACCAATCTTTTTATTAGGAAAAATAAATATAATACTTCTGTATATCAATCAATTTTAAGAAAAGCTCAGAAAACACACATGTTCTGTCATATATATGAAAATAAAGTAATTATATATGTTAACTATTTTTGCATGAAAATATATAAACTGATTTAAATGATTATGTATATGCTACATCATACGCACTCACTGGTTGATGACTGAGTGCACCTGTCTTTACATGCAACAAAGTAAATTAATTCTGAACATGTAAAAGAAAGCAAAAAAATTACTTTTAGAATGCATACCTTGCTAGATAGAGGAAAATATATATTAAGCTGCTTGACAATCATAAGCAGAAGGTATAGAAAGGAAAGTATTATAGAAATCTATCTGTACTATCCATTAGTCTAAGTATCTAATGGTTTTCAACATTTTATGTTCTTCCATGCACTTGTTTAATTTTTAAGTCTTCATGAAATTTCAACCAATTTACTTTAACTAAACGAAGAATATATGTGTGTGTATGTGTAAAGTTAAATGACGTATTTATCATTACTTAATAATGCATGTTCATACTCAGATGTTAAAAATAGATCTCATTACTAAATGTCTAATTGCAGTTCTTGATGTAAGACAGTTTGTGTTATCTATCGGCTAGATTTAGAGTTCTGCGGCCAAAGAGGTGCGTTAGCTACGCATGCTTTTTTTCCCCCGCACCTTTTAAATACCGCTGGTATTTAGAGTTCACAGAAGGGCTGCGTTAGGCTCCAAAAAAGGGAGCGTAGAGCAAATTTACCGCCACTGCAACTGTAAATACCAGCGTTGCTTACGGACGTGGCCAGCTTCAAAAACGTGCTCGTGCACGATTCCCCCATAGGAAACAATGGGGCTGTTTGAGCTGAAAAAAAACCTAACACCTGCAAAAAAGCAGCGTTCAGCTCCTAACGCAGCCCCATTGTTTCTTATGGGGAAACACTTCCTATGTCTGCACCTAACTCCCTAACATGTACCCAGAGTCTAAACACCCCTAACCTTACACTTATTAACCTCTAATCTGCCGCCCCCGCTATCGCTGACCCCTGCATATTATTATTAACCCCTAATCTGCCGCTCCGTACACCGCCGCAACCTAAGTTATCCCTATGTACTCCTAATCTGCTGCCCCTAACACCGCCGACCCCTATATTATATTTATTAACCCCTAATCTGCCGCACCCAACGTCGCCTCCACCTACCTACAATAATTAACCCCTAATCTGCCGACCGGATCTCACCGCTACTCTAATAAATGTATTAACCCCTAAAGCTAAGTCTAACCCTAACACCCCCCTAAGTTAAATATAATTTAAATCTAACGAAATAAATTAACTCTTATTAAATAATTTATTCCTATTTAAAGCTAAATACTTACCTGTAAAATAAACCCTAATATAGCTACAATATAAATTATAATTATATTGTAGCTATTTTAGGATTAATATTTATTTTACAGGCAACTGTGTAATTATTTTAACCAGGTACAATAGCTATTAAATAGTTAATAACTATTTAATAGTTACCTAGTTAAAATAATTACAAAATTACCTGTAAAATAAATCCTAACCTAAGTTACAATTAAACCTAACACTACACTATCAATAAATAAATTAAATAAAATACCTACAATTATCTACAATTAAATCTAACACTACACTATCAATAAATTAATTAAATACAATACCTACAAATAAATACAATGAAATAAACTAACTAAAGTGCAAAAAATAAAAAAGAACTAAGTTACAAAAAATAAAAAAATATTTACAAACATTAGAAAAATATTACAACAATGTTAAACTAATTACACCTACTCTAAGCCCCCTAATAAAATAAGAAAGACCCCCAAAATAAAAAAATGCCCTACCCTATTCTAAAATTAAAATAGAAAAGCTCTTTTACCTTACCAGCCCTGAAAAGGGCCCTTTGCGGGTCATGCCCCAAAGAATTCAGCTCTTTTGCCTGTAAAAAAAAACATACAATACCACCCACCAAGATTACAACCCACCACCCACATACCCCTAATCTAACCCAAACCCCCCTTAAATAAACCTAACACTAAGCCCCTGAAGATCTTCCTACCTTATCTTCACCACGCCGGGTTCACCAATCGATCCAGAAGAGCCTCCGATGTCTTGATCCAAGCCCAAGCGGGGGCTGAAGATGTCCATGATCCAGCTGAAGTCTTCATCCAAGCGGGAGCTGAAGAGGTCCATGATCCGGCTGAAGTCTTCTAACAAGCGGCATCTTCAATCTTCTTTCTTCCGGATCCATGTTCATCCCGCCGACGTGGAACATCCATCTTCACCGACGACTTCCCGATGAATGATGGTTCCTTTAAGGGACGTCATCCAAGATGGCGTCCCTCGAATTCCGATTGGCTGATAGGATTCTATCAGCCAATCGGAATTAAGGTAGGAAAATTCTGATTGGCTGATGGAATCAGCCAATCAGAATCAAGTTCAATCCGATTGGCTGATCCGATCAGCCAATCAGATTGAGCTTGCATTCTATTCGGATTAGCCAATCGGATTGAACTTGATTCTGATTGGCTGATTCCATCAGCCAATCAGAATTTTCTTACCTTAATTCCGATTGGCTGATAGAATCCTATCAGCCAATCGGAATTCGAGGGATGCCATCTTGGATGACGTCCCTTAAAGGAACCGTCATTCGTCGGGAAGTCGTCGGTGAAGATGGATGTTCCGTGTCATGGACATCTTCAGCCCCCCGCTTGGGCTTGGATCAAGACATTGGAGGAGCTCTTCTGGATCGATCGTTGAACCCGGCGTGGTGAAGACAAGGTAGGGAGATCTTCAGGGGCTTAGTGTTAGGTTTATTTAAGGGGGGTTTGGGTTAGATTAGGGGTATGTGGGTGGTGGGTTGTAATGTTGGGGGGGTATTGTATGCTTTTTTTTACAGGCAAAAGAGCTGAATTCTTTGGGCATGCCCCACAAAGGGTACCTTTTCAAGGCTGGTAAGGTAACTTAGTTCTTTTTTATTTTTGTACTTTAGTTAGTTTATTTAATTGTATTTATTTGTAGGTATTGTATTTAATTAATTTATTGATAGTGTAGTGTTAGGTTTAATTGTAGATAATTGTAGGTATTTTATTTCATTAATTTATTGATAGTGTAGTGTTAGGTTTAATTGTAACTTAGGTTAGGATTTATTTTACAGGTAATTTTGTAATTATTTTAACTAGGTAGCTATTAAATAGTTATTAACTATTTAATAGCTATTGTACCTGGTTAAAATAAATACAAAGTTGCCTGTAAAATAAATATTAATCCTAAAATAGCTATAATATAATTATAATTTATATTGTAGCTATATTAGGGTTTATTTTACAGGTAAGTATTTAGCTTTAATTAGGATTAATTTATTTAATAAGAGTTAATTTATTTCGTTAGATTTAAATTATATTTAACTTAGGGGGGTGTTAGGGTTAGGGTTAGACTTAGCTTTAGGGGTTAAAAAATTTATTAGAGTAGCGGTGAGCTCCGGTCGGCAGATTAGGGGTTAATGCTTGAAGTTAGGTGTCGGCGATGCTAGGGAGGGCAGATTAGGGGTTAATACTATTTATTATAGGGTTATTGAGGCGGGAGTGAGGCGGATTAGGGGTTAATACATTTATTATAGTAGCGGCGCGGTCCGGTCGGCAGATTAGGGGTTAATAAGTGTAGGTAGGTGGTGGCGACGTTGGGGGCGGCAGATTAGGGGTTAAAAATATAATATAGGGGTCGGCGGTATTAGGGGCAGCAGATTAGGGGTACATAGGGATAACGTAGGTGGTGGCGGTGTACGGAGCGGCAGATTAGGGGTTAAAAAATTTTAATAGATTGGGGGCGATGTGGGGGGGCCTTGGTTTAGGGGTACATAGGTAGTTTATGGGTGTTAGTGTACTTTAGAGCACAGTAGTTAAGAGCTTTATGAACCGGCGTTAGCCCAGAAAGCTCTTAACTACTGACTTTTTTCTGCGGCTGGAGTTTTGTCGTTAGATTTCTAACGCTCACTTCAGCCAAGACTCTAAATACCTGCGTTAGGAAGATCCCATTGAAAAGATAGGATACGCAAATGGCGTAGGGGGATCTGCGGTATGGAAAAGTCGCGGCTGCAAAGTGAGCGTTAGACCCTTTCCTGACTGACTCCAAATACCAGCGGGCGGTAAAAACCAGCGTTAGGAGCCTCTAACGCTGGTTTTGACAGCTACCGCCAAACTCTAAATCTAGGCCTATGTCTCCATAAAGTGAATGAACTACAGAATTATCATGTTTAATTTTTTTAAGAAACATTGTAGCATCATGAATGCATTGTTTTAGTTATAGAGGCCTATTTAACAATGGTCTTGTGGACCTGATCCTACAGTGCGGATCAGGTCCGCAAGACCTCGCTGAATGCGGAGAGCAATACGCTCTCCGTATTCAGCATTCTGGTGCAACGCCGCCCCCTGAAGACTCACGGCCAATCGTCCGCCAGCAGGGAGGTGTCAATCAACCTGATCGTACTCGATCGGGTTGAATTGTGGCGATTCCTGTCTGCCTGCTCAGAGCAGGTGGACAGGGTTATGGAGCAGTGGTCTTTAGACCAGAAACACGGGCCCACAAGCTCCATAAATGTGTCAGTGCAAATACATAACAAAAATAAGAGCTTATATATTTTAATTTGCTCATGTATTAGACAAAATGTATAGGAACCCATGTCTCCTTGTTGTCTTAATATGACTATATTGTATTTCATGGATAGAATTATAGAAAACACATGGACAGCATTGCCATATGTTACTGCAATGCTTTATTATAACGGAAAGCATGCGTCTTCCTGTGTCATCGTAGAGCTGTGCTGATGGATTGCTAGGTCAGTCATCTCTTGCTTCATTACTTAGGAAGGGTGAGATGGAGAAATCACAGCAGGTCTGTGATATCACTTACAAAATAAACACATCTCCAGTTCAATACAAGATGCTTACGAGAGCATAAATGCCTACAGCAGGTGCTCAAAAATCACTTCATCTGTGCAAATATTCTTACAGACGTATAAAGCAATGCTGGGAAGTCACAGAGTTTAAATGCCTTGACAAATACTTCTCCCCTGGTTCATCTTTATGTACAACTGTAACCATTTGCTTATTATTTGCCTGCTGCAGGTGTTTACAGGATTTTTCTGTTTCCTAATTAATTTGTCAGTTATGCCTAAAACTCATTACAGCAGTTTATATAATCTAGCTTTTTTTCTGAGCTAAATTTACTGAAGAGTTTTAATTGGCATAAATTGCATGAGGAAGAAAAAGTTCTTTGCGCTGCTAATGCTCAGAAAGCAAAATCTTTATTCACTCTAATTAATATATGCATGAATAGCAAGCGGCGTCATTTGCATTGGGCTTTTTTTAACGTGCTTGAAAAGTATATATCCATACTCAACATATGCCTATGAAACTTTTTGTTAAATTTTAGATATTTGTATTTCTTTTAAAGGGACATAGAATACCCATATTTCCTTTAAAGGGACATTGTCCCTAAAAAAATTGTGGCAATTTTTAAAGTTTGATCTTTCCCTTTCATCCTCTAAAAGTTTGACACGTATCACTGACTCAAGAGCTTTCCATTGCCCTACAAATGTACAATGTCGTTCCTTATTCATATATTGACTTTAGATTTACTCCAGGCAGATTGTTCATACTATATGCGTGACTAATGCATTTAGTGTGCATTTAGAGGGCAGTATAAAGCTATGGAGGCAAATGTGCTTTAAGCACTTTCAGTTGAAGAAAAGCAAAAGGAAGTTGCAGCAATTGATTTTTAAACATGGAGAGTATGCAGCTGCTTAGGTGTGCTTAAACAGTAGGGACCCCTGTTACCTAGACTTAATCTGTACTTGCCCAAAATACTGGAAAAAATTATAGGATTTTTGCTATCACTCCATTTAAACAGAAAAAGAGCCTTTTTTATTATTCAACTATCAAAACTATAGTGGACAACCCAAGGTATTGATCTAGGCCCATTTTGGTATATTTCATGCCACCAATTCATATAGAAGAAAATTCTTAACTTTTTCACTGAAATAATTTACATATCGCTTGTGCAACCATGACACAAATAATTGTAAAACCTTATCTGGGATCCCCTTTGTTACACCTTCCTGATCCCTCCCAAACAGCTCTCTATCCCTCACCCCTTGTCACTTGACAACCGAGACTGCTTGGGCTTCCAGCAGTATGGACATAGATCTACATAATGTGGTAAGATATATATATATATACAGTTGTGCTCATAAGTTTACATACCCTGGCAGAATTTATGATTTCTTGGCCATTTTTCAGAGAATATGAATGATAACACAAAAACTTTTCTTTCACTCATGGTTAGTGTTTGGCTAAAGCCATTTATTATCAATCAACTGTGTTTACTCTTTTTCAATCATAATGATAACAGAAACTACCCAAATGACCCTGATTAAAAGTTTACATAGCCTGGTGATTTTGGCCTGATAACATGCACACAAGTTGACACATAGGGGTTTGAATGGTTATTAAAGGTAACCATCCTCACCTGTGATCTGTTTGCTTGTAATTAGTGTGGGTGTATAAAAGGTCAATGAGTTTCTGGACTTCTGACAGACCCTTGCATCTTTCATCCAGTGCTGCACTGACGTCTCAGGATTCTGAGTCATGGGGTAAGAAAAATAATTGTCAAAGGATCAGTGGGAAAAAGGTAGTTTAACTGTATAAAACAGGAAAGGGATATACAAAGATATCCAAGGAAATGAGAATGCAAATCAGCAGTGTTCAAACTCTAATCAAGAAGTGGAAAATGAGGCATTCTGTTTGATAACATACTGCATTCATTTTGCCATCAATTCTGACCAAATTTCCTGTGCCTTTGTAGCTCACACATCCCCAAAACATCAGCGATCCACCTCCGTGTTTCACAGTAGGAATGGTGTACCTTTCATCATAGGCCTTGTTGACTCCTCTCCAAATGTAGCATTTATGGTTGTGGCCAAAAAGCTCAATTTTGCTCTCATCACTCCAAATGACTTTGTGCCAGAAGGTTTGAGGCTTGTCTCTGTGCTGTTCAGCATATTGTAAGCGGGATACTTTGTGGCATTTGTGTAGTAATGGCTTTCTTCTGGCGACTCGACCATGCAGCCCATCTTTCTTCAAGTGCCTCCTTATTGTGCATCTTGAAACAGCCACACCACATGTCCTGTATTTCACCTGAAGTTATTTGTGTGTTTATCTTTGCATCCCGAACAATTTTCCTGGCAGTTGTGGCTGAAATTTTAGTTGATCTACCTGACCGTGGTTTGGTTTCAACAGAACCCCTCATTTTCCACTTCTTTATTAGAGTTTGAACACTGCTGATTTGCATTCTCAATTCCTTGGATATCTTTTTATATCCCTTTCCTGTTTTATACAGTTCAACTACCTTTTCCCGCAGATCCTTTGACAATTCTTTTGCTTTCCCCATGACCCAGAATCGTCAGTGCAGCACTGGATTAAAGATGCAAGGGTCATTCAAGAGTCCAGAAACTCATTGACCTTTTATACACACACACTAATTACAAGCAAACAGACCACAGGTGAGGATCGTTATCTTTAATAACGATTTAAACCCATTTGTGTCAACTTGTGTGCATGTTATCAGGCCAAAATCACCAGGGTATGTAAACTTTTGATCAGGGTCATTTGGGTAGTTTCTGTTGTCATTATGATTTAAAAAGAGTAAACACAGTTGATTGATAATAAATGGCTTCAGCCAAACACTTGAGCGAAAGAAAAGTTTTTGTGTTATCATTCATATTCTCTGAAAAATTGCCAAGAAATCATGAACTCTGCCTGAGTATGTAACCTTATGAGCACAACTGTGTGTATATATATATATATATATATATATATATATATAATATTTATATATGTATATCTATGCATATCCAAATAAATATATAAATATAGATATATATTTTTATGAAGAAAAGTTACAATAGATGGCGAGTGGTCCTTCAGACCTGTGGCTGAACATTTTTTGGAGTCAGGCCACAATGTTTGTCAAAAGAGATTTCAGATTATTGACCACATTGCAAACTCCAGAAGGGGAGGAAACAGAGAATTGTATTTAAAGCAAAATGAGGTTTTCTGGATTGATAAATTAGCCCAATAGGTATGAATAAAGAATTTGATTTATCTGTTTTTTTATGATTGTTGCTTTTCTGTAATATATTGTCTCTATCAATAGGAAAATTACCATTAATGCAACCTGTATCGTTGAATTATGCATTTTGCTACAGTAAATACGTTTCTTATTACTTATGTATCAACTTTGAATGAATATTTTGTATTTAATGAAATATATCCCACTAGAGGGCGCAATCTTCCATCATGTTACCTTTATTGTAAGTTTTCACAATTGTGATTGATGTTTTTAAATGGTTAATTGAGGGGCAGAGCATTGTATACCTGAACCTTTATAAAAGTGTTTTGTGTGCATTTTGTGTATAGAGATGACATTGTCGTTTTTTTTTCACTTTGGTGTCCCAATAAATCTGCAATTTTGCTGAATTGGTGAGTGCTGCTGTTTTTCTTGGACTTTAATACGTTCCCTTTTGGATTTTGTATTATATGTAAGATATATGCAAAGGAAAATTGTAATCCAATCTCATTTTTTTTATTGTTTTATTTTGTTCTGGTTTGCAAATGTGATTATTGACAGGTGTATATCATCACAAAGGAAGGAGGTGGGGTTATTAAGTAATTAGGTAGCGAGTGTAATATTGTTTGTTAGGCAGTCGTGGCGAAAACATTGATGTCTTGAAAAAAGCTCCTATTGGAGCTGAAACATCAACTTTTTTGCATGGTATTTAATAAAAGTATTGAACTTTTTTAAGACCTGTGAGTACCCGAATTAATTGGAAATTTCTATACGGTCATGACAGTTATGTTTCAAAGTGCCTATGCCTACATTATTGATCTTGCATACGCTGTCGGCATTTATAATTTCACAAGCAATTCTTGTGAACTGCTTATGCAATGCCACCCCCTGCAGATTTGCGACCAATCGGCCGCTAGCATGGGGTGTCAATCAAAACGAGGGATCCGGGGAGTCGTGCGGATTGCTGTCCGCAGCCTCAGAAGCAGCGGACCAGTTATGGAGCAGCGGTCTTTTCGGCGAGCCTAAAGTCTCATGCGGAAACAAAGCATTCAGAGCTTGATAATTCGACCCCTATGAGTTCAATAGTCGCTGAAAGTTAAATAAAAAGGGATACACTTAACACCTAATGATACATTTCTGCGCTTGTAAAATGGAAAATAAATAACCAATAACAACACAAAATTGCAACACAAAATTGAAACATACTTTTTAAAGTTATATTCAGAACCCCTCATTAAGATCACATTAAATGCATTATAACAGTATTTAAAGAAGTAACAATAACTATAAAGATATGTGGCTATAATTTATTCTCATATTAGATTTGATATATTTGCATTACATGTAATTACAAGTGTCATAGCACTTCAAAAGTGTTGCCTATTAAGCAGAGATTTGTTATATAGATATTTTCACTTGCCAGTATTTTTAATTTATTAATTTAATCTGTGCAATGTTGGTTATGGGGAGGTCAATTATATAATGAATCTGCAGTATCAAACTTTACCATATTTGCTAAGGCCATTGGGAGAAATACCTACATCTGTATAGGTATATTCTCCACTCATAATGCAAGAACCAGCAATCATATGTGAGACTAATATAATGTGTCTTATAATATATTATTTGTTTTCAAATGAAAACATTTCAATGATAACATTTTGATAGACAATTGGAATCTTTCACTAAGAAATATATATCAATTCTTAAAGTCATAACACTTATTTTAAATGCCACTCTATCCATTTGCCAAACACACACACACAAACTCCATTTACCCATTAACCAATCTCAGATTTCAGTAAGCATCATCCATTATCAACAGTCCATGTGCCATTGTGGGAAAAGGGAGATTTATTTTGTGTAAACTAATAATCCCTACCGTGCTTGACTTAAAAGGACAGTATACACCAATTTTCATTTATCTGCATGTAATAGACATGACTATTTATCTGCATGTAATAGACATGACTATTTATCTGCATGTAATAGACATGACTATTTATCTGCATGTAATAGACATGACTATTTATCTGCATGTAAAATATGCACAGATACTGATCTAAAAATCCAGTATAAAACTGTTTAAAAACTTACTTAGAAGCTCCCAGTTTAGCACTGTTAAAAAGATTAGCTGGAACACCGACTGAAAGTGGTTCTATAGCAAAATAAGCAGACCCTCACCCCTCCCTCTTCCTCTGCATATAAAAAGACTATTTACACGAACAGGAGCAAACTGGAGTAGGTATACATTAGTATTCTCCTAAAACTTTGGGGCTTGGTTAGGATCCTGAAAATCAGTGCAATGTAATTTAAAATTAAACAAAACTATACTTTAAAAAACAAAAGAAACAAAAGAAAAAGCTATATAGGCTATAAAAATGGACAATCTACAAAACATTTCTGCAAAGAAAAATCTAGTGTATAATGTCCCTAACATAACATAACTAAAACTGTAAAGCATAAGAAAAATCTATTCCCATTTTAATGAAAAGATTGGAATTAACCCCTAAATCCGAATAAAACCATTTTCTGTGCCATTTGGACATAATTATTTCTGTAATATTTAAAACTAGCTTAATTTACAGAGCATTTGATATCATCATTATTTTACTGTGCACAATGGAAATAAAATCAATGCATTTGCCAGTTTAAGAAATTATTTTTGGCAGTCAAGATAGACCTGCTGACAGGACAACATCATTTTCCTCCTGTCAGACCTAAATCAGAAATCTCCACAAGCAAATGATTGAGCATAATTGTTTTGGAAGAGTATTTCATAGCAAGATACCTTGTCAAAATCAGTCAAATTGCCTTTAGTCAGCTACCTACACAGTGATTTCAGAGGAGCATTCGGATTGACGTAAAGTCAAGTCTAAATGATGGGTGTTGATTGGATCCTCATCTCGATGTATCCTCTGGGCTGGAAGGAGGTATTTCAAACGCATTTAATGGAAAGTTTTGGTGAAAGTCTGTCAAAGTTACTTTATATACTTTAAAGTATACTTTAAGAACTCATTTTGATTGCTTAGTTGCCTGTCCAACTTTGGTTGTCATAGTTACTTAATAATACTTAATTCAATTAAAATGTATTTTTAAGTTACATAGACAGATGGATTAAAACAGCTAGGTATTTAAAGTCATAACTATAATATTCTATCATTTGTCTGAACAAAAGGGACAAAAATGTGTAATAAGCAAATGTTTTATTTTGTTAGAGCCACAATACTCAATAACAATAACAAAATAAAATATTTGCTTATTCCACTTTTTTGTCCCCTTTGTTCAGACAAATGATACAATATTATAGTTATGACTTTTAATACCTAGCTGTTTTAATGCACCTGTCTATCGGCTAGCTTATGAGTTTTGAGCGACTGCAACAAAAGTGGCGTTATTTAAAGCACTGCTATTACAAGTTTTAAAAAAACAGGCTTGTGCAGGCGATATGGCTGCGTTGAGCTCCATACCGCACCAAAAACAAGCGCTGTGTTTGACATGCTCATGCACGCTTTCCCATACACATCAATGGGGAGAGCGGGTCAGAAAAAAGTCTAACACCTGCGATCGCAGAAAGAAAAGCTCTGTAACGCAGCCCCATTGATGTCTATGGGGAAAATACAAATACAGTTTAAACCTAACACCCTAACATAAACCCTGAGTCTAAACAACCCTAATCCGCTGCCCCGACATCGCTGAAGCCTGCCTACAATTATTAACCCCTAATCTGCTGCTCCCTATATTTCTAATGCCTGCCTACAGTTATTAACCCCTAATCTGCCGCTCCCGGTATCGCTGCAACTAAATAGAGCTATTAACCCCTAAAATTCTGGCCTCCCACATCACTACCACTAAATAAACCTATTACCCCTAAACCGTCAGACCCCCACATTGCAACAACCTAAATTAACCCTATCCTTAAACCTAACCCTAAAACCCCCTAACTTTAACATAATTATAATAGAGCTAAACTAAAGTTACAATTATTAACTAAATAATTCATATTTAAAAGTAAATACATACTTACCTGTGAAATAAAACCAAAGCTAGCTACCATATAACTAATAGTTATATTGTAGCTAGCTTAGGTTTTATTTTTATTTCACAGGTAAGTTTGTATTTATTTTAAATAGGCAGACTGGTTAGTAAATAGTTATTAACTATTTACTAACTACCTAGTTAAAATAAGTACAAACTTAACTGCGAAATAAAACCTAAACTTACATTAAAAAAAAATAAAAAACCTACCATTACAAAAAATAAAAAAACCTACCATTACAAAAAATAAAAAAACCTACCATTACAAAAAATAATAAAACCTACCATTACAAAAAATAAAAAAACCTACCATTACAAAAAATAAAAAAACCTACCATTACAAAAAATAAAAAAACCTACCATTACAAAAAATAAAAAAACCTACCATTACAAAAAATAAAAAAACCTACCATTACAAAAAATAAAAAAATCTACCATTACAAAAAAACCACACAAAATTATCCAAAAAATAAAAATTATTCCTATTCTAATACCCTTTAAAAAAAAACAAAATAAAAAAGCCTAATCTAAAATAAACTACCAAGGGCCCTTAAAGGGGCCTTTTGGGGGGGCCTTAAAATGGCCTTTTGTAGGGCATTGTCCTAAGTTAAACAGCTCTTTCGCTACAAAAAACAAACACCCCCTAACAGTATACAAACCCCCACCCCCCCCAAACTACCAAGGGCCCTTAAAAGGGCCTTTTGGGAGACCTTTTGTAGAACATTGCCCTAGAGATAATAGCTCTTTTCCTACAAAAGAAAAACAAACATACCCTAAAAAAATACATTACACAAAATAACAAACAAATTATCATAAATAAAAAAGAATTACACCTAATCTATACACATACACACACATTCACATACATCTTTGACACCATCTCAGTCCAGCCCCTTTCATATCCCTTTAATTCTGCCACAAAACTTATCTATCCATTAACAGCATAGGGTGTGCTAAAAAGGTTTTGGCCGCTTTGAGATTCTTTGGTTAAAATATTTAATAATCCACTCACAATACCAGATTATGCTTTATTCTTTGTGCATGTTCTAATACATAAGGGAATTTCATTTTTGCACTTGTATGTCCCTTTAAAGGATTACTTTCTGTTATAAGTTTTAAACTAAACAACTAACATATTAAAGTTAATAAACATTAATTAAAACCTACTGACCTATATTTTCTCCAAAACGAAGTTTCATAACGTTCTAAAAGTTATATCTTTTATTCGCTGATGATGTCACGTTATCCTGCCCACTATTTTCAGCACTGTGTGTACAAAATACTTAAACCAATGAAATTGTGTTTAAAGCGCCATTTTGAAACCTAGGTATTTTAAACGGATTGGTACAGAGCAAAGGATACCCACGGAGTGGGTTTGGAAAACAATTAAATTTGCAGACAAGATTTCTGATATACGGTAGAGATATGTTAATGAAATGCTATTGATAAAAAGCGTATTTGGGGTAGTTAGTAACAAGCATAGAAAATATTTACTTACAGTGGCCCTTTAAGTAACAATTAAATGGCTTATGAGATGTCACTTAAGTTTACAAATGTAGCAATATATACATACACTCTGAAAAACAGCACCAGACCATTTTGCCTCCACCACCAAACTTTGCAGTAGGCACTATGCATATAGGTAGTGTTCTGGCATCCACCACACCAAGATTCTGCCATCAGACTTCTAGATAGTGAAGGAGATTCATCGCTCTAGAGAACACATTTCCTCTGCCCCAGACTCCAGTGGTGTCATGCTTTACACCCCCCCCCCATCTAAAGCTTAGCATTCTGCATGTTGATGTGAGGCTTGTATACAGCTGCTTGACCACAGAAACCCATTTCATTAAGCTCTTGACACAGAGTTCTTGTGCTTGTGTGGCTTCCAGAGGCCTTCTGGAACTCTGTAGTGAGTGATGCAACAAATGATAGGTGTTTTTTACATGCTATGTGCTTCATTACTTGGTGGCTTTGCTCCATGAGTTTGTGTGGCTTACCACTTTGTGGTTGGGCTGTTGTTGCTCCTAGATTTTTCCACTTCACAATAAAATAGCACTTACAGTTTACAGTCTATGGATATATCATAGTTACAGGTTGGATTTATGCACCTGTTAATAATGGGTGTGGTGAAACACCTAAACTCTATAATTAGTACTTTTACCCATAAAGTATTTGTTTATCAATATGATCATCAGCAAAAATGGTGTGACAATTATTCATTGTCATGGATTGATATTAATGATTAGGCCTCCAAACACATTAGACATTATTAATACATAATTAGCCACTGTGTTTAACTTTCGCACAGAAATTCTTTGGAGAATTAACTTACTGTTGAGAAAAGCGGAAACTGTCGCTGAAGTTGCATTGACCAAATGTTGGATTATGTGTCTTGCTTCTTTAATAAAATGCCTGAAGATTTTACTCTGTCTTGTGAGTACATTCAATTTAGGGCAACTTTGTGGTTTTACTGTATTGTATAATTTGTACCTCCTTTATGTTGAAGTTTACTGAAGGATCTGGTTTTACTACACGTTGGGGAGTGCAGCACTGTCTGTGTGAAGGACTTTACCTGTCCATATAACTCTATAGCTATAGATAGATATTTCTTGTTTACATATCTTTTCTGTACCCATTACTGTAGCACTGAAATTTTCAGTATAGGTGGTGGTTTCAACAGACAAAAGAAGCTATTTCAAATTACAAAATAAAGGTAAATTAGCTATTTGTAAACAATTCAATACATTCCAGCTGGTAAAATGGATAATTGGGAACACATTAAAGGGGAAAAAATTAAACTCATGATTCAGATAAAGCATGCAACTTTTCTATTTACTTCTATTATTCATATTTGCTTTGTTCTCTTTGTTTCATTTATTTAAAGGAGCAGCATTGCACTACTGGGAGCTAGCTGAATAAAGCAAATCACAAAAAAAACATGTATGTGCATCCACTAATCAGCAGCTAGCTCTCAGCAGTGCACTGCTTCTCCTGAATCAAGCTATGTATTTTTTTTTCAACAAAGAATAACAAGAGAACAAAGCAAATCAGACAATAGAAGTAATTTGGAAAGTTTTTTACAATTGTATGCTCTATCATGAATCATGGGAAAACAACATTTTTGGGTTTCATATCTCTTAAATCTTCTGAAAAACTAATAATTAAAATTACCTAAAAATCTTCTTTGCCCCAAGGACTGAACATACATTTAATGATTTTGCATTAACTCACGTGTTTGGGTTAAAATAAAAGTATCAAGGGAATGAAATGACTGTATAGTTACCATAAAAAGAGCTAAGCACACTGAAGAATTGAACAGTAAAGCATTGTGCTGCCAAAGAATGATGTAGCTGCTCCAGGCCCTAAGATGTTGGAAAAGTTTAGTCAATACTGAATGAAAAATACAGAGGACTGAAGAAATAATAGTTATGTCTGCTGGTGCAAAAATCAATCACATTTAATAGAAGATGAAACCAATAAATCATTTTGTTGTTCGACAGTCTTTTTCTGTTACAGTTATTTCTCACCTTTTTTTTTTTTCTGTTCCTTTCTGTAAAATAATTATTTCAAGGACTGACTGAGCTAAGTATGACTACTGAAATGGATGGTACACTGACAGCATATTTCAGCACACATACCTGTACGTCATGGTTGAACAAAAGCCATATTTGTGTATTTGTTTCTTTGTTTTGTAACAAGCAGTGGTTTAATTAGCAGTGACAATTATTTTCTTAAAAGGGATAGGAAAGTGTCATTTTAAGACACTTAAATTAATTTCTATTTTTAAATTTGCTTCGTTCTATTGGTATCCCTTTTTACCCTTGCTAGTTGCTGATTGGTGCCTGCACACATTTGTCTTTTGTGATTGGCTAACTAGATGTGTTCAGCTAGCTGCTAGAAGTGCAATGCTGTTTTTTCAGCAAAGGATAACAAGAGAATGAATTCAATTTGATAAAATAAGTTAACTGTTAAGTTGTTTAAAATATATATTATGGTCTATCCAAATCATGAAAGAAATATTTGGGCTTTTCTTGTGGGTACAAGAGGGGCAGCGAAAGCAACCAACCTTAGTGGATGTTAACCGAGATTTGATTCCAGAATTGTAACAAGAAAGGCTGCCACAAACCACTTAAGGGTAAAATAAATAAATAATATTTTTTAGAATTTTGGGGGACATTTTATACCAATTTACAAAATAAAAATATTATTTAAAAAATCAAAAGTCTAACAGATAGATTACGAGTCTTGCATTAGCCTTAAAAATCAGCGTTAAGGGGTCCTAACGCTGCTTTTTAAAACCCGCTAGTATTACGAGTCAGGCAGGTACAGGTGTACCTCTCACTTTTTTTCCGCGATTTTAGCATACCGCAAATCCCTTTACGTCAATTGCGTATCCTATCTTTTTAATGGGATTTGCCTAACGCCGGTATTATGATCGCTGGAAAAAGTGAGCTGTAGACCCTCTCCTGTCCAGACTCCTAACGCATTTAAAAGTCAGTAGTTAAGAGTTTTATGGGCTAACGCCGGAACATAAAACTCTTAACTAAAGTGCTAAAAAGTACACTAACACCCATAAACTACCTATTAACCCCTAAACCGAGCCCCCCCCACATCGCAAACACTATAATAAAATTATTTAACCCCTAATCTGCTGACCAAACATCGCCGCCACTTTAATAAATGTATTAACCCCTAAACCACCGCACTCCCGCCTCGCAAACACTAGTTAAATTTTATTAACCCCTAATCTGCCATCCCTAACATTGCCAACACCTACTTACAATTATTAACCCCTAATCTGCCACCCCCAATGTCACGCCACTATAATAAATTTATTAACCCCTAAACCTAAGTCTAACCCTAACCCCCACTAATTTAAATATAATTTAAATAAATCTAAATAAATTTACTATAATTAACTAAATAATTCCTATTTAAAACTAAATACTTACCTGTAAAATAAACCCTAATCTAGTTACAATATAACTAATAGTTACATTGTAGCCATCTTATGATTTATATTTATTTTACAGGCAATTTTGTATTTATTTTAACAAGTTACAATAGTTATTAAATAGTTATTAACTATTTAATAGCTACCTATTTAAAATAAGTACAAATTTACCTGTAAAATAAATCCTAACCTAAGTTACAATTACACCTAACACTACACTATAATTAAACTAATTACCTAAACTACCTACAGTGAACTACAATTAAATAAAATAAACTAAAGTACAAAAAAACAAACACTAAATTACAGAAAATAAAAAAAGAATTAAATTTTTTAAAGCTAATTACACCTACTCTAATCCCCCTAATAAAATAAAAAAGCCCCCCAAAATAATAAAATTCCCTACCCTATACTAAATTACAAATAGCCCTTAAAAGGGCCTTTTGCGGGGCATTGCCCCAAAGTAATCAGCTCTTTTACCTGTAAAAAAAATACAATAACCCCCCCCAACATTAAAACCCACCACCCACACACCCAACCTTACTCTAAAACCCACCCAATCCCCCCTTAATAAAACCTAACACTACCCCCTTGAAGATCACCCTACCTTGAGACGTCTTCACCCAGCCGGGTACAAGTGGACCTCCAGAGGGGCAGAAGTCTTCATCCAATCCGGCCAGAAGAGGACATCCAGACCAGCAGAAGTCTTCATCCAGGCGGCATCTTCTTCCATCCGGAGCGGAGCGGGTCATTCTTGAAGACATCCGACGCGGAGCATCCTCTTCCTTATTTATCCGACGACTGAATGAAGGTTCCTTTAAGTGACGTCCCTTCAATTCCAATTGACTGATAGAATCCTATCAGCCAATCGGAATTAAGGTAGGAAAAATGCAATCAGCCAATAGGATTGAACTTCATTCCTATTGGCTGATCCAATCAGCCAATAGGATTGAGCTCGCATTCTATTGGCTGTTCCAATCAGCCAATAGAATGCGAGCTCAATTCTATTGGCTGATTGCATCAGCCAATAGGAATTCTCCTACCTTAATTCCGATTGGCTGATAGGATTCTATCAGCAAATCGGAATTGAATGGTCGCCATCTTGGATGACGTCACTTAAAGGAACTTTCATTCAGTCGTCAGATCAAGAAGGAAGAGGATGCTCCGCGTGGGATGTCTTCAAGATGGACCCGCTCCGCTCCGGATGGAAGAAGATAGAAGATGCCGCCTGGATGAACATTTCTGCCGGTCTGGATGTCCTCTTCTGGCCGGATCGGATGAAGACTTCTGCCCCTCTGGAGGTCCACTTGTGCCCGGCTGGGTGAAGATGTCTAAAGGTAGGGGGATCTTCAAGGGGTTAGTGTTAGGTTTTATTAAGGGGGGATTGGGTGGGTTTTAGAGTAGGATTGGGTGTGTGGGTGGTGGGTTTTAATGTTGGGGGGGTATTGTCTTTTTTTTTACAGGTAAAAGAGCTGATTACTTTGGGGCAATGCCCCGCAAAAGGCCCTTTTAAGGGCTATTTGTAATTTAGTATAGGGTAGGGAATTTTATTATTTTTGGGGGCTTTTTTATTTTATTAGGGGGATTAGAGTAGGTGTAATTAGCTTTAAAAAAATGCAATTCTTTTTTTATTTTCTTTAATTTAGTGTTTTTTTTTTTCGTAATTTAGTTTATTTAAATTAATTGTAAATAATTGTAGGTAGTTTAGGTAATTAATTTAATAACAGTGTATTGTTAGGTGTAATTGTAATTTAGGTTAGGATTTATTTTACAGATAAATTTGTACTTATTTTAACTAGGTAGTTATTTAAAAGTTAATAACTATTTAATAACTATTGTACCTAGTTAAAATAAATACAAAGTTGCCTGTAAAATAAAAATAAATCCTAAGATGGCTACAATGTAACTATTAGTTATATTGTAGTTAGCTTAGGGTTTATGGTAAGTATTTAGCTTTAAATAGGAATAATTTAGTTAATTATAGTAAATTTATTTAGATTTATTTAAATTATATTTAAGTTGGGGGGGTTAGGGTTAGACTTAGGTATAGGGGTTAATAAATGTATTATAGTGGCGGCAACAGATTAGGGGTTAATAAATTAATTATAGTTGCGGCGACGTTGGGGGGCAGATTAGGGGTTAATAAATAAAATGTAGGGTTCGGCGATGTTGGGGGCAGAAGATTAGGGGTTCATAGGGATAATGTAGGTGGTGGCGGTGTCCGGAGCGGCAGATTAGGGGTTAATAAATATAATGTAGGTGTCGGCAATGTCGGGGGCGGATAAGTGTAAGATTAGGGGTGTTTAGACTCAGGGTTTATGTTAGGGTGTTAGGTGCAGACATAAAAAGTATTTCCCCATAGGAAACAATGGGGCAGCGTTAGGAGCTGAATGCTGCTTTTTTGCAGGTGTTGTTTTTTTTTCCAGCCAGCTCAGCCCCATTGTTTCCTATGGGGAAATCGTGCACGAACATGTTTAGCCAGTTTACCGCTACCGTAAGCAACGATGGTATTGAGGTGAGATGTGGAGCTAAATTCTGCTCTATGCTCACCTTTTTGCGGCTAACGCCAGGTTTACAAAAACCTGTAATACCAGCGTTACTTTAGGTGAGCGGTGAGCTGAAACTAACCCCTGTTACCGCAAAACTCGTAATCTCGCCGATAGATAATTATCGCTAAATATATTATTGATCCTTAAAAATCTGTAAATAATTGTTCTTTCACATTATTATAAGTTTGAACAATCACCCTTACGTTAGACATGGATTAAAAGGCTCCAAATATCACACATCAATTGCATATTTAGCCTAATACTAATGCTTCCGCTAGTTTATGATATAGCTACTCTGTAAAGTAACACAGATAATATGTAAACACATGCTGTATCATTGTTTGTTATATATTTGTCTACAATTCATTAAAAGTAATTGTATTTACACATACAATGTACAATAGTGTAAAATGTACCTTGGCTTTATTTGTGTACAGTGTTTAAAGGGACATTTAACCCAATTTTTTTATTTTGTAATTCAGTTAGAGCATACAATATTAAAAATATTTCCAATTTACTTCTATTATCAAGTTTGTTCTTATGGTATTCTTTGTTGAAAATATACCTAGGTAGATGGCATGCACATATCTGAAGCACTATATGGCAGGGAAAAAAGTGCTGCCATCTATTGCTGTTAAAAATGTATAACATTCTTGCAAAACTGCTGACATATAGAGCTGCAGACACTTGCATGCGTCTGAGTTTACTCTTCTGCTTTTCAACAAAAGATAACAAAAGAATGTAGAAACTTTGATAATAGAAAATTGGAATTTTGATCAAAATACCATGCTTTATTTGAATCATGAAAGAAAAAAAAGTTTTTCATGTACCTTTAAACAAAAAAAAAGATATGAAATTATCTGTGTTTTCATTAGTGAAGATGCATAACGAAGAAAAGAGTCAATCCAGTTCCAGGATAAAAACGAACTTTATTCCAAACTAGTAGATTTAAAACACAGATACGGGAAGCACCTTTGCAATGTAAGTGGCAGCAGGCAGAGCACCGGCTTACGCGTTTCGGCTTAGTGAGCTGTAATCATTGCCTCATTAGTGAAGCTCATAAGTTCCTTTAGATGACAACTCTACATGATTATCTAAAACTTTACCTGAAAATCTTTTTTTTTTTTAGCCTTCATCTATCTCCAAACTAATGTTGGTCTAATTATTACAATTTGTACTTTATACACAATAAACAAACGGTGCCACTTTATCAAAAATGAAAAAAGATTTAGTTCTGAGTATAATATATCGTCCTTGCTCATAGCTTTGTGAACTAGTATGGTAACAAATATATTTGTTGGACAGTTTGAAAGTACCATTACCAAGCATGTCTTTTTCTGCTGGATCAGGCTGATGTAGTGTACAACAAAAGATCAACAGTATGGCTGATTTTTCGTGCCACAAGTCGCTCTTCTCATGACTGTTTGCGCATATGGGAGACTCTACTTCCTCAAGAGAACACGTATCTCAGTCGATTTTTGCTTGTATTGGCACTTTCGCTGCCAGTCTTTGAAGCACAAAAACAAGATTATTCTGTACTACGTGCTTCAACACTCTACTTTTTGGCATTACTGCCCTGTGTGTATTGTTCATTGCCAAAATTAACTATTTTCAATAGAAAGAAAAGTAGAAAAAGCAAATTAGTGTATTTGACTGGATAAAACTGCAGTTGCAATTATCCTCTATTAGACCTAAATCAATGTTTGTCTTTTGTTAAATATTGGCTTGTTCTTTTTTCCCACTTTACTGTAAGACACATACGTCCATGTATATGGATATATTATGTTATGATGTGGTTGTAGTTAAAGAGGTACTTGTAGATGGATTTCTGCAGCTATTAGTGAAATGTTAAGTTGTAATGTTCAGATATTTATATTCTGTGTTTTACATTATTTTGCAGGGACAATAAAAAGGCTACTATGTCTCATAAGATTTCAATGTGATTGTAAACTTTAACAAATTAAAGCCCAGTATAAAATAATACTCTTAAAACAGGAGCACTTTAATTCATTAAAGTTTACAAAGATGCTTATTTTTTAAAATACTTACCTTTGTATTATGGTAAACATAACGCTGATCCACCGCCCGCATCTGCTATTTTCATTAGCATATCGATGACGAATTTGGCTTCCTCCAATGGTTGCATTGCCCCATGGACGCCAAAGGGGGCACACAATGATTGGAGGAAGTTGGATTTGTCATTGAACTGCTAAAGAAAGCAGCAATCACTTTAAAAAATATATTTATCTGATTCTGTCAATTCAAAATTCCAACAGCTAACAGGGATACAAAGTGACAGACCTGCTAAGACGTTTGTCTTGTGATTTCCAGTTTTTTTCTTTAGCTCCTGTAATTGTACTCATCCAGCTATTGAGCAAACAGTGCTCTTAGTGTTGGACAAAACTCTAAAAATATACAGTATGTCCATGGCATAAAGCATTAATTAATTGCAGATCTTAAAACATTCATTAATGCCAGAGCTTAAATTTATATTTAAACACAAATGTCTGTGTTATCATTACTTATGTCAGTGGTGTTATCAAACATGACATTATCCTTAGCAAACACACTGATGGATTACATGAAAAATAAGGAAATAATTATATTTTCTGTATCTAAAAACCTGACCACAATACCACATTTTCCCCTTTCCACAGCAACTCTAGGATTAAGTGAAACAAGCTTCATTTTCACATCTAAGCATAAGCAAGCAAAATTAATAATTGAACAAGAATTGAACAAGATTTGAAGAAGATTTGAAGCAAGCTAAATATTTTCTCTTCAAAACCAAAATTTTGCACTTAAAATTCTGCTATGTTTTCAGAACTGCTTTTCCTTTTAACAGTCTCATGCCTATTCCACGGGCATACTACTTTCTATTTTAAAATCTATGTCACTAAACTGCACCACCTCACAGAAATGCCCCCACTGCTATAAATCTCATTCTCACCTACTCTTACTTTCCATCTTGCTGCTATTAGCATCAGGTGAAACCTCTCCAAATTCTGGGCCCACCCTCTTTCCCACCATTACCCAATCATGCACTCCTTATAGTAACGTTAATAAAAGCAACACACATAACCTCTAACCATCCAATGCATCCCATATGCACACACTCCTTTCACTTGCGCACTATGGAACTCTCGCTCTGTCTGCAACAAACTTACAACCATTCATGACCTGTTTATTTTAAATGCTTTCACCCTTTTAGCAATTATCGAAACCTGGCTATCTCCTTCCGATACTGTTTCCACTACTGCTCTCACACATTTACTTTACACATTTAAAGTCTTCACTTTAGCCATAGCCCTAGGCCAGGTGAGAAACGTGGCGGGCAGTGTTGGGATCCTGCTCTCCCCCTCCTGCACTTATCAGTACCTACCTCCCATCCCATCTCTCTCCTTCTCCTCCTTTGAAGTCCACTGTATTCGCCTGTTCTCCCCCCTCCCCCTCAAAGTGACAGTCATCTATCGCCCTCCTGGACCTACCTCCCAATTCCTTGACAACTTTGCCACCTGGCTTCCTCACTTTCTCTCTACAAATATACCAACCCTAATTCTTGGGGACTTCAACATTCCCATTGACAACCCGTCTGCCCCTGTTGCCTCTAAACTTCTTTCACTCACATCCTCCTTTGGTCTC
The DNA here is from genome assembly GCF_027579735.1 of Bombina bombina. Classification (NCBI taxonomy): domain Eukaryota; kingdom Metazoa; phylum Chordata; class Amphibia; order Anura; family Bombinatoridae; genus Bombina; species Bombina bombina. The sequence continues at coordinate 384,717,684 of NC_069504.1, read as the reverse complement.
TCACAATCCACACTATTCCCTACCCACCGTGATGGACACTCCATCGACCTGGTATTTTCCTACCTCTGTTCTATATCTAACCTCACCTTTTCCCATTTCAGACCATCACCTGGTCACCTATAATATTAATGCAACAGCTAAACCCACTCCTCCATCCCGCCCCCGCACCTGTAGAAATCTACATGCTGTGGATCAGCCCCAATTTTAAAAAATGATTCAAGATCTCCTCCCTCACACTTCCACTTTAATCTGCCCTTATCTTGCAACAGCCCACTATCACAAAATGCTCTCCTCTGCACTAGACACACTTCCCCAGCTGTGCAAAACATCACACCATCAGTTGCAGTCCTGGCGCACTCTCAGCAAACACGCTATTTGCAAAAATGCTCCCATACTGCTGAGCGTGTCTGGAGGAAAACTCACTATGAACCTGACTTCATACACTATAAGTTTATTCTTCGTTCATACACTTCTGCCCTTCACTTAGCCAAGCAAACTTACTTCTCTTCTCTTATATCTACTCTTTCCTCAAACCCTAAATGACTCTTCTCCACCTTTAACTCTCTCCTCTACCAACCTGCTCAACCCCCATCTGTCATTAGTGCTCAAGACCTAGCAGACTACTTTTTAAACAAAACACGTACTATCCGAAGCAACATTCCAACACCAACCTGCAATATTCCATCAACAGGCCCAGTAACTCCCTCTGCCACCCTCTTCATCTTCTATCCAGCCACTGAGAATGAAGTTTCTTCCTTACTATCTTCCTCACGCCTCACTACCTGCCCGCTTGACCCTATCCCTTCCCATCTAATACCCTCCCTATCTTCCACCCTCACTCCTGCTCTTACCCACATCTTCAACCTATCTCTCCCTAGCGGCTCATTCTCATCTTCTTTCAAACACGCAAAAGTCTCCCATACTCAAAAAACCTTCCCTCGATCCTAATTCTCCTGAAAGCTACCGCCCCATATCACTGCTTCCACTAACATCAAAACTCCTTGAAAAACTAGTTTACAATCGCCTAACCCACTCCCTGTCTGCCAACTACTTGCTTGACCCCCTGCAATCCGGATTCTGCCCCAAACACTCAACTGAGACTGCCCTTACCAAAGTTACTAACGATCTTCTATCTGCTAAAAATATTGGCCACTACTCTATACTCATCTTACTTGACCTCTCAGCTGCCTTCGACACAGTTGACCACCCCCTTCTCCTACAGATCCTTAGCTCTTTTAGCCTCTGTGACACTGCTCTTTCCTGGATTGAAACAATGAAATCCGCACTTCACCTCTGAGTATATCCCAGTTTTTCCAGAGTATGTTCATAAACAAACTGGTGCAGCACCTTAGGAGACCATCCTCTAGGCCTCAGGATACATAGAAGCACAACACAAAAGTGGCACACGGTATTAAGATTATACCTTTATTAGAACAATGTTTTGGGGTACCTGCCCCTTTCTCAAGTTCTTGAAACGTTGCTCTAATAAACGTATAACCTTAATACTGTGTGCCACTTTTGTGTTGTACTGCTCTTTCCTGGATTCACTCTTATCTTTCTCATAGGTCTTTTTCTGTGTCATTTTGCCTCTGTCTGTTGGAGTACCTCAAGGATCTGTTCTGGGTCCTCTACTCTTCTCCATTTATACTTCTTCGCTGGGTAAACTTATCAACAGTTATGGCTTCAAATATCACCTCTATGCTAATGACACACAGATCTACCTATCCACCCCTGCTCTCTCTCCTTCTGTCCTTTCTCATGTCAGCGACTGCTTATCTGGTATTTCTTCCTGGATGGCCTCTCACCACCTAAACATTAACATGTCCAACACTGAGCTCCTTCTTATCCCCCCTCAAGCTCTACACCGACTTGTGACTTCTCTATCCCTGTTGACGGCATCACCATTTACCCATCGCTGCCTTGGAGTTGCACTTGACTCAAATCTATCCTTCGCCCCCTATATCTAATCTCTTTCTATGTACATCTACACAATGTTTCCAAGATTTGACCTTTTCAGTGCACTAACACCACAAAGCAAATAATCCACTTCCTTGTTATTTCCCGACTTGACTACTGCAATAACCTACTTACTGGCCTTCCTCTTTCCTGCCTCTCCCCCATTCAATACATCCTAAATGCCTCTGCCAGGCTGATTCACGTTACCCGTTGCTCTGTATCTGCTGCACCTCTCTGCGAGTCTCTTCATTGGTTCCCCATTCACAGCAGAATTAAATTCTAAATTCTCATCCTTGCATACAAAGCGCTCACCAACACCGCTCCCCTCTACCTATCCTTTGTAATCAACAAGTATACTCCAGCCCGCCCAGTAAGATCCAACAATGACCTGCTCCTTGCATCTGCTACTATCACCTCCTCTCATACTAGGCTGCAGGACTTCTGTCGTGCAGCACCTACCCTCTGGAACACTCTCCCTTGAGCTGTCAGGCTTTGCTCTAATCTTTCTTCCTTTAAATGCTCTATGAAGACTTTTCTGTTCAGAGAAGCCTACCACCCAACTCAATAATATTTCTCCTACCTAACAACATTCCCTCATCTAACTCTGCATTAACATCTTTCTCAATCTTGCAGTCCTCACCTCCTGTTTCTCAACCCCCTACCCTTCTAGATTGTAAGTTCCCACAGGAAAAAGGCCCTCAATTCCTTATGTATGTGTTTGTAAATTCTGTCCTGTCTCTTAGAAGTTTTATATTATTGTTTTATTTAAATGAACTGTATCCATGGACAGCGCTGCGGAATATGAGGGCGTTTCATAAATAAAGTATAATAATAAAATAATAATAATAATGAAATCATATAACGAATAATTAATCTATATTATCTTCAAAATATAAATGATTTATAAATATTGAATTTTAAGTTTACTGTTCAAGTCATGGATCTTTTACTTTTGGCTTATAAAGTTTTAAATTTTTCTACAGGTATCTAGCTAACAATATCATTGTCTGCATCCTAAAAAGTGTATGGCTCCCTCCTTAAGATTGTTTTGACTGGTAATGTTGAAAGATATCTGAAGCCCGGCCATAACTGTACCATAAATCATTGTCCTTATTGAAAATTAGCGTCTTTTTTCCAGAAATAATTTAATGGTTTACTATGTGAATGTTTTGTGGGGTGTTGTCAACTTGGTTTTTTTTTAATCTAGGAAGAGGAGGTTTTTATGTTCCTTATATACTTACACTGTATAATTAACCCTGCAGCAACCATAGCAAAATGACTGAACTTTCAAAGACATAAGCTGTACAACTCAGATATGGAAACTCCAGTTCCAACATTTTTCATAATTTTCACACTCTATTATGGATTTATCAGTATTAATCTTAAAGGGCAGTCATATATCATTAGCAGACCAAGGAATCTAGGCTGCAGTTTTGCTTTCATACATTTCCTTTGAACATAAGTACTACTGTTCATGACTCCAACACTTTGCTTGCTACTTTCTAAATTTAGAAGCTATTAACAACTACTTATTTTATGTTAATTAAATTCACCAATGTCACAGTACTTTCTTTTATTCATGTAACAAAATATCAGCCTCTATCTTGCTCTTGAAATATTTTGGAATGCAGCATGTAAATTTATGAATACATTGCTCAATTAAAAGGTATCAGAAGCAATACCAGCAATATCTGAACCTAAAGCACTGACAGTAGAAGACAGTTGCGCTGACAACTAAGCTGAAGCAAGTCTTAATAAATTCCACTGCAGTTTCAACTTTGGTAATTGACAATTGGCATATATTTCCCATTGTCTGAAACAGAATATATTAGCAATGCTTGTCCACTCTTTTCAAATTTTGAATAATGTCCTAACATCCTGACATTCATTTCTTAATTTAAGGAACATGAAAGTGATGTATTATAAAGAATATTAATTAAATGGCATCACCTCTATCTAGGCAGCAGATGAGAGTCACAATAGTATATTGCATGTTTAGTGCTTTTTACACTGAAATTATTTTCTATCATGTTCTACACTCTTTCCTACAGCAAACATTCACCTTGTAAAGTAGAGTCTGTAATGAGAGTGGGAGGTGACGTCTCTGTTTGGGGGCGTGGCTTATAGCGTTATTGTCTATGTCGCAGTTACCAAGTTAGATGTGTGGTACAAGCTGTATACTTCTATGTTCTGCAATAAAATAGCATTGTACCTTCTATGCTGTGTCCTGCATCTCATGACATGGTGTCATAAGTACTTGCCTGTGCTTCTGTTTCCTGAGTAATGACAATGTCGAAGTTTACCCCACCTGAGCCTTTTGATTTTTCTCAGCCTGCAGCTTGGCCCACATTGCGTCAGCGGTTTCAACGCTTCTGGATTGCTTCCAAGCTGGACAAGGAGAGTCGTTATGAACAAACTCAGTGCTCACTTTGTGCCCAAAAGAAATGTGATTCATGAGAGGACTTGTTTTCACAAACGTGCTCAACATGTGGGAGAATCTGTTGAGTCATTTGTGCACAGCCTGTATGAACTAGCTGAATTTTGTGAGTTTGGGGTTGCTAAAGAAGAGCAAATCAGAGACAGAATAGTCATAGGAATTACAGATGCTGAGGTCTCATTGAAGCTACAGTTGGAGGCTGAATTAACATTAGATGGGGCTATTAGGATGGCCCGCCAGAGTGAAGTGCTGATCTGAGGTCTGAGAGTATTGTGGATGAAGTGCAGCAGTTCAGGAGAGCTGCAGGTTAAAGTCACAGTGTGAGCGGTAGACCAAGGGCAACAGATAGGCCCAGTACCCATGACCTGAATGTCGTATGCCTCACTAAAGATAAAAAATGTAGAAAGTGTAACCGAATGGGTCATTTTGAAGTGGTATTTAAAACTGAATACATTAAGGAGATGCAGGTGGATAGTGACCAGGAGCATCAAGAAGTGTCCTTTGTAGGGTCTGTTGTTGAACGGTCTGGTTCAGGCGAAGATTGAAGGGTTACCCTTACTGTAATGGGAGCCAAGGTTGCCTTCAAGATTGACACAGGAGCAGACATCACTGTTATGTCCCTTGCAGCATTCATAAAACTGCCTCGATAGCCTCAGCTGGCGAAAGTTACAACGAAAGTTCATAGCCGTGGTGCGGGGAAATTTCTTGCCAGCTTTGAGTACAAGCAGATATTCACCATGTAGGTACATGTAATTAGAGGTCAGTGTGTTAAAAACCTAGTGAGCAGGAAAGCAGCCTGTGGTTTGGGCCTTGTTGCCAGAGTGAATGAGATTTCGAAAGACATGTTTGGTGAATTGGGCCTACTGAATGGCAACCCATTCCGAATATCACTTAAAAGTGATGCAGTCCCATACAGCATTACCACTCCTCATATAATTCTATTCCTGCTCATGCCTCAAGTGGAGAAGGAACTTCTGCGTGTGAAGAATATTGGAGTTATTGAACAGGTTGTTGAAGCAACTGACTGGTGTGCCCCCATTGTGCCTGTTGCAAAGAAAAACGGGAAGGTAGGCATCTGCGTAGACTTGAAAAGGCTGAATGAGGCGGCGAAGAGAGAGAGATATGTGCTGCTGACACTTGAATACATAGCTCCAAAACTGGCTGGGGCAAAGTCCTTCTCTCCTAAGGCACCACAAGGGCACTGCAGTCATCATGGACAAAGTTTTAGTGTATGGGTCTACATTGGAAGAACATGAATGGCGATTGAGCTGTGTGCTGCAGACCATTAGAGAGTCGGAGCTGAAATTAAATAAAGAGAAATGCCATTTTAGAAAATTTGAGTTATGTTACTTTGGGCATATCATCAATGGAGATGGCATCAAGCCGGACCCTGATAAAATCCTGAGACAACTATTGGGCCTTGCGAATTATGTGGGCAGGTTCCTTCCAGATTTATCCACAGTACTACACCCTATCACAGAGTTGTTGAAGAAAGATGCTGCCTGGGTCTGGGGCAATTCATAGGAAAAAGCTTTTGTACAGGTCAAGTCCTTGCTGGGGTCTGTCCCAGTGTTAGGGTTCTACAACCCTTCTAAAAAGACTGTGGTTAGTGCTGATGTGAACAGTTATGGGCTATGGGCCGCCCTCCTGCAGCTGAATGAGAACAAACTACAGCCCATTGCCTACTGTTCCCGTACACTGATGGCTGTTGAGTCCAAATATGCCCAAATTGAAAAAGAGTGCCTGGCTGTAGTTTGGGCCAGTGAGTGCTTCCAGCGTTACTTAGTGGGTTTAGAGAAATTTAGTTTGGAGGCTGACCATAAACCGCTAGTCCCTCTAATCAACTCCTATGATATTGACAAAACATCCCTAATATCCCAGAGACTTCTGATGAGGTTCAACGTCCAGGCAGTGCATGTGCCAAGGAAACAACTGGTAGTGGCAGATACACTTTCCAGGCTCCTGCTGGCTGCTGAAGAATCTTCAACGGAATCAGATGTGAAAGTGTGTGTAGATTCAGTTCTGGCATCCAAATCCATTTCATCAGGGAAGCTAGAGCAAATAAAAGAGGAGACACGTTTAGATACAGACCTTCAAGAAGTTATTAAGTACATAAAAGAAGGTTGGCCCAAGAGCCGGGCAGCCTGAAAATCTTTAAGTTCTTACCAGTCAGAGAGGTTGCAGCTCACAGAGCTGGATGGGTTAATTCTATTCCAGGACTGCATTGTTATTCCTGTTAGCATGCGGCAGGAGATGTTAAGCAGGATTCATGATGGCCACTTGGGCATTACAAAGTGCAGAGAAAGGGCAGCTTTGGCAGTATGGTGGCCTGGGATCAGTTCCGACATTGCAAGCCACGTGTCAAAATGTGCCTTTTGCCGGGAACGTCGGCCTACTCAGAGAAGGGAGCCCTTGATTTCTACTCCACTGCCTGCAGGCCCATGGCAGAAAATAGCTGCTGATTTATGTGAACTGCACGGTAAAATGTACCTAGTTGTGATTGACTACTAGTCCAGGTATTTAGAGATTGCACCCTTGAATGAGCTTACCAGTCAAGCCGTTATCACCCGTCTCAAGAGCTTGTTCGCCTGATGGTGCATAACAATGGAGTTAGTAAGTGATAATGGAATGCAGTTTGCTTCCATGGAGTTCAGATTTTCAGCAGTGAATATGATTTTGTCCATTCTACGTCAAGTCCACATTACCCGCAGGCCAATGGAATGGCTGAAAGGGCAGTTCAAACAACAAAGTTTATTTTGAAACAATCTGAGCCGTACCTAGCTTTCTTGGCCTATAGGGCGATTCTCATCCAAGCCACGGGTTTTAGCCCGGCACAGCTGATGCTAGGACATCAGATTCACACCATTTTACCCTCTGTGGGTGTCTTCCAGCCAACCAGCTCTGTTCCTCTGGTCGAGGTCCTTAGGAGGGATGAAGAGGCTAAAAGGGGTTATCGATTCTTCTACGACAGAAAACACTCTGCGAAGCCCTTGCAGGAATTGAATGTGGGGCAAAGTGTAAGAGCTAAACTGGATGATGAGAAGAAATGGAAGAGACGCCTGCTACGGTAATTGGACACTCTCCAGAACCAAGGTCTTATGTAGTCCTTACTGATGGAGGGACAGTCACACATTGAAATAGAAGACATCTTCAGCCAGTACCTGAGAGTTTGGGACTGGATACCTGAGAGCCACCGCCGCGGGGATCCCCTGTTTCAAGAGGGCTGCCTTCCCATCAGCAAGATTACAGCGGGAATATTTATTTGCTTCCAGTAGACTCTCAATGGCCTTCTTCTGTATCAGAGGACAGTTCATGCAAAATGACATCACGTGGAAGAGTGGTGAAACTTCCAGCCTGATATCAGGATAAGCACTAGTTAGAGCAGTGACCAGAAGAATGGGCAGAATAATTCCATGGTCACTGTGGACTAGGGTAGTCTACCCCAATGTTCAAGTCAGGATTGTATTTCTTGTTGTTCATATATATTCTCTTTAACTTGTTATTTGTTATGCACTAAACAAAACTATTTTTGTATGCTTCTTGTATACCTTGTTATTTGATGTAGCTGTTATTGTCTATGTCGCAGTTACCAAGTTAGATGTGTGGTACAAGCTGTATACTTCTATGCTCTGCAGTAAAATAGCTTCTCGTGAGACAGTCATTGCCCAGATTCTGAATGATTGTATCAGCCTTTGTTATTTAAATACAAATTAAAATACAGCATCAAATGACAGCTCCTTGCTTAGAGTTAAATGCCTAGAAGCAAACAGAGTTAATAATAACAAATATAAGAAGTCAGGGAAACTCTTTTTTATTCAGTAATTGTAATATATATGCACTTAATCATTTTGTTACACATGACAACATCTAAAACAGGGTTACTTGTAACTAATGTTACTATTGTACTTTTTCTTCATGAAATAAATCTTTTGGACTGTACTTTATACGTAAAGTCACTTTATTTTATTTGTCATTAAGCACTTTTGCCATAATTTGGCTAATCTAGTAATACCGTATTCATGATCGAGTATTAAAGGGACATTCGAACTAAAATTGGTATCCACATGGATGCATTTCAGTTTTGAATAGAAGAATTTTTGTAATATACACCCTACTCACACTCTAATACGATTCCATATTCTCAAGTGGACTAACCCAACATGTAAATATGAATATTTTACATTACAGTGTTCTTATATATATATACAGTATATATATTAACCAGAGCTCTGAGGTCACGCTAACCCGACGCGAGTTAACTTCAATTGCACTCAAGCAATCATGTTTAATTTCAACTTATAATACGAGCGAAAAACCTGACACGTGCAAACAGCTGCGATAAACCCCTTTTCGCTTGTGCACAACTGTTACCACAACACTTGTAATCTAGCCCAAAATGTGAATTGATTCCAAAAGACTTTCAAAGTAAACTAAAATCATATTAGAATATGAGCCAGACATTGCAATGTCCATAATTCGCAAACAAATGTGACCAACATTCAATGGCTATAAAAAAATTATAAAATATTTCTTCATTTATCAACTCTTTCTTTATGCTTTAAAATAAATGACACCTTATTTTTGCTTTATATGTCCATTATTTGTATTTTTGTAAGGAATTTTGGCTATGATGTACTTTAATGTAAAGTTACTTCTTTTATTTGTCAAAAAGGCAATCAACACACCATTCAATACATAATGACATCTATTTTTTATACGACAAGATGATAGACATTTTAAAATTCCATTAGTGTATTCACTTTCCTAAAATACCACACTTGTATTTAAGTTGCAAGCAAAGGAGCAGCTATATTTTGCTAATGAGACCTTTCATATTTCTAGTATTTGTTCTGACAAAACAAGAATATCACAGAGTGTATTTTTTGCTGCCTGCTTTAAAAGAAAGAAAGAAAGAAAGAAAGTGAACAAAATTTAATGTGTAATGTATGTAGTACAATAAACTTGTCAGCAACATTTTAATGTTAGTGATAAATAAAACTAGATACATTCTCATTAAAAGTAATAATAGGTATATATACACCTATGGGGGCCTAGCTATCAAGCTCCGTATGAGCTTGAGGACCCCTGTTTCTGGCGAGCCTTCAGACTCACCAGAAACACAAGTTATGTCCATCTGCTCTGAGGAGGCGGACAGACATCGCCGCAATTCAACCTGATCAAATACGATCGGGTTGATTGACACCCCCTGCTAGCGGCCGATTGGCCGCGAATCTGCAGGGGGTGGTGTTGCACCATCAGTTCACAAGAGCTGCTGTTGCAATGCTGAATGCGGAGAGCGTATTGATCTCCACATTCAGCGATGTCTGTCGGACATGATCCGCTGATCGGATCATGTCGGACAGACACATAATAAATAGGCCCCATGGTATTTACTTTAAGGATATATATATACAGTATATATATATATATATATATATATATATATATATACACTCACCGGCCTCCTTTCCTGTTCTTAGCTGACAAGAGTGGCACCCAGTGTGGTCTTCTGCTGCTGTAGCCCATCTGCTTCAAGGTTCGATGTGTTGTGCATTCAGAGATGGTATTCTGCATACCTTGGTTGTAACAAGTGGTTATTTGAGTTACTGTTGCCTTTTTATCATCTCAAACCAGTCTGCCCATTCTCCTCTGACCTCTGACATCAACAAGGCATTTTTGTCCACACAACTGCCGCTCACTGGATATTTTATCATTGAGTTGCTGTGCACAAACAAAAAGTCCAAGCACCAAAAAAACAGTCTCTCTTAATTCTTATTATTGTAAAATCTGGGATCGAGGATTTCCCAATTCACTTGCACTCTTTAAAAAGTGCAGCCTCCAATACTTATGGTGTATGCGTTACAAATTGGTTCGAATGTCTCTAATAAGAGTATCAATTTGTTGCAGTAAACAGCAATCTTGTTAAATATGGTTCAAGTATCTTACCCGCTCTTGGCGGCACTTGTGTTATCGGGTCTCTCAGCGTCTCCTCTGCTTGTCGGTCCACAGGAGCCTTCCTTCCAAATTTTGGTTTCCTGTACCTTAGTTTAACACAGGCTCCCTCCTCGATCAATGCAGTAACGGCTGTGAACTCTCTCTCTCCAAACTTTATTTCTCCATCCTTTCTCTCACCCAGGGTCTGTCTGTTTTCTGTGTCCTGTGCTCACTCCAAAATCCCAAAATTGTAACAATATATGCAATGATAAAAAAAAATCCAAATGAGGAGCACCAGGCGATGTTGGATAAAAATAAAACTTAACTTTTATTCCAGCTCTGCGGCTTCCATTAAAACATGTCACATTTACAACACATAAAAGGATAGCGTAGCATTCTCTCACTTACGCGTTTCGGCATTAGCCGTAGTCATAGCATGAGAACCTTACATATACCACACACTTTTAAAATCCCAACTCTTTCTGATTGGACCATTAAAAGTTACCTGCTATCTACCTGATTGGTTGTTCGTTGTAAGCTGTGAAACCCTCCTAAATGTACTGAACAGGTGTGTGCTCTGTCTGAGTGATATGTTTGTAGGATGTCTCATATTTCTGTTGTATCGAGTATCACAAACATATTCATTATTATTACTCTATTTATCTGTTACTTTGTCACTTTATCCGTGTGGCTTTAATCTTATTATCCCTTATCTGTCCAAATTTGTAGATTGAATTTAATTTTAATTTACACGGACTTTATGTTGTTGACTTATTCATATATACATATTGCTCTCATATGTACTATTATGATCTATATATCTTCATGTCTATGACCATTACATTCGAATCAGCATATGGGCTAAATTATAACTCACCCTCACGTTTTATGCTTGTTTAGACTATGTCCATTACAAATATTTAGATATTTTATTAGTTCTGTTATTTTATTCTCATATTTTTACATGTGTTGCATTACTTTTCATTACATTTATCTTTGTTCAGCATGTAAGTGTGTTAGTAGTTTATTTATTTATTTAGTAATTTATAATTGTGATTTATAAGTTATGGATATCTCCTTTCCATAAAGGTTAAACACATAGTTAGAACTCATTATTATTTTGTTAGAGCTTACTTTACTTTTAAAAATTGGAATTTTTTTGTTCAATAAACTATATATAAATTATCACATCTTCAGTTAATAGCGAATCCTAAAAAAACGGCTTCTGCTTTCATTACTCACTCCCTTCTAGAAAAGTTAAACTCATAGTTGAAGTTATTGATTATTTACAATGCTATATATGCTTGTTTGTTGGCCAAATGTTTGTTCTAACACTTTGTTTATCTTTGTTTTTACTTGTATGTCTATTATTGAAAAGAGAGACACTATTGATTGTTTTTATTTGTTTATAACACTATGCATATTACTGCTTTGAAGATTTAGAAAAGTTTGTTCGTAATGCATCTCTTTTTATTTTTATTGTGTGAGTGTAAATTTAAGATTTAAATTTTAAGAATGTTGTTTTTTGTCTAAACAGCACTATTTTATTTCTGCCAAAAATTAATTAAATCCACCTTGCTATTTAAACCCAGTGGAAACCGGAAACCGGCTTCTGCTTTCATTACTCGCTCCCTTCTAGAAAAGTTAAACTCATAGTTGAAGCTGTTGATTATTTACAATGCTATATAAGCATGTTTGTTGGCCAAATGTTTGTTCTGACACTTTATATATCTTTGTTTTTACTTTCCTGTCTGTTTTTGAACTACGGCAAATGCCGAAACGCGTAAGCGAGAGAATGTTACGCTATCCTTTTATGTGTTGTAAATGTGACATGTTTTAATGGAAGCCGCAGAGCTGGAAAAAAAGTTAAGTTTTATTTTTTATCCAACATCGCCTGGTGCTCCTCATTTGGATCTTTTTTGATCATTGCATATATCATTGAGTTGCTGCCATGTGATTGACTGATAAGCAATTGAACAGGTGTACCTAATAAAAAAGGTGAGTGTGTATATATATATATATATATATATATAAATATATATACAGTATATATATATATATATATATATATATATACTGTATATATATATATATATATATCGTATATAGGCATGGATATATATATATATATATAAATAAATAGATAGAGCATATTCTGTCATGTGCATATTAACATTGGAATGTGAAATATTTACAGTAAATACACACTATAGCACTCATTGTTAAAAATAAATATTTCATATATATGCTTTTACATGTTTTTATCTACTTAACTGCAAAGGGCTCCAATGCACTTATATATCTATATCTGTATACATATGTATTTATATGCGTATATATATCTGTAAATACATAAAACATATATAAATGCATAAATACATATGTATACACATATAAATATCTATGGCCTAGATTTAGAGTTGTGCGGTAGCCGTCAAAACCAGCGTTAGAGGCTCCTAACGCTGGTTTTTACCGCCCTCTGGTATTTGGAGTCAATCATTAAAGGGTCTAACGCTCACTTTTCAGCCGCGACTTTTCCATACCGCAGATCCCCTTACGTCAATTGCGTATCCTATCTTTTCAATGGGATCTTTATAACTCCGGTATTTAGAGTCGTGGCTGAAGTGAGCATTAGAAATCTAACGACAAAACTCCAGCCGCAGAAAAAAGTTAGTAGTTAAGAGCTTTCTGGGCTAACGCCGGTTTATAAAGCTCTTAACTACTGTGCTCTAAAGTACACTAACACCCATAAACTACCTATGTACCCCTAAACCGAGGTCCCCCCACATCGCCGCCACTCGATTACATTTTTTTAACCCCTAATCTGCCGACCGCCACCTACGTTATACTTATGTACCCCTAATCTGCTGCCCCTAACACAGCCGACCCCTATATTATATTTATTAACCCCTAACCTGCCCCCCACAACGTCGCCGCCAGCTACCTACACTTATTAACCCCTAATCTGCCGACTGCAAAGCGCCGCTACCTACGTTATCCTTATGTACCCCTAATCTGCTGCCGCTAACACCGCCGACCCCTATATTATATTTATTAACCCCTAATCTGCCCCCCTCAACGTCGCCTCCACCTGCCTACACTTACACTTATTAACCCCTAATCTGCCGAGCGGACCGCACCGCTACTATAATAAAGTTATTAACCCCTAATCCGCCTCACTCCCGCCTCAATAACCCTATAATAAATAGTATTAACCCCTAATCTGCCCTCCCTAACATCGCCGACACCTAACTTCAGTTATTAACCCCTAATCTGCCGACCGAATCTCACCGCTACTGTAATAAATGGATTAACCCCTAAAGCTAAGTCTAACCCTAACACCCCCCTAAATTAAATATAATTTAAATCTAACGAAATAAATTAACTATTATTAAATAAATTATTCCTATTTAAAGCTAAATACTTACCTGTAAAATAAACCCTAATATAGCTACAATATAAATTATAATTATATTATAGCTATTTTAGGATTTATATTTATTTTACAGGCAACTTTGTATTTATTTTAACCAGGTACAATAGCTATTAAATAGTTAAGAACTATTTAATAGCTAAAATAGTTAAAATAATTACAAAATTACCTGTAAAATAAATCCTAACCTAAGTTACAATTAAATCTAACACTACACTATCAATAAATTAATTTAATAAAATACCTACAATTACCTACAATTAAACCTAACACTACACTATCAATACATTAATTAAATACAATATCTACAAATAACTACAATTAAATAAACTAACTAAAGTACAAAAAATAAAAAAGAACTAAGTTACAAAAAATAAAAAAATATTTACAAACATTAGAAAAATATTACAATAATTTTAAACTAATTACACCTACTCTAAGCCCCCTAATGAAATTACAAAACCCCCCAAAATAAAAAAAATGCCCTACCCTATTCTAAATTACAAAAGTTCAAAGCTCTTTTACCTTACCAGCCCTGAAGAGGGCCCTTTGCGGGGCATGCCCCAAGAAATTCAGCTCTTTTGCCTGTAAAAAAACACATACAATACCCCCCCCCAACATTACAACCCACCACCAACATACCCCTAATCTAACCCAAACCCCCCTTAAATAAACCTAACACTAAGCCCCTGAAGATCTTCCTACCTTATCTTCACCTCACCGGGTATCACCGATCGGTCCTGGCTCCAAAATCTTCATCCAACCCAAGCGGGGGCTGGCGATCCATAATCCAGCGGCTGAAGAGGTCCAGAAGAGGATCCAAGGACTTCATCCTATCCGGGAAGAAGAGGCGATCCAGACCGGAAACCATCTTGATCCAAGCAGATTGAGCTCGCATTCTATTGGCTGTTCCGATCAGCCAATAGAATGCAAGCTCAATCTGATTGGCTGATCGGATCAGCCAATCGGATTGAACTTGATTCTGATTGGCTCATTCCATCAGCCAATCAGAATTTTCCTACCTTAATTCCGATTGGCTGATAAAATCCTATCAGCCAATCGGAATTCGAGGGACGCCATCTTGGATGACGTCCCTTAAAGGAACCGTCATTCTTCAGTTGGACGTCGTCGGAAGAAGATTGATCCGCGCTGGAGGTCTTCACGATGGAGCCGTTCCTCATCGGATGAAGATAGAAGATGCCGCTTGGATCAAGATGGTTGCCGGTCTGGATCGCCTCTTCTTCCCGGATAGGATGAAGACCTTGGAGCCTCTTCTGGACCTCTTCAGCCGCAGGATTATGGATTGCCAGCCCCCGCTTGGGTTGGATGAAGATTTTGGAGCCAGGACCGATCGGTGATACCCGGTGAGGTGAAGATAAGGTAGGAAGATCTTCAGGGGCTTAGTGTTAGGTTTATTTAAGGGGGGTTTGGGTTAGATTAGGGGTATGTGGGTGGTGGGTTGTAATGTTGGGGGGGGTATTGTATGTGTTTTTTTACAGGCAAAAGAGCTGAATTTCTTGGGGCATGCCCCGCAAAGGGCCCTGTTCAGGGCTGCTAAGGTAAAAGAGATTTGAACTTTTGTAATTTAGAATAGGGTAGGGCATTTTTTATCTTGGGGGGCTTTGTAATTTCATTAGGGGGCTTAGAGTAGGTGTAATTAGTTTAAAATTGTTGTAATATTTTTCTAATGTTTGTAAATATTTTTTTATTTTTTGTAACTTAGTTCTTTTTTATTTTTTGTACTTTAGTTAGTTTATTTAATTGTAGTTATTTGTAGATATTGTATTTAATTAATGTATTGATAGAGTAGTGTTAGGTTTAATTGTAGGTAATTGTAGGTACTTTATTTAATTAATTTATTGATAGTGTAGTTTTAGGTTTAATTGTAACTTAGGTTAGGATTTATTTTACAGGTAATTTTGTAATTATTTTAACTATTTTAGCTATTAAATAGTTCTTAACTATTTAATAGCTATTGTACCTGGTTAAAATAAATACAAAGTTGCCTGTAAAATAAATATTAATCCTAAAATAGCTATAATATAATTATAATTTATACTGTAGCTATATTAGGGTTTATTTTACAGGTAAGTATTTAGCTTTAAATAGGAATAATTTATTTAATAAGAGTTAATTTATTTTGTTAGATTTAAATTATATTTAATTTAGGGGGGTGTTAGGGTTAAAGTTAGACTTAGCTTTAGGGGTTAATAAATTTATTAGAGTAGCGGTGAGCTCCTGTTGGCAGATTAGGGGTTAATACTTGAATTAGGTGTCGGCAATGTTAGGGAGGGCAGATTAGGGGTTAATACTATTTATTATAGGGTTATTGAGGCGGGAGTGAGGCGGATTAGGGGTTAATACATTTATTATAGTAGCGCTCAGGTCCGGTCGGCAGATTAGGGGTTAATAAGTGTAGTTAGGTGGAGGCGACATTGGGGGCGGAAGATTAGGGGTTAATAAATATAATATATATTCCTCTTACATCTAAAAACCCCTCCCCCTTCACTTGTGCACTCTGGAACTCTCGCTCTGTCTGCAACAAGTTAACTTCTATCCATGATCTCTTTATCTCCCACTTTCTTAACCTTCTAGCTCTTACAGAAACCTGGCTCTCTACTTCAGACACAGCATCCACTGCTGCACTGTCACATGGGGGTCTCCATTTCAGCCACACTCCTAGGTCTGGCAATAGACAAGGAGGTGGTGTCGGTATTTTACTTTCCTCTCGTTGCACCTTCCAACAAATACAGCCCTTCTCTTCACTCACATTTTCTTCATTTGAAGCACACATGATTCGGTTATTCTCTCCCCTCTCTATACATGTTGCAGTCATATACCGCCCCCCTGGCTCCCCAACTCAATTGTTAGATCACTTTGCTGCTTGGCTTCCTTATTTCCTTTCCTCAGACACCCCTGCCCTCATTCTTGGCGACTTCAACATCCCCCTTAACAATCCCACTGCCTCATCTGCTAAACAACTTCTGCAATTCACTTCCTCTTTCGGTCTGTCACAATGGACTGATTCTCCCACTCACAAAGACGGTCACTCCCTTGACCTGATCTTTAGCTATCGATGCACTCTCTCAAACTTCTCAAACTCCCCTTTTCCTCTTTCTGACCACCATCTCCTTACCTGCAACATATCATCCCTTCCTACAACTCTCCCACCTTCTACTCCTCACACCAAACTTCACAGAAGCACTAGGTCTTTAGATCAGCAACAACTTGCTAGTTCCCTTCAACCGCTCCTCTCATCCTTCTCCTCCTTTTCCTGCCCTGAACAATCTAGCTGCCACTATAATTCCACCCTTATATCCGTCCTTGACAATCTCACCCCTCTTACCACTGCTAGGAAATCACACACTCATCCCCAGCCCTGGCATACTCCTCTGACACGGTACCTACGCAGATGTTCCCGTACTGCTGAACGGCATTGGAGAAAATCACGGAGTTCAGCTGATTTTCTTCATTACAAATTCATCTTGAACTCCTACTACTCTGCCCTTAATCTCCACAAGCAACCCTACTTCTCTACTCTTATCTCTAATCTTTCTTCAAACCCAAAACGTCTGTTCTCCACTTTCAATACTCTCCTCCGCCCTCCCCCACTTCCAAATACAACATCTCTGTCAGCTCAAGACTTTGCCAGTCACTTCATTAACAAAATTGATTCCATCAGACATGAAATCAGCTCTCAACACAATTCCATTCTCTCCCCCCCTCAAATACTCTCACTCGACCACAACCCTTATAACCTGAAACTTAGTTCATTCTCCCCTGTTACTGAGGAAGAAGTTTCAGCACTTATACTGCGCTCTCACCTCACTACCTGTCCCCTTGACCCTATCCCCTCACAGCTGCTCCCCTCTCTCTCTGCTACCCTTACCCCTATACTAACACACATTTTCAACCTCTCCCTCAGCACTGGTACATTTCCCTCATCACTGAAACATGCACTGGTCACACCTATCCTCAAAAAACCTTCCCTTGATCCTACCTCCCCATCCAACTACCGCCCAATTTCCCTCCTCCCTCTTGCTTCAAAGCTTCTCGAAAAACTAGTATATGCACGCCTATCCCATTTCCTTACGTTAAACTCCCTTCTTGACCCGCTGCAATCTGGATTTCGTCCCTATCACTCCACAGAGACAGCTATTGTTAAGGTCACCAACGACCTACTTACAGCTAAATCAAAAGGCCACTTCTCTCTGCTTATCCTCCTTGATCTGTCCGCAGCCTTTGACACTGTCGACCACCCTCTTTTGCTCCAAACCCTCCAATCCTTCGGCATCTGTGACACAGCCCTTTCATGGCTCTCTTCCTACCTGTCAAACCGTACTTTCAGTGTAGCCTTCTCTGGGGCCTCCTCTGCCCCGTCACCCCTTTCTGTCAGAGTACCGCAAGGCTCTGTCCTCGGTCCCCTTCTCTTCTCAATCTATACGTCATCACTAGGTTCCCTTATTAAGTCCCACGGTTTCCAATATCATTTGTATGCTGATGACACCCAAATCTACTTCTCTGCACCAGAACTATCTCCTTCCTTGCTAACCCGTGTCACTAACTGTCTTTCTCACATCTCTTCCTGGATGTCCTCTCACTACCTCAAGCTAAATCTCTCAAAAACTGAGCTCCTCATTTTCCCCCCTTCTTCCAAAATCTCCACTCCCAATATCTCTATAACTGTCGACAACTCTATCATTACCCCTACCCCGCATGCCCGATGTCTCGGGGTCACACTTGACTCAGATCTTTCCTTCACTCCTCACATTCAGTCTTTGGCTACAGCCTGCCACTTCCACCTTAAAAACATCTCTAAAATTAGACACTTCCTTACACAAGACACAACTAAGATTTTAATCCACTCTCTCATTCTTTCCCGCCTTGATTACTGCAACTCTGTCCTCTCTGGTCTCCCCACCTGCCGCCTAGCTCCTTTACAATCCATAATAAATGCCTCTGCCAGACTCATCTTCCTTACACGTCGCTCTTCATCTGCTGCACCTCTCTGCCAATCCCTTCACTGGCTTCCTCTTGCCTCTAGGATCAAACACAAAACTCTCACTCTTACATACAAAGCCCTCAACTGCACTGCTCCCCCCTACATCTCAGACCTTGTCTCCAGATACTCTCCCTCCCATCCCCTTCGCTCTGCTCATGACCTCCTACTCTCCTCCTTTCTTGTCACCTTATCACACTCCCGTTTACAGGACTTCTCCAGACTGGCTCCCATCTTATGGAACTCTCTGCCTCGCTCCACAAGACTCTCCTCTAGTTTTAAAAGCTTCAAGTGCTCCCTAAAGACTCTACTGTTCAGGGACGCATACAACCTACGCTAACCTTTCCTAATACCAGTTCCTCTCCTCCCCTGCAATCCCCTGAACCCTCTTAGCATGTAAGCCTAAAAGTCCAGCTGTTTGTAGTTCACCTTCTTAAGAGCTGACTACAACAGTGCAACTCTTGGCAGGGCCCTCTACCCTATAATTGTTTTGTTGTACTCCCCCTTTGTTTATAGCGCTGCGGAATCTGTTGGCGCTCTACAAATAACCAATAATAAAAATAATAATAATAATAATATAGGGGTCGGCGATGTTAGGGCAGCAGATTAGGGGTACATAGGGATAATGTAGGTGGCGGGGGTGTACGGAGCGGCAGATTAGGGGTTAAAAATAATATGCAGGTGTCAGCGATAGCGGGGGCGGCAGATTAGGGGTTAATAAGTGTAAGGTTAGGGGTGTTTAGACTCGGGGTACATGTTAGGGTGTTAGGTGCAGACGTAGGAAGTGTTTCCACATAGAAAACAATGGGGCTGCGTTAGGAGCTGAAAGCGGCTTTTTTGCAGGTGTTAGGTTTTTTTTCAGCTCAAACAGCCCCATTGTTTTCTATGGGGATATCGTGCACGAGCACGTTTTTGAAGCTGGCCACGTCCGTAAGCATCGCTGGTATCGAGAGTTGAAGTTGCGGTAAATATGCTCTACGCTCCTTTTTTGGAGCCTAACGCAGCCCTTCAGAGAACTCTCAATACCAGCGGTATTTAAAAGGTGCGGCCAGAAAAAAGCCAGCGTAGCTAACGCACCCCTTTGGTCGCAGAACTCTAAATCTAGGCGTTTGTATGATGATCCGCACAACACCAACCTTGGTTGCAGCTCCCGGGTGCACTGTTAACTTTATCCAGCAGCACTTGTGAACACCCTGAGACTGGCTTCAGCCCTTGTAGGTATTCACAGACAAGCACTTATGGTATATATATCAAACAGCTTTAATTTAAGCAAGGAATCAATGGCAAAAGGCATGTTGATTCCTTGCTGAAATAAAGGCTTTTTGATATACTGTATATACTGTAAGTGCCTGTCTGTGGATACCTGCAAGGGCTGGAGCCATTCTCAGGTTGTTCACAAGTGCTGATATATATATATATATATATATATATATATATATATATATATATATAAATATACATCTTTAGACATGTATATGTAGATATCTCAATGTTAAAGCACGTTGCCTGCCTTTTTTTTTCTAACCCCTGAGACCTCATATCTTTGAACCGTTATAACGTTTTTGTGCATATTTACTTTAATAATTTTTATTAGTGTTATTATGAGTATAACTGTACTTTGTAATGTATTGTTTATGTGTTTTGTGACACTTTTTTGATTTGCAAAAGAGTTAACCAGAGTTCTAAGGACACAACATCCAATTGTGTGTAATTTTAATTGCGCTCAAGTGATCACGTTTACTTTCAACTTGTAATATGAGTGATAAATCTGACACGTGCAAACACCCCCAAGTTCAGCCAATCGGATTGAACTTGAATCTGATTGGCTGATTCAATCAGCCAATCAGATTTTTCTACCTTAATTCCGATTGGCTGATAGAATCCTATCAGCCAATCGGAATTCGACGGACGCCATCTTGGATGACGTCATTTAAAGGTACCTCATTTGTCGTTCAGTCGTTGGCCGGGATGGATGCTCCGCGTTGGAGGAGCGAAGAATTAAGATTGAAGATGCCGCTTAATGGAAGATGCTGCCCGATGGAAGAAGACTTTGCTGCCGCTTGGAGAAAGACATCGACGGATGAAGAATTCTTCTTTGCCGCTTGATTGGACATCGCCCGGATCGGATGAAGAGTTCTGCCCGGCGGGGTGAATACAAGGTAGGGAGATCTTCAGGGGGGTAGTGTTAGGTTTATTTAAGGGGGGTTTGGGTTAGATTAGGGGTATGTGGGTGGTGGGTTGTAATGTTGGGGGGTGGTATTGTGTTTTTTTTCAGGCAAAAGAGCAGTTTTCTTTGGGGCATGCCCCCACGAAAGGCCCTTTTAAGGGCTGGTAAGGTAAAAGAGCTTTGAACTATTTTTAATTTAGAATAGGGTAGGGAATTTTTTTTATTTTGGGGGTTTATTATTTTATTAGGGGGCTTAGAATAGGTGTAATTAGCTTAAAAATCTTGTAATCTTTTTTTTATTTTTTGTAATTTAGTGGGGGTTTTTTTGTAATTTAGTTTAGCTTATTTAATTGTATTTTTAGATAGATATTTGCAGTTTATTTAATTTATTGATAGTGTAGGTGTATTTGTAACTTAGGTTAGGATTTATTTTACAGGTAATTGGGTAATTATTTTAACTAGGTAGCTATTAAATAGGTAATAACTATTTAATAGCTATTATACCTAGTTAAAATAATTAACAATTTACCTGTAAAATAAATATAAACCCTAACATAGCTACAATGTAATTATTAATTATATTGTAGCTATCTTAGGGTTTATTTTATAGGTAAGTATTTAGATTTAAATAGGAATATTTTAGTTTATAATATAAATTAGATTTATTTAATAAGAATTTAGTTAGGGGTGTTAGGGTTAGATAGAGTTAATATAGTTAATAGAAATACTATAGTAACTATATTAACTATATTAACCCTAATATAATTAGGATTAATATAGTTAATATATATAATGTAATAACTATATTAACTATAATATACTTAGGGTTAATATAGATAATATAGCTGGCGGCGGGGTAGGTAGATTAAATTAGGGGTTAATAATTTTAATATAGATGGCGGCGGTGTAAGGGGCTTATATTAGGGGTTAATACCATTAATATAGGTGCGGCGGTGTAGGGAGGGCAGGTTATAGGGCAAAAGAGCTGTTAACTTTGGGGCAAAGCCCCGCAAAAGGCCCTTTTAAGGGCTGGTAATAGAGTTTATTACTTTATGGATATTAGATTAGGGGTTAATAATATTAATATAGCTGGCGGCGGTGTAAGGGGTCAGATTAGGGGATAGATCAGTTAGATGGTGGCGGTTTTAGGGGCTCACAGTAGGGGGTTAGTTTACGTAGATGGCGGCGGTTTAGGGGTTAAATACTTTATTAGGGATTGAGGCGGGGGATCGCGGTTGACAGGTAGATAGACATTGCGCATGCGTTAGGTGTTAGGTTTTATTTAGCAGATCGCGGTTGACAGTTAGATAGACATTGCGCATGCGTTAGGTGTTAGGTTTATTTAGCAGCCAGTTTAGGGAGTTACGGGGCTCCAATACTCAGCGTAAGGCTTCTTACGGCTGCTTTTTGTGGCGAGGTGAAAATGGAGTAAGATTTCTCCATTTTCGGCACGTAAGTCCTTACGCTGTATATTGGATACCAAACTGCGCGGGTTTGGTATACCTGCCTATGGCCCAAAAAACTACGGGCGACGGCAGAAATATACGCGCTTAACTTCTAGGTTACGCCGTATATAGGATACCAAACCCGCGCAAATATTGGCGTTGCCAGCTTTTGCGGGCAACGATTTTTATCGGATCGACCCCAAGTAGTCTGCACCTCCTACACATTCAACATTTTTTAATATTCAGTTGAACAGTGGGTTGTGGTTTCAATGGGCAAAATCAGCTATTTCCTATAAAATTTTAATGAAAAAGAGCAATTTTCAATTGTTAGTAAAAATTAATTCTCTGCAGCTTGTATAACAAAAAATTGGAAGCACATTAAAGGGAAACATATTTAACAATACAGTGCCCTTTAAATCTCACAGCTTCCTGCAAGATGCGGTCTTCCAGAGTACACAATTATTTTTTATGTTGTTTTTCGTATGTAAACATTATCTTAAAATGGTTTGATGAGCGTTTTGTGTCTTGTTTGTACTTTTGGCTTGTTGACAGCATTGTTCCACATACAATTCATAGAATGAACCGAATAATTATTTCTAAGTAGTTTCTGCTTGGTTTTATGTAATCTTTTTTATATTTCCTAATAGTTTAAATTGTTCTACTTTTTAAAAAAAATATTTTTAGTATCATTAAATGCCCTTTGAATGCCTTACAAAGATAAGTGAATATGTTGTAGAGACTTTGATGGTTGTTCTCTGTAATTGATAAAAGTTCGTATTGCTTTACTGCTGAGATTACACAGTTATCACTTCTAAAGATCTAAATTAATCTGTCAGTGGAAGTAAGAGTTTCTGTTTAAATTACAAACCAGTTCCAAACTGCCCCTAAGCTTGCAGAATGAAGGAATATAGCATTCTTACATGTTACATACTTTCTTGGGTTGGTTATCATTGTATACATTTAAGTCACTATTATTGATTAAAGCAATGTTTGTAAATCTCTAAGCAGATAACCTGCAAAATTGTACAACCTGTTGGAACCCATTTCACCACAAAAAATATCATAATACTTGTTGCCTAACACTTTTAGTACTGAGCTACTTTAACCCGTTTGCTCAAACTATTTTTTAGACATCTGCTCTTAAACAAATAAGATAAATATCTCTTCAGGAATTGTGCATATACTTTATAAGAAACCTCAATAAATATAAACGAATCCCCACAGACCAGGTGGAATACAAACTGTAAAAAAGTAAAATAAATTAGGTTTACACAAAAAACTAAAGTATATATACAGCTTAATATTTATATTTTTTTAAACAGAATCCTCACATGTGTAGAATCCAAAAACTTTTGTATAACAATGGTTACAAATATAAGATTGTTATAAACATAAAAAAGTCCGACAAGTTCAAAACTTTACCAATAAGGGGCGCGATCCGATATAAGGCGTAGTTTGCGGCGTAAGCGAGGGAACCCTCGTCGCCCGCAGTTTCAGCTAGCAACTCGAGCTATCCAATATATGGCGCCATCAGATGCTAACGTGCCGTAAGTCGGATAAACCAGCGATGTCCAGAAATCTGCGCAAGTACAAATTTCTGGCGTCGCCAGTGACTTGCGCCACGTTAGAAACTGCCGGCGCCTACAAAACCTGACTAAAGTATGAAATCACCCGCACTGTCCAACACGCCTCGTAAACATAGCCCAACACGTCTAACCCTCTAACCACTATCCCCCTTCACTATCCTAATAATAAAAAAGTTATTAACCCCTAAACCGCCGCTCCCGGACCCCGCCGCCATCTACATAAACTAACCCCCTACTGTGAGCCCCTAAAAACGCCACCATCTAACTGATCTATCCCCTAATGTGAACCCCTAAAACCGCCACCATCTACCTAATCTATCCCCTAATGTGAACCCCTTACACCGCCGCCATCTATATTAAAATTATTAACCCCTAATTTAATCTACCTACCCCACCGCCAGCTATATTATCTATATTAACCCTCAGTATATTATAGTTAATATAGTTATTACATTATATATATTAACTATATTAACCCTAATTATATTAGGGTTAATATAGTTAATATAGTTACTATAGTATTTATATTAACTATATTAACTCTATCTAACCCTAACACCCCTAACTAAATTCTTATTAAATAAATCTAATTCATATTATAAACTAAAATATTCCTATTTAAATCTAAATACTTACCTATAAAATAAACCCTAAGATAGCTACAATATAATTAATAATTACATTGTAGCTATGTTAGGGTTTATATTTATTTTACAGGTAAATTGTTAATTATTTTAACTAGGTATAATAGCTATTATTATAGCATAAGTTTATTTTCTAAGCTGAACTTTGTTGTCACCCAGATTTTTATATAGTGGGGACCGTATACTATCAGGCATTACCTTAACTACAAGTTGCAGAGATCCAACAGGATTGAAGGAAGGACTGGTATGGCCAGGGCCGCCATCAGGGGGTGACAGGGGTGACTCCTGTCAGGGGCCCAATGAGCCAGGGGGGCCCCATGAGGCAAGAACTAAAAAAAAAAATTTTTTTTTTTTTTTTTTTTAATTTTGGCAGCCACTAGTGGGTACTATAGCAGAGTGCTAATTGAGCATTGGAAATGTTATTACAAGGAGTAAAGTATTAGCATTTGAGAGGATTTCTTAGTGTGCACTAAACCACTATGCTCAGTGTGAGACAGACTTGGCACTTTGTACAGTGTGTGCCTGAGTCAGACGGCAGATCACTTTCATTTGAAGAGGAGGTAGGACTTACTTAGCAAATGTTTTTTATTTCTTTGTGCAATTTTGGAGTGTAACTTCAGTGTGGTAGTAGTTGTATGGTGGGGCTAGGGGTCCATAAAAACACATTTTTTTAGCAGCAGTGTATTTATGATTATTTGACAATGCTGTAGAAATTCTATATTTAAAACCATGCAGAAATGTTTCCTCCTCAATACACAAATGGTAGATGCCCTTTTGGCAGATATGCATTTTATATATATATATATATATATTACATTCCAGTTTACTGCCCCTTTATGCAAGGACTTTCCAGATGCAAGGAGGCATTTTATCTAAGATTTTTACATCTGCATAAAATTTTATACTCTCAGACTAAGATTGCTCAGTGTTTGAAATGAGACAGGTTAACTTAAAACTGTTCAGTTTACACTACAGCTGACTTAGTTTTGAAATACATACCAACAAGCCTAAATCCTGCATTTAACCAGATTTAATGGTATGAGTACCACAGCTTATGGTCCCACCAAGACCATATAGAGTACAGCATTTTCAAAATCCATAAGTACAGCTGACAGATGGGAACATTTGTACACTATATTTGAAGTGGTGCTCTTGGTTGGGGAAAATGGGAAAAAAAAAAAAAAAAACATATGTCAACCTTTTAAAGGTACTTTTCTTCATCTAGCCATCTACTCAGCCCATTAATGTACAATTTTGAATTCACAGAATTATTTTTGTTTGCACATTTACAAATATGATTCTTTAAAAAGTGATCTCTTAATTTCTGCATATTTTTTTTATCATGCATGTCACACACTGTTGATTTAGGGGATGCAAGGTGCATAAATGTTTCCTCCTGTGAGTGTTTCTGTGGGTGTATGTGTTTATGTCTTTGTGCTTTGGTTTGTGTCTCTATGTGTATGTATTTTTTATCTGTGGGTCTCTCTGTGAGGGTGGGTGTTACCGTGTGTATGTCTTTGTGCATTTTCTGTGGATGTCTGTGAGGGTGTGTGCATATGTCTTTGAGCTTTATCTATGGGTGTTTCTGTGAGGGTGTTAGTGTGTATGTATGTATGTATGTCTGTGTTTTCTGTGGGTGTCTCTGTGAGGGTGTGTGTATGTCTTTGTGTGTTTTCTGTGGATTTCTCAGTGAGGGTGTGTGTATGTATGTCTTTCTGTGTTTTTCATGTGGTTGTCTCTGTGTGTGTGTGTGTATGTCTTTGTGTGTTTTCTGTGGGTGTCTCTGTGTGTGTATGTGTGTATATGTCTTTGTGTGTTTTCTGAGGCTGTCTCTGTCGGTGTTTCCTTGGGTATATGTGCAAGTTTGAGTTTGTGTGTGTGTGTCCATTGTCTGTTCCTTTTTAGGACATTTTGACCTTACTACTAATTATTCACATCTTTCTACAGACTTTGAGACTAACAAGACCTTTCCGGAAGTAACCACTCCACCATTTAACCTTTAAATTATTGTTTAGGCAGTTGAGGGCCCTTCCTTTCAGCCACTGCATGCTGTTGTCATAATTTAGTTGTCATCTTCCTTTACAAAAAGATAATCAGAACTCCATATTTTGTTTTCTAAATCTCCTTTTTTTACAAAACTGTAGTTTACCTCATTACTTGTCAGGTCAATGTAAACAAGTGCTAAGTGTCTGTTTGGGTTTCTGTGTCTGAGTGTGTTTCTTTGCGTGTCTGCTAGAGTGTTGATATGTGAATCCTTATGTGTGAGTGTGTTTGTGTGTTTCAGTGTATGAGTGTGTCTGTGTGTGTGTATGTTACTACCTTTACAACATTTCCAAGTTTAAATAGACAATTAAGAATAAAGTGCATATACATTTTAGTCACTTGGTCAAAAATTGCACATGTCAAAGGAGGGGGGGGGGGCCCTGATCAATGGTTGAGTCAGGGGCCCCAAAATTTCTAGTGGCGGCCCTGGGTATGGCTATTAAAAGACGGCGGAGACCAAGTGTGGGCAGCCTCTGACGAAGTAGGAAGACGTCCTACGAAACGCGTTAGGCCCCGTCCACCATCTTTACGCCACGCCGTACACATCAGCTGAGGGAGAGCCGGCTTTTTTCATCCTGACAGTTTGGTGTAGTATGAGCTTTTGGCGACAATTTTAATACTTGTTTTGAACAATACATGTACTCCTACAGTGAACTTAACAGTACTTTTTGTGACTCACTGAATATTGGATCACCTAAGGAGGATTGTATTACGTTGGATTGTACATAACGCTAAGGAACCATTGAGTGCCTTATGTTTGCTGTGAATTTACATACCTCATATGTTTGAGGGTCCTGAGTGTGAGTGTTATATTGTGAAAATCCTAATAAATTATAACTTGTACATACAGTCTGCATTTAGAGGTGTTTGCGCCTCCCTTTCCCCTTTCTTGTTTTTGTATTGCTAGTTTAGGTTTGGCTTTGTCATATATATGTGTTTGCTTTAACTAGCATTATATAACAAAGGTTTTTTTGCCTTCATTGTATTTGTTTGTAATCTTTTGCTTTGATACGTGGTTGCAATTGTTTTACATATTATGTTAAATTCCATTATTTCCTGTGACTATGCCATATGTAAAGCTATTGGTATTCTCTTCAGCGTGTTCTCAGCTAATGAAAACTCAGGAAATATGTAAGAAGTAGGTGTGAGAATTTGTATCCAATCAGATGAGTTTTAAGGATTTAAATTAACGCCTAGTTGACTTTACATTATGGCCTGTCTTGCTTACACTTGCTCACTCTGTTTTATGCCTTTTCCTTTTGCTCTTTTAAAGATTTTGCAACAATATTGGATGTTTTATTTTGCTCCTTAATGCCAAACTTATAGGGACATAAAACTTAAAATGTAATCCTTCATACGGCCTAGATTAAAAGGGAAGCAAGGAATATTTATCAATCATGAGCGCTTACTGTGCTAAAGTTAAAAATTAGTGCTTCTAGGTTTATGCTGTAGTTAGCATGCAAGTAAAAGACTCAGGCATGCTAACTTTAGGAATTTGAATATTGTGACTGTGCTAACTTCCTCTCTCATTAGACTAATATGGGGCACACTTAAGCTTTTTCTATTTATCGATCGCACGCTAACCCGAAACTGTGCTAGACCAACTACACTAAAGCCAAAAGTGTGTTAGGAATACTTAAAATTCCTATGTTCTTCACTGCACACATACATACATATAAATACATATATACACATTTATACACATACATTCACTTTTCATTCATATATATGACAAACAAGAGAACCAGAGTGAATAGTCAGAGACCAAAGACTCGGGGACTGCGCTACGGTTTGCCCAGAAAGAGTATAAGGAAAGGACTTTCCAAACTAAATACTCAAGGGCATAACATCTTGGCTGTATTTACCAGTCAAAAGATAAAAGTAGCAGAAAAAGGTTAGTGCAGCTAAATCACAAAAAGGAAGTAAATCCCTATTAAACTTCCAATTAGCAGGTGTGAGAAAACAAGAAATTTATAATCAAAGTGCACAAAACCTACTTTCTATATATCACCTATAATTGCCCAGTGACACTAAGTAATAATGAGAGTAAAAATAAAATTAAAATTTGTAATAATAATAATAATAATACAGAAAATATTAAATAAAGTGCTAACTGCCTGAGTTCACATATAAATATAATAATATAATAAAATAAAATGTTATCTATCAAGTGAAAGAGAATGGATTCACTAGAGTAACAAGAGCTAAAAATGCAAACACAGTTAAAAAACACATATGATAACACACCCAAATAAATCAAATATATTGTATAAAATGTAATGTCTGATTGCTGAAATAAGGATTGGTATTAAAAATAATGAGGTAAAAAAAGGCAACGTTTCGGGATTAGTCTCCCTTATTCATGCCATACCTGATACAAACCAACAAGTGACTTATATACATGTATACCACTAGGTGGCGCTCAAGTGCAATTAACTCTTTCTTATCTAACACATTAACTTACTCATTAGTTTAACTTACATTTATACATTTCCTATTATGTATACATAGCAGCAGAGTAACCATAATTAATTAAATTACTAATTTCTTAACCAACATTCACTTTATCATAGAATGACAACAATAGATTGTAATTTTCATCTCAACAGTATTAATCATAAAAATACTGTAAGGTCCCAGTCCTTATTTAACCCCTTGGGTTCTAGACTCTCCAATTCATATATCCAGTATGCTTCTTTTTGTTTTAACAGAATTTCTCTATCCCCTCCTCTACGTGGAATGTCTACTTTATCAATTATTATAAGAGACTGACAGAGATGGGAGAGAGATTCCTGGAAAGGGGTTATCCTAAAAGTCTTATAACAAAAGAAATTGGCATACACATACGCATGAATAAGGGAGACTAATCCCGAAACGTTGCCTCCTTAATAAATGAATACTATATTTGCTGTCACCTGCCTGCTTTTCCTTTGATTTGTGAACTGGGGACCTGGACAGTGGTCCTTAGGTGGCGTGCAATATTTAAGCCTGTTGTGCTGAAAAGTTCTACCTAAATTAAAAATAATGGCAACAATATTTGCCCGATGTATAGGGATGTCTCTGATATCACTCTGTATTAAAATAATTGGAATCCAGAGGATGGTGTTCAAAAAATATTGTCCAAAACGAACTGTAGCAAAATTCCCATAAAACGTTTATATCCAAATCAATAAATGTGCAGATTTTTCTTTCCAATTACGTATATAGGTGGGTACTCACCAGATTTCACCTCACTCATATGAGGTAAGAACGTAGCAAGCGAAGGAAAACATCCATTTCTAAGGGAGCCTGAAAGGAAACTGCAGTATATCTTTCCTCTTCTCTTTTCTCCACCCAAGAGGACAGGATACTTCTCAAGACAGTGAAACTCTGTATCCATTTGTTCAATAAACGTAGGAGCACTCTCACTGATCTGCAAAGCAGACTCTCTCTCCAATGTCGGATATATAATAGATAAAAATAAACGCCAATAGTGTAATAGTGTATTTATTAAGAACAACAAACACACATAAAGCAACCCGTTGTGGTTATGCTTACAAAAAACATCCTCAACAAATGAGGTATGAGACAAATGAAGTGCAGTGTATTGTACACAATCAATGCAGCTGCTCCATAAATTTTGCAAAATACTACCAGGACCGGGTAGCCCGTTCTGATTGCCTTACGCATTTCAAAGTCTAGCTCGATCAAAGTACTTCTTCATCAGAGGCTTATGTGTTTGTTGTTCTTAATAAATACACTATTACACTATTGGCATTTTTTTTTATCTATTATATATCCGACATTGGAGAGAGAGTCTGCTTTGGAGACATGTCTGGGACATGCTTGGCCAGTCCATCACTTTTACCCTCAGCTTCTTTAGCAAGGCAGTGGTCGTCTTGGAGGTGTGTTTTGGGTCGTTATCATGTTGGAATACTGCCCTGCGGCCAGTCTCAGAAGGGAGGGGATCATGCTCTGCTTCAGTATGTAACAGTACATGTTGGCATTCATGGTTCCCTTAATGAACTGTAGCTCCCCATTCCCGGCAGCACTCATGCAGGCCCAGACCATGACACGCCCACCACTATGCTTGACTGTAGGCAAGACACACTTGTCTTTGTACTCCTCACTTGTTTGCCGCCACACACGCTTGACACCATCTGAACTAAATAAGTTTATCTTGGTCTCATCGGAACACAGGACATGGTTCCAGTAATCCATGTCCTTAGTCTGCTTGTCTTCAGCAAAGTGTTTGTGGGCTTTCTTGTGCATCATCTTTAGAAGAGGCTTCCTGTTGGGATGACAGCCATGCAGACCAATTTGATGCAGTGTGCGGAGTATGGTCTATGCACTGACAGGCTGACCCTCCACCCCTTCAACCTCTGCAGCAATGCTGGCAGCACTCATACGTCTATTTCCCACCGACAACCTCTGGATGTGACGCTGAGCATGTGCACTCAACTTCTTTGGTTGACCATGGCGAGGCCTGTTCTGAGTGGAACCTGTCCTGTGAATCCCCTGTATGGTCTTGGCAATCTTCTTGTAGCCTAGGCCATCTTTATGTAGAGCAACAATTCTTTTTTTCAGATCCTCAGAGAGTTCTTTGCCATGAGGTGCCATGTTGATCTTCCACTAAACAGTATGAAAAAGCGTGAGAGCAATAACACCAAATTAAACACACTTTCTCCCCATTTACATCTGAGACCTTGTAACACTAATGAGTCACATGACACCGGGAATGAAAATGGCTAATTGGGCCCAATTTGGACATTTCCACTTAGGGGTGTGCTCACTTTTGTTGCTAATGGTTTAGACATTAATGGCTGTGTGTTGATTTATTTTGAGGGGACAGCAACTTTACACTGTTATACAGGCTGTACACTGACTACTTTACATTGTAGCAAAGTGTCATTTCTTCAATGTTGTCACATGAAAAGATATAATAAAATATTTACAAAGATGTGAGGGGTGTTAAAACTTACAATATTAATATTAATTTTAGCAAGGTCCAGAGATACTGATTATCTCTTCTCGTACTAGCATTATTGTGTTACTTGTAATCTGGGTCAAATGCTTAATGAAAGGGACAGTGTAGTCAATATTACACTTTCTTGGTTCAGATAGGGCACGCAATTTTAAACAACTTTCCAATGTACTTTTATCACCAAATTTGCATTGCTCTCTTGGTATTCTTTGATGAAAACCTAGGTAGATTCATATGCAAATCTCTAAGCCCTTGAAGGCCACCTCTTATCTCAGTGTATTTTGACAGTTTTTCACAGGTAGACAGTGGTAGTTTATGAGTGAAAAAAAAACGGGCAGTCTGCAGATGCTTAGATACAAGGAAATCACAGAGGTAAAAAGTATATTAATATAACCATGCTGGTTATTCAAAATTGGAAAATGGGTAATAAAGGGATTATCTATCTTTTTAAACAATAACAATTCTGGAGTAGACTTAACTTAAAAGGGATAGTCTAGTCAAAATTAAACTTTCATGATTCAGATAGAACATGCAATTTTAAGCAACTTTCTAATTTACTCCTATTATCAAATTTTCTTCATTCTCTTGGTATCTTTATTTGAAAAAGCAAGAATGTAACCTTAGGAGCTGGCCTGTTTTTGGTTTAGCCCCTGGTTAGCGCTTGTAGATTGGTGACATGTAAATGCATATATATATATATATATATATATATATATATATATATAAAACAGAGAAGTAGAATACCTCTGACCCCAACAAAGTGTTGTCAGGAATAAGCAGCACTTAGAACATATGCGCTACATAAAACATATACAGGTAGCCCTCAGTTTACGCCGGGGTTAGGTTCCAGAAGGAATCGTTGTAAATCGAAACCGTTGTAAATTGAAAGTTAAACCCAGTTTATAATGTAAGTCAAGGGGAAGTGAGGGAGTTAGGTTCCAGGTCCCTCTCAAAATTGTCATAAGTAACACCTAATACATTATTTTTAAAGCTTTGAAATGAAGACTTGAAATTCTAAACAGCATTATAAACCTAATAAAATAACCACACAACACAGAATATATAATTAAACTAAGTTAAATGAACAAAAATATTTCCTAAATAGCATTATAAACCTAATAAAATAATCACACAACACGGACTTCACTTGCATTTTTCTGCAAACAGTTCTTTCTATGCATTCCAAGCTGGACTGATTTATAGACAGGAAGATCTTGTTCCTTTGAAATCTGCTCGATTGCTCAGGTCTGGTTAAACTGATTAATTTCAGCTTGCTTGGCTTTGCTGCAACACAAGCGGACGGCTCCACCTACTGGCTGTTTTAATAAATGCACTGCTTCTCAGTGCTTTTCAACAGCAGTCACATGACTGGAAAAAAAGGTTGTTATTCTGAAACAGTGTAAATTGAACCGTTGTAAAAAGAGGGCCACCTGTATAGGATTCCTAAGAGCAGCAAACACAAAGTCAATGAAGGAAGGATTCCTTTCAGAGTAAAATATACAATACAAGAGGGTGTGTAAGCGCTGGAGTAGGAAACCTAATGGAGTTCACAGTATCACTTGTTACAGTTCTCATATATTGTGTATTAAAAGAATATTGGGTCACAGCATGAATGTATAAACGAATGGTGAATCCGATATGAGGTAACCTGCCGCCTTCAGTGAGGGAGAGACCTCCAGTATGCCACTGGTGGGGAAACTTCCTTGAGTTTGAAACTTTCAGAGACTTGGTGTATGTCTTCCTTTCAGGAGATGATCAGAAATCATGCGTGCCCCCAATACATATGAGAAACAAAAAGCACACTATCGTCTAATACTGTAGGTTTAATTCATAAAACAATACAAAAAATAGTGGTATTGCACTCATATGTTTAAACCCCAACATTATGAGGTATATCACAGGCACGTAAAGGTAAAACAAACCACTGTGTGTGTGTCGTATCCCTTCTCAATTAGAATAACTTTTCAAGCTCACAAATCCAGCATGTAAACTTGTCCCAAGAAATATACAGTCCTGTAAAAACCTAGTACTGCTAACCCCTAAATCCTTAGCAGTAATTACTAAAAATATGTAGGAAGAAGGATTATATATATAAAAACCCTATTTTATATATATATATGAATCCCTATTTTAAACACTACATATTTTTAGGAACTACTGCTAAGTCTCTGAAAGTTTCAAACTCCTGGAAGTTTCTCCACCAGTGGCATACCGGAGGTCTCTCCCTCACTGAAGGCGGCAGGTTACCTCAATCCTTTCTAGTAAGAGGGATACATATCGGATTCACCATTCGTTTATACAATAATGCTATGACCCACTATTGTTTTAATACACAATATATGAGAACTGTAACAAGTGATCCTGAGAACTGCATTAGGTTTCCTACTCCAGTGCTTACACACCCTCTTGTTTTGTATATATATATATATATATATATATATATATATATACACACACGCATATATATATATATATATATATATACAACCCCAATTCCAAAAAAGTTTGGAAAGTATGGACAATGCAAGAAAACAAACAATAAGAGTCATTTGAAAATTCAATTAATCCTGTACTATAGTGAAAACACATTATTAACACATTATTTGATGTTTTGCTTTGTGAATTTAATTTATTTTGAAAATATACATTCATTTCAAATCTGATGACTGCAGCATTTTCCCAAAAAGTTGGGACAGGGGCAATTTAGGACTAATAGCTGAAATGATAACATTATGTGAGACAGGTGAGGCAGTAATGTAATCATAGTATATAAGGAACCTCTAAAAAAGGCCTAGTCCTTCATGAGCAAGGATGGGTCGAGGCTCATCAATTTGCCAACAGATGCATCAGCAAATAATCTAACACTTTGAGAACAACATTCCCCAAAAACTAATTGGTAGGATTTTGGTCTTTTCATCTTCTACAGTGCACAATATTATTAAAAGATTTCAAGGTATCCGGTCAAATTTTGGTGTGTAAAGGGCAAGGGCCAAAGCCATTTCTGAATGCGCGTGATCTGCGATCCCTAAGACTTCACTGTCTTAAAAACTGTCATGAGTCTGTAATGGATATCCTGATATGGGCTCTAGAATAGTTTGGTAGACCTTTGTCAGTTAACCCCATTCCCTGCTGCATCCACAGATGCAAGTAAAGATTTTACTATGCAAAGCAGAAGCCATACTTCTGTCCAGAAGTGCCACAAGTTTCTCTGGGCTCGGTCTCATCTGAGATGGACAGTAGCAAAGTGGAATCGTGTTTTGTGGTCCGACCAGTCAACATTTCAAATAGTTTTTTAAAAAACAGCTGTTGTTTTCCCTGGGCCAAGGAGTAAAAGGACCATCCAAGCTGTTATCAGCGTCAGGTCCAAAAAGCCAGTGTCATGGTATGTGAGTATGCCAGTGCCCATGGCATGGGTAATTTGCACATCTGTGAGGGCACCATTAAGTCAGAAAGATATGTATACATTTTGAAGCAACACATGCTGCCATCCAGATGTTTTCTTTTCCAGTTACGACCCTGCATTTCCCAGAAGGACAAGGTCAAACCACATTCTGCCCAGATTACAAGTGGATGGTTGCATAAGCAGAGTCCTTGTGCTAGCATAGCCTGTCTGCAGACCTGACCTGTCTCTGATTGAGAATGTATGGCACATTATGAAGCCCAAAATATGGCAAAGAAGGCCCTGCACAGTTGCACAGCTGAAGACATGCATAATGGGTGAATGGGGAAAAATTCTGCTTGCTAAACTTAACCAACTGGTGTTTTCAGTGCACAAATGCTTAAAAAGTGTTATTAAAAGAAAAGTTGATGTTACACAGTGGTAAACAGTAGACTGTCAAAACTTTTTTGGAGTATGTTGCAGTCATCAGATTTGAAATTAGTGTATATTTTCAAAAAATGCATTAAACTCACAAAGTAAAACAACAAATACTGTCTTAATAATGTGTTTTCAATATAGTACAGGGTGAATTGAAATTTGAAATTACTCTTTTTGTTTTTTTGCATTTTATATACTTTTTCGGAATGGTGTTTTTTTTTTTAAATATATATATATATATATATATATATATATATATATATATATATATATATATATAGTCAAGGCCAAAAATATTGGCACCCCTGCATTTCTGTCAGATAATGCACCACTTCACCCAAAACATTTTAGCAATTACAAATCTTTAGGCATTCTCATGTTTATTTCTTTTGTTTGTATTAGTATGACACAAAAAAGTGAAGAAAAAAAAAGCCAAATCTGACACATTCCACGCAAAACTCCAAAAATGAACTTGGCAAAACTATTGGCACCCTCAATTTAATATTTGGTAGCACACCCCTTGGAAAAAATAACTGAAATAGATCGCTTCTTGTAACCATCAATTAGTTTCTTACACCTCTCTACTGGAATTTTGGACCACTCTTCTTTCACCTTCAGGTCTCTTAGATTGGAAGGGTTCCTTTTTCCAACTGCATCGGAAGGGTTCCTTTTCCCAACTGCTGTTTTGAGATATCTCAGGTGCTCTATGGGATTGAGATCTGGACTCATTGCTGGCAAGTTTAATACTCTCCATCTCTTTGTCTTAAGCCATTTCTGGGTGGTTTTTGAAGTGTGCTTTGAGTCATTGTCCTTCCTACTGTAAGACCCATGAACTCTGACGGTGACCCAACTTTGTGACACTGGGCCCTACATTGCACCACAGAATTATTTGGTAGTCTTCGGATTTCATAATGCCATGCACACAGTCAAGACATCCAGTGCCTGAAGCAGCAAAGCGACCCCAAAATATCAGTGAACCTCCACCATGTTTGACTGTAGGGACTGTATTTGTATTTTTTTCTTGAAAAGCCTCATTTCTTTTTCTGAAAACAGTAGAATGATGGGCTTTACCAAAAAGCTGTAATTTTGTTTCATCTGTCCATAGCACATTCTCACAAAAGGAATTTGGCTTCCTCAGGTAAGTTTTGGCAAACTCCAATCTGGCTTTTCTATGTTTCTGTGTCAGCAGTGGGATCCTCCTTAGTCTCCAACAATAGCGCCACTTTTCATTCAGATAGCGACGTATAGTGCGAGCTGACACATTTGTATCCTGTGTCTGAAGGTCAGCTTGAATTTGTCAGGAAGTTTATTGAGGTTATTTATCTACCATTCGAAAAATCCTTCATTGCAATCTTTGATCAATTTTTCTCTTTTGTCCACATCCATGGAGATTAGCTACACTGCCATGGGCTGTAAACTTCTTGACAATGTTTCGCACAGTGGACACAGCAACATTAAGATCTCTGGAGATGGACTTGTAACCTTGAGATTGTCCATGCTTTTCTACAATTTTTGTTCTCGTGTAATTTCTATATTGTCAGTACCTGTTAATTGATACAGTTGAGTTTAATTACAAATAACAGGAGCATCACAAACTTGGAATGTAATTATTTCTTACAATTTTGAGAAGGTGCCAATAATTGTATCCAGTCCATTTTTGGAGTTTTACGTGGAATGTGTCAGATTTGGCTTTTTTTTCTCCACTTTTTTTTGTCATACCAATACAAACAAAAGAAATAAACATGAAAATGCCTAAACATTTGTAATTGCAACAATTTTCTGGGTGAAGTAGTGCATTATCTGACAGAAATGCAGGGGTGCCAATATTTTTGGCCATGACTGTATATAAAGTCCTTTCCACTCCAATACCTTAAAACAAAAAATGTTATTCAATTTTAATATTTTAAAATGTGTTTTAATGTTTACTCCAATTTTTTTGCATTCCAATATTCTTCCTATAGTAGAAAATGTTCTTTGTATTTTTAAAACGATATTCCTATATTACCTGAGTGTTTGTTTGTGTCTCTCTCTCTCTCTCTCTCTCTCTCTCTCTCTCTCTCTCTCTCTCTCTCTCTCTCTCTCTCTCTCTCTCTCTCAAGCAAAGTCAAATTTATTGACATTTCGGGGAACGCACAATCCCCTTCTTCATAAAAAGATATATAAATATATATGGGTATAATATATACTGTGTGTGTATTTATGTTTTTATATTTGTGTATGTATATATATATATATATATATATATATATATATATATATACATATACACATCATCTGAGGCTTTGATGGAAATATTTTCATAAGTGAATACATTACTTTTCTACACACTGACTAAATTTATACATACAGCTGTATAAATCCCAGACTATGCCACCTCGCCTCTTAGCTCCATATTATTAATAAACAATTGCTAATGCATTTTAAAAGCATTTGAGTGCTTGGGTTTCATTGTTACTTGTTACTCTTACTATAATACTGAAACAGACATAGCCTTTTGCAGAACTCTAAAACATTTTAAATGCTACTATATTTATTTGACTAAATTTCTTTTACTAGTTAATACATTTTATGGCAGGCAGAGGAATGGTAGGTTTCTAATTCAACAGATTTATGTCCTTTATTGGAAATAATTGCCTACAAAGCTTCCTTCTAACTTCTAGAGGTTGTTACAGTTCACTGATGAGAAGAATGGCAACAATATAAAATGTAAGAAAAATACGCAGATCAAATTCTAAGATCCAAGTAAGTACAAAAAAGAAAAAAATGGTAGAAGAATAATATAATTCTCAAATTTGTTAGAGCTTTTTATTATTATCAAAATGTTTCTAGATAACTATGGGGACAATTCAAATCTTTCTGATATCGGCTCCTAGTAATGAGGTTTGGTATGGAAAGCGTGTTTTTTAGTGATTAGAACATTTGTATATAGGCACAATGGTTGTACTTCACATGTTTGCTCAATTGTTATAGTGACACTTTTAGAAAGTCTATTTTTATTATTTCCAAATATTAATAGAGAAATTCCCATTTTCTATTAGAATTAAATGTCCAAAGCTTATTATCTAAAACAGGATTTTAACAGTTCTCACACTGTAAATTGTGAAACCACTAGCTGACAAGGTTTTCTCCTTTACTATAATCTAGCCTGTCACCAAAACTAAACGTTTTTGTCTTTTCATGATTTCTATTACTGTAAGTAGATTGTAAATCAGATTTTTAAAAACAATTGTTGCGTCTTCTAATTTGTTAACAAATCAATAATCTTGGTTACAACAAATGGAACGGCACATCGTGAAATCCCAATCACAAAGATGAGATTCTTTTTAAAATCCTGATTATGAAGCTGACTGTACTGAAACTAACAATCATGGCTATGCAGATATATGGCCATTTAAGTGTGGCTTGCAAATATGCAACATAATAGAATTATTCCAAATTGCCTTGGAATACTTGTAAATATGTCAAAAAAGGACAGTTTGGGACTTTAGCAAATACCTTTAGGTATCAAAAATCTGTTAAAATGTATTGAGAACATGGATTGTTTTCATTAAAAACAGGGTTTTTGTCAAGTGAAAATACATTGTTAACTGAACTACTAAAATGCTCTAGTTAGTTAAAACGTATTATTCTCACAGTAACATTCAATGGTTTCTATGAGCCATATTTATTAATGTGCGAGCGGACATGATACAAAGAAGCATATCATGTCCGCCGCACATCGATAAATTCTGCATTTATCATTGCATCAGAAGTTCTTGTGAACTGCTGGTGCAATGCCGCCCCCTGAAGTTTCATGGTCAATTGGCCGTTTGCAGGGGGTGTCAATCAACCCAATTATATTCAATCGGTTTGATTTCTGTCCGCGGCCTCAGAGTAGGTGGACAAGTTATGGACCAGCATTCTTTAGACCGCTGCTTCTTAACTTCTGTTTCCCGGGAAAAAAATCATAAATTAACAGGAAATTCATAGCCAAAATTATTTAGCAAATTTTGTGGAGTAGAATTTATACTGTCAACAACAGAACAGGTTGAAAAACATAATTTATGCTTACCTGATAAATTTATTTATTTCTGGATATGGTGAGTCCACGGAATCATCAATTACTAGTGGGAATATCACTCCTGGCCAGCAGGAGGTGGCAAAGAGCACCACAGCAAAGCTGCTATATATGTCACTTCCCTTACCCATAACCCCCAGTCATTTGGCAGAAGGAAAAATAGAAAAAGAAGACAACACAAAAGTGTAGAGGTGCCTGAGGTTTTCGAAAAAATAACTGTCTTAAATAAAGGGTGGGCCGTGGACTCACCATATCCGGAAATAAATAAATTTATCAGGTAAGCATAAATTATGGTGAGTCCACGAAATCATCAATTACTAGTGGGAATCAATACCCAAGCTGGAGGACACAGATGATAAGGGAGGGACAAGACAGGTAGACCTAAACAGAAGGCACCACTCCCTGAAGAACCCTTCTCCCAAAAGAAGCCTCAGCTGAGGCAAAAATATGAAATTTATAAAACTTTGAAAAAGTATGCAAAGAGGACCAAGTTACAGCCTTGCAAATCTGTTCTACATAAGCTTCATTTTTAAATGCCCAGGAAGAAGAAACAGCCCTCGTGGAATGAGCAGTGATTCTCTCAGGAGGTTGCTGTCCAGCAGTCTCATAGGCCAAACCAATAATACTCCTTAGCCAAAGAGAAAGAGAAGTAGCCGTAGCTTTCTGACCCTTGAGCTTCCCAGAAAAACAAACAAACAAAGCAGAAGACTGACAAAAGTCCTTCACTTAAATGCATGCAACAAATGCTCCTTAGGAGAAGAAGGATTAGGACACAAAGAAGGAACCACAATCTCCTGATTAATATTCTTGTTTGAAACAACCTTAGGTAGGAAACCTAATTTAGTACATAGAACAGCCTTATCAGAATGAAAAATATGATAAGGACAATCAAACTGCAGAGCGCAGAGTTCCCAAACTCTTCGAGCAGAAGAAATAGCAACAAAAAAACAAAACCTTCCAAGATAACATCTTAATATCGAAGGAATACATAGGTTCAAATGGAGCCCGATGTAAAACTCTAAGAACAAGGTTAAGACTCCAGGGAGGAGTAACGGGCTTAAATACAGGCCTGATCCTAACCAAAGCCTGACAAAAAGATTGCACATCTAGCACATCCGCCAAACACTTATGCAACAAAATAGAAAATGCAGAAATCTGACCTTTCAGAGTATTAGCTGACAAACCCTTCTCCAGACCCTCTTGGAGAAAAGACAAAATCCTAGGAATCCTGACTCTACTCCAAGAGTATCCTCTGGATTCACACCAATACAGATATTAATGCCATATCTTATAGTTAATCTTTCTTGTCACAGGCTTATGAGCCTGAATCATGGTCTCAATGACCAACTCTGAAAACCCATGCTTAGATAAAATCAAGCATTCAATCTCCAGCAGTCAGCTTCAGAGAAATGAGATTTGGATGAAGGAAAGGACTTTGAAGTAGAAGGTCCTTCCTCAGAGGGAGTCTCCACGGAGGTAGAGATGACATTTCCACTAGATCTGCATACCAGATCCTGCGAGGCCATGCTGGTGCTATGAGAATCACTGACGCACTCTCCTGCTTGATCCGAGCAATGACTCTTGGTAGGATAGTGAATGGAGGAAATATGTATGCTAGACTGAAATTCCAAGGGATCACCAGAGCATCTATCAAGAAAGCCTGTGGATCCCTTGACCTTGAGCCGTACCTCAGAAACTTGGCATTCTGCCGAGAAACCATGAGATCCAGTTCTGGCTGCCCCCAATTGAGGATTAAACTGGAAAATACATCTGGATGGAGTTCCCACTCCCCCGGATGAAAGGTCTGTCGGCTCAGAAAATCCGCCTCCCAATTGTCCACTCCTGGGATGTGGATCGCAGAAAGACAACAGTTGCGAAACTCCACCCACTGGATTATCCGGGCCACCTCTGTCATAGCCAAGGAACTCCGAGTCCCCCCCTGGTGGTTGATGTACGCCACTGATGTTATGTTGTCCGACTGGAACCTGATAAATCAGGCTAAGGCTAACTGAGGCCAGGCCAGTAGGGCATTGAAAATCACTCTCAGTTCTAGAATGTTTATAGGGAGAGCTGACTCCTCCAGAGTCCAAAGACTCTGAGTCTTTAATGACCCCCAAATTGCTCCCCAACCTAGAAGGCTGGCATCCGTGGTCACGATCACCCAGGAAGGTCTGCAAAATCAAGTTTCCTGAGAGATGTGTTCCTGAGAAAACCACCACAGAAGAGAGTTCCTTGTTGCCTGATCCAGAATTATTTGCGGAGACAGATCCGCATAGTCCCTGTTCCATTGCCTTAACATGCATAACTGCAGAGGTCTGAGATGGAACCGAGCAAACAGAATGATGTCCATAGAAGCTACCATCAGACCAATTAGCTACATACATAGAGCCACTGACAGCTGAAGAGAGGACTGAAGGACAACACAAGAGCCAAAGATCTTTGTTTTTCTGACCTCTGTCAGAAATATCTTCATTATTACGGAGTCTATTATGATCCCTAAAAACACTACTCTTGTGGCTGGAATCAGAGAACTCTTTCCCAAATTCACCTTTCAACCATGGGAGCGAAGAAAAGACAACAAGATCTCTGTATGATATAATACAGAAATAAAAAAAGTTCTTAAATAAATGTTCAAGAAAACATACCCCGGCAGCACTCTACACCTCAGCAGAATTACTGATGTGCCCTACCTGTCCTGCAACCCACAGCAAACAGAGGGAAAAAACTATCCTGTTTACAATCCGGATTCTAGAGAAGCAAAAACAGCAAGAAGCCTTCTAAACAGCAGAGCCATCGGAAATATGTGCACCTCACTCTACATGAAGTGAAGAAAAGCACCAAAAAAACTAACATCAAAGAATCAGAACCTCACTAAAAAGGGCGGTCCTTCAACTGACAAAAAAGCTTTTTATTTTTTTTAAAACAACTTTCTTGAAAACAGGCTTAAAAACAAACAATAAAACCCCCAATAAAAGTACATAATCCGTTACTAAAAACAGATCCTCACTGATCCATCCATAAAATAAATAACTCCTCACACTAACAGTGCCTGCAAAAACTGCCATAAAAACCTGCACCCTGACAGGAATAATAAAAAACTTCCCCCTGCAGCATTTCAGCTGAATAAGTGCCAAATTTTTCCCTGCTTACATAGAAAAATAAAACTGGCACTTACCTTAATATTTATCTGTCCAGCAGTAGGACAGCTCACCTGGTTTGAGAGGATGCCATCCCTCACATGGACCTGTGGAAATACAGAAAGACTGAGTAAACTTACTCAGTCTATATAAATAGGGCAGCAAAATGTTTTGGTAAAACGCAGTGAGGATTTTACCCCACAAGTTCCCAATTGCTTAAAAGTCACCACTGCCCTACTGAAGAGACTGACATGGGCTAAGGCTAGACCTTTTAGAAAGATCAGAGCAAACCTACTCTGTTTTTTAAATAAAAAAATCTTGATTGTAGATTAGACACCAAAAATTCACCTCCTCCTTGCACCGCAAGCAAAGAGAATGACTGGGGATTATGGGTAAGGTAAGTGATATATATAGCAGCTTTGCTGTGGTGCTCTTTGCCTCCTCCTGCTGGCCAGGAGTGATATTCCCACTAGTAATTAATGATTCTGTGGACTCACCCTATCTTAGGAAAGAAATTAAGGAGTTTCCATCAACAAGATAAGAAGCTATTGAGTATTTTTTTATCAGATCCCTCCTTTCCAAACTAAATACTATGGGGCCTATTTATCAAAGGTCTTGCGGACCTGATCCAACAGTGTGGATCAGGTCCGCAAGACCTCGCTGAATGCGGAGAGCAATACGCTGCTGGTGCAACGCAGCCCCCTGCTGACTCGTGGCCAATTGGCCGCCAGCAAGGAGGTGTCAATCAACCTGATCGTACTCAGAGCAGGCGGACAGGGTTATGGAGCAGCGGTCTTTAGACCACTGCTTCATAACTGGTGTTTCTGACGAGTCTGAAGATAAATGGGCCCCTATATGTGCTGGGTGAGGGAGATATTGTTAAAATGTTTTACTTGTTCTGAATGTTAGCAAATTGAGTTATGCATTGGGTTATAGAAAAGAATTTGCCACATCCTGAATCTGTTTGTGTGTCACGTTGT
The DNA here is from genome assembly GCF_027579735.1 of Bombina bombina. NCBI lineage: Eukaryota > Metazoa > Chordata > Amphibia > Anura > Bombinatoridae > Bombina > Bombina bombina. Next base: position 384,674,086 of record NC_069504.1, on the reverse strand, counting down.
GTGCCTGTGCTTGCATTCAATCACATATAAATCAATTCTGATAATTGTGAGAAGAGATGGGTACATACTGTATATCTGTTATGGCATTCTAATGTTTCTGTAGAACGAATGTCACAAAAAGCTGGGAGTGTGGGCTCAAAATGGGTTAATAGCAGAAGTCCTCTGTAAAACATTTCTATTCCCTAACAGGGCATAAAGTGACATCAAATCAACCACAAAATTGTTCCTAATATTAACCCCACCATGCATTATTAATTGTTGCCATTAACAAGACTTTATACCAGGTGCCTGACATCAGACCTGTCAGTTCTTACCTGCAAACAGAGCCATACACTCCACATCAGGACATGAATGTGTTTTTTTTTATAGTTTATTTCCTTTGGGTACACAGATCCATTTGTGAAGTAAATATTTTTCATAGTCCTAAAATTACAATCTTACTCCTAGTATGTTCAAATTTGGTAGAAAATTACAACAGCATTTCAAATATATTAAATACACAGTTGGGATACTAACCCTTTAACATAGAAAGATATAAACATAGATTTTGTTGGTAGATAAGAACCAAAAGGCCAATCAAGTCTACCCATATTACATGTTACTTTTTTCTTAGGATAGCCTTATGCATGTTCCAAACATTTTTGAATTATTTTACAGTCCCTATGTTTACCACCTCTTTTGGAAGTTTATTCCCTGAATCCACCACCCTTTCTGAAAAATAATGCTTCCTCACATTTTTCCTCAATCTGATCAACTTTTTTTTGTTTTTGAATTTCTTTTAATGTAAAACATGTTTTCCACTTCCACTTATTTATGTCCCTTCATATATTTGAAGGTTTCTATCATGTCACCCTTTGTCCTTCGCTCCTCTGAACTTTACATATTTAGAATAAAGAGTCTTTCTTTTATGTTTTATATTTATAGATCATGTACTATTTTAGTAGACCTCCTTTGGACAGTTTCTAGTTTAATTATATCCTTCCGGAGATGTGTTCTCCAGTACTGTACACAATATTCCTAAATAATGATCTATAAAGTGGCATAAGAACCTTGCTATTTCTACTACTAATATCTCTCCCAATGCAGCCAAGTATTTGATTGGCTTTACTGGCTGAACTGCTGCATTGTCTACCAAATTTTAAATCATCTGAAATAATAATTGCCAAATCTCAGGAGTGTACTGTTAAATGATCCATTAAGTTATATATATTTATTTGTCTGAATAATTATTTTTTTCCTAAACTCCTCTATTTTTGTCTGTAGGGCAAGCTTAATCATAAGAGCACTGATTTCCCAGCTCTCCATGCATACTGACTGTGATGGAAGAACTTGAAAGAAATGTGAGGTAAGATAATAGGAAACAAATAATTATTTATAGCATGTTCTCATCTAATTCCTTGAAATGCATAACACTTCCATAGTTCTGTTTCCTCTTTAAATACAAACTTGGTATAAATACAAACCTGACATACTGATTATTTTCTTCCTGACATACTGTGTCTATTCATTTTCTTTTTGCTGCGCTTATGACTCAAAATATCACAATGCTATAAATACCCTTTTTTGTCATCTCATTGACTGTACTAAATAGAAACCAATATAAAATCCAATTACTTGGCATCAAATGAATAGCCATGCCTATTGATGAATGTAACCATGACAACCACACTCAATTTGACCATCTTAAAATCTTCTGATCATTAAACACTCCCCCTAATTAAATTATTATTCTAACATCAGAAATGGTCATAATCATATCAAAATAAGACCCTACTAGTATATTAACAAGGTTGGAATTTTTGAAATTGTCCCCACTTTTTATAATTCAAATGTGATCTACCTTGTGTAGGCAACAATTTTTGTTCTTTACTACCAGCTCTCTTCAGACCACTTTTCAAACAAAACTATTCTGCTCATTTAACTAATAGGAAATACCTAGTAATTTCTCTTGTTTTTATGTATTTAATTTACATAAAAATGAAAGCTGCATATGTACACCCAATGGTATAGTACCTCAAAGTATACAAATTATGTTTTTTGCAATATATCTATATATAATATTATGAAATGCTGACTCCATTTGAATAATATTTATTATTATTATTATTTTTATTATTTGTATTATTATTATTTTATTACAATGTTTTGATGCTTTTTTAGTCTAAAAAACAAATGATTGTTTGTATGATTATTAGTTTAGTGCTATACTTGGTTTTATGTTTAGGGTGCACTGGTATCTGAGTACTGATGTTATCTGATCTCTAACACGTTTATCTTGTATTATGATAAATTCCACTTCTATTATGTGATTTTGTGTTTTCAGTTGTGATAAAATCATTTTCATATTTGTCTATATAGTCTTCAGTTTGCTATGTAGGGATTAAATGTTGAAAGAAACTATATAGCACTGATATTTTTGGTAGACACAAGGGGGCATATTTATCAAGCTCCGTATGGAGCTTGAAGCCCTGTGTCTCTGGCGAGCCTTCAGGCTCTGAGGCGGCGGACAGACATCGTCGAAAATCAATCCGATCCTATACGATCCGATTGGCCGCGAATCTGCAGGAGGCGGGGTTGCACCAGCAGTTCACAAGAACTGCTGGTGCAATGATAAATGCAGACAGCGTACACTGTCGGCATTTATCGATGTGCGGCCGCTCGCACATTAATAAATAGGCCCCAAGGACTTTGATCCCATACTTGGTGTAAATCTCCCCAACTCATGAAAGCTGCCCATAGGTATCCAATTTATTCAATTTTTTTTTTTAAAACATATTTTTTATCGCTTGAGTGGAAATCTAGGTCACCCTAACATCTGCATATAGCGCTGGTACACTAATTCCATCACATAATATACTCCTATGGGGGCAAAGAAAAATTGCTGATGGTGCACTAAACTGAGTGTGCTATGAGCTGTTACACATGCAGTGACGTTATTCTGTAGTTCTGTGCTACACTATTAATAATTGTTTTCTTAAGGCCTCAAAAGGTGCTTAATTTTACTGCCGTATTTTGCTTAACTCACCACCTGTATATGGCGATGAGTACTATCAACTTTATTTAGCAATCCCCTTCTAACACCAAATTGTGTGTTATTATTAGTGCAAAACCAAGTGCAAGATAAAGCACCCTGCGCTGTTGATTGCACTCCACTTGTCATCTACCCAACTTGTTTTAATATCTTCAGAACTGCTCTAAAATGAGTGTACAATGTATTAATGGTATTAAGTATTGAGCAGTGGCGGCTCGTGGGTAATTTAGATGGGGGTTCACAATATATAAACTTACAGGTCAAAATTAATTTCCGATTATTTTTTCCCATTAATCGAATAAAAAATATACCATTTAAAAAAAAAAAAATGTAATTAACAAACCCAGTATTGCAAATGAACTGCAGAATAAAAAAAACTAAAACTTTTTACATTACACAACTGTACACAACACTTTACAATGTATGGCTTATAAAAGTAAGATGCCAGATCAGGAGCATGTGTTTGTTTTAAATACATTTTCTTGTATTTTCATTCAAAGCTAAATAGACATGTAGCATGTCTGCTTGAGAGAACATGCACAAACAGAAGAATACGGTGAATCAGACTAATGCAAAAAATTGAAATAATCAAGGAAATTATTGCAGAGATGGGGAAAACATTATTAATTAGTAAAAGCAAATAAAATGCAAGGGTCAAAGATGGGTTAAGATTTGCTAAAACAATTAATAAGGATGAGAACAGATATCCACTAAACATACTGGTTGTAAATATCGGATTTGCGTTAGGATTAAATGTCCCACTTTGTGGGTACATGTGATACAGGAGATGGGTAACTGTACACGCTGCAGACTGCAGTTCCACTAACTCTAAAGAGGAGCAAAAAAATGACTTATTAACTGGTTTGTATTGGGTATAACGTATATGGATTGTAATTCTGTAATCAATAACAATTTCAGCAATTTCCTTGGAGGTACAGGGCATGGGGTACTTAGCCCTCAAATTGTATCCTATGGAAAATCACAGGCTGATTATCTATTATTAGCTAAAAGTAATAGTTGTTTTCTAGAACCTGGACAGATCGGCTTGTGATCTATTAGTTCTCCTCATCTATCAATGTGTATTCTACTCGGCATCCATCTCCTCACTATCTGAACCCGACAAAGCTCCACCTCCCACACACAAGGCTCTCAGTGTGTGAGGGTCACGTGACATGCTAGCTTGTTCTCACTCGCACACTGAGAGCTGTGCGGTTAGCAAAGCTATGGGCTGGGTTGTGGGAGGCGCTGCAGGCACTGCAGAAAGAAAGGGGAAAGTGCTTTTCCCTATACTTCTGTCTATCGCACATGCAGTGCTGTGCGATAGATAGCAGTAAACAGGCAATTTTTTTTTTTTTTTACAAAACTGCAATGGAACCTGGATTAAAAATGATATACTGTAATTAGATTTATTAAGACAAAATGAAAAATAATCTAATTAGAATTATTAAGCCAATACTATTTATTTATTTATTTATTTAATTTGTTATTTTTTTATTATTTATTCTTTTGGGGGGTTCAAATGGTTGGGGGTTCACTTGCGGCTGTGATCCAATGGAGGAGCTTCCACTGGTATTGAGTTGGTTCAGCATTCGTACTAGTCGCTAACACTGTCACCTTTGGATTACATACTCTGTCTAATCAGTTTATTAACTTCTATAATATCCTACTACCTACTTCTATCTAAACTATTTAAATGCCAGAACACTCCATCACATTAATTCCTTGGGGGTTGCCCCTACTGCTGTAACTTCTGGCCAATTCAGTCATGCGCTGGTACTGGTCCTCCCTATTATCATTCTTTAATTCTTAAATCATAAGGGTAATTCCCAATCATGGAACCCCTCAAGGAACCCAATCAACAGGATCGTTATCCAAGAAACCTCAAAAAGGCCCAGACTCTAATAAGGAAGCCATACCCAAGGCTAATGAACTTCACTAAAATGTTGATAACTCATTCACATCTAGATTACAAGGTCAGTTCAGCGTTAAAACAGCACTGCAGCCATTACAAGTCTTGTCGGTATAGCTGTACCGCAAGCCTTTTAGCCTGTAATGCAACGTCAGTCTCCCACACGTAAAACTTACATTTTTTCATGGGACTTCCATAGCGCCATTATTACAAGTTTTGCAGTGAGGCTAAAAAGCTTGCATTACAGCCTATACTAACACGATTCATTTCGCAATCTGAGACCAGTAGTTATGAGTTTAACACTACAAAACTGTTACATAAAACTCATAACTAAATTGTTACAAAGTACACTAAACACCCATAAACTACCTATTAACCCCTAAACCAAGGCCCTCCCGCAATGCAAACACTATATTAAAGTTATTAACCCCTAAGTACCGCTCCCAACATTGTCGCCACTAATAACATTTATTAACCCCTATTCCGCCGCTCCCCGACATTGCCACCACTATACTAAATTTATTAACTCCTATCCCCACGCTCCCCAACATCGCCCACACTATAATAAATCTATTAAACACTATTCCGCCGCTCCCCGACATAGCCGCCACTAAATAAAGTTATTAACCCCTAAACCTCTGGCCTCCCACATCACTACCACTAAATAAACATATTAACCTCTAAACCGCCAGCCCCCAACATCGCATCAACCTAAATTAAACTATTAACCCCTTAACCTAACCCTAAACCTAACCCTAACGTAACCCTAACCCTAACCGTAACCCTAACACCCCCTAACTTTAACATAATTAAAATAGTGCTAAATTAAAGTTACAATTATTAACTAAATAATACCTATTTAAAACTAAATACAAACTTACCTGTGAAATAAAACCTAAGCTAGCTACAATATAACTAATAGTTATATTGTAGCTAGCTTAGGTTTTATTTTTATTTCACATGTAAGTTTGTGTTTATTTTAACTAGGTAGACTAGTTAGTAAATAGTTTTTAAATATTTACTAACTAAGTAGTTAAAATAAATACAAACTTAACTGACAAATAAAACCTAAGCTGCCTTACACTAACACCTAACATTACAAAAACAAAAAACACTAAAATAAAAAAAAAAACTACCATTACAACAAATAACAAATGAAATAATCCAAAACAATAAAAATGATTCCTATTCTAATGCCCTTAAAAGAAAAAACACCCCAAAATAAAAAACCCTAATCTATAATAAACTATCTTTAAAAGGGCCTTTTGTAGGGTATTGCCCAAAAGATATCAGCTCTTTTTCTACACAAGAAAAACAAACACCCCCTAACAGTATACAACACCCCACCCCCCAAACCCACAAAATAAAAATAAAGTAAAACCTAATCTACCAATTGTCCTGAAAATGGCATTTGTATGGGCATTGCCCTTAAAAGGGCATTGAGCTCTTTTGCTGTCAATTAAAAATAAAAAATGGCTATTCTAAAAACAAAAACCCACCCCAAAACGAAAACAAAAATACACAAAATAACAAAGGTTATCAAAAATAATAACAATTATTCCTATTCTAATACCCATTTAAAAAAAACACCACAAAATAAAATATCTAATCTATAATAAACTACCAATAGCCCTTAAAAGGGCATTTCTTTTATGTAATTAGCAAGAGTCCATGAGCTAGTGACGTATGGGATATACATTCCTACCAGGAGGGGCAAAGTTTCCCAAACCTCAAAATGCCTACAAATACACCCCTCACCACACCCACAAATCAGTTTTACAAACTTTGCCTCCCGTGGAGGTGGTGAAGTAAGTTTGTGCTAGATTCTACGTTGATATGCGCTTCGCAGCAGGCTGGAGCCCGGTTTTCCTCTCAGTGTGCAGTGAATGTCAGAGGGATGTGAAGAGAGTATTGCCTATTTGAATTCAATGGTCTCCTTCTACGGGATCTTTTTCATAGGTTCTCTGTTATCGGTCGTAGAGATTCATATCTTACCTCCGTTTGCAGATCGACGATATACTCTTATATACCATTACCTCTACTGATTCTCGTTTCAGTACTGGTTTGGCTTTCTACTACATGTAGATGAGTGTCCTGGGGTAAGTAAGTCTTATTTTTTGTGACACCCTAAGCTATGGTTGGGCACTTTTTTGTAAAGGTTCTAAATATATGTGTTTAAACATTTATTTGCCTTGATCCAGGATGATCAATATTCCTTATTTCAGACAGTCAGTTTCATTATTTGGGATAATGCATATGAATTATCAATTTTTTCTTACCTTTAAATTGACTTATTTTTCCCTGTGGGCTGAAAATGCTTCAATTTATTGCGTCATTCTTGGCGCGGACTTTTTTGGCGCAAAAAATTTCTTTGTCATTTCCGGCGTCATACTTGTCTCCGGAAGTTGTTCGTGATTGCGTAATTTTTTTGACGTTTTGTGCCAAAAATGTCGGCGTCACCGGATGTGGCGTCATTCTTGGTGCCAAAAGCATTTAGGCGGCAATTATGTGGGCGTCTTTTTTGGCGCTAAAAAATGTGGGCGTCATTATTGTCTCCACCTTTTTTTCCCATTATTTAAGTCTCATTTTTTCTTTTGCTTCTGGTTACTAGAGGCTTGTTTATTGGCATTTTTTCCCATTCCTGAAACTGTCATTTAAGGAATTTGATAGATTTTGCTTTATATGTTGTTTTTTCTCTTACATATTGCAAGATGTCTCAGATTGACCCTGGATCAGAAGCTACTTCTGGAAAAACGCTGCCTGATGCTGGTACTACCAAAGTTAAGTGCATTTGTTGTAAGCTTGTGGTAACTGTTCCTCCGGCTGTAGTTTGTGATGAATGTCATGATAAACTTGCTAATACAGATAAAATTTCCATTAGTAATATTCCATTACCTGTTGTTGTTCCATCAACATCTAATACTCAGGATGTTCCTGTTAATATAAGAGATTTTCGGCTAGATTTGGAGTTTTGTTGGTAACGACCCGAAAAACTAACGCCGGCTTTTTTCTGGCCGCACCATAAAAATAACTCTGGTATTGAGAGACCACATAAAGGCTGCGTTAGGCTCCAAAAAAGGAGCGTAGAGCATTTTTAACGCAGCTTCAACTCTCGATACCAGAGTTGCTTACGGACGCGGCCAGCCTCAAAAACGTGCTCGTGCACGATTCCTCCATAGGAAACAATGGGGCTGTTTGAGCTGAAAAAAAACCTAACACCTGCAAAAAAGCCGCGTTCAGCTCCTAACGCAGCCCCATTGTTTGCTATGCGGTAACCCTTCCTACGTATGCACTTAACACTCTAACATGTACCCCGAGTCTAAACACCCCTAACCTTACACTTATTAACCCCTAATCTCCCGCCCCCGCTATCGCTGACCCCTGCATATTATTATTAACCCCTAATCTGCCGCTCCGTAAACCGCCGCTACTTACATTATCCTTATGTACCCATAATCTGCTGCCCTAACATCGCCGACCCCTATATTATATTTATTAACCCCTAATCTGCCCCCCACAACGTCGCCTCCACCTGCCTACACTTATTAACGCCTAATCTGCCGACCGGACCTGAGCGCTACTATAATAAAGTTATTAACCCCTAATCCGCCTCACTAACCCTATCATAAATAGTATTAACCCCTAATCTGCCCTCCCTAACATCGCCGACACCTAACTTCAAACATTAACCCCTGATCTGCCGACTGGAGCTCACCGCTATTCTAATAAATGTATTAACCCCTAAAGCTATGTCTAACCCTAACACTAACACCCCCCAAGTTAAATATAATTTAAATCTAACTAAATTAATTAACTCTTATTAAATAAATTATTCCTATTTAAAGCTAAATACTTACCTGTAAAATAAATCCTAATATAGCTACAATACAAATTATAATTATATTATAGCTATTTTAGGATTTATATTTATTTTACAGGTAACTTTGTATTTATTTTACCCAGGTACAATAGCTATTAAATAGTTAAGAACTATTTAATAGCTAAAATAGTTAAAATAATTACAAATTTACCTGTAAAAGAAATCCTAACCTAAGTTACAATTAAACCTAACACTAGACTATCAATAAATTAATTAAATAAACTACCTACAATTACCTACAATTAACCTAACACTACACTATCAATAAATTAATTAAATACAATTGCTACAAATAATACAATTAAATAAACTAGCTAAAGTACAAAAAATAAAAAAGAACTAAGTTACAAAAAAATAAAAAAATATTTACAAACATAAGAAAAATATTACAACAATTTTAAACTAATTACACCTACTCTAAGCCCCCTAATAAAATAACAAAGCCCCCCAAAATAAAAAAATGCCCTACCCTATTCTAAATTACTAATGTTCAAAGCTCTTTTACCTTACCAGCCCTGAACAGGGCCCTTTGCGGGGCATGCCCCAAGAAATACTGCTCTTTTGCCTGTAAAAAAAAACATACAATACCCAACCGCCCAACATTACAACCCACCACCCACATACCCCTAATCTAACCCAAACCCCCCTTAAATAAACCTAACACTAAGTCCCTGAAGATCATCCTACCTTGTCTTCACCCTACCAGGTTCACCGATCCATCCTGAAGAGCTCCTCGATGTCCTGATCCAAGCCCAAGCGGGGGGCTGAAGAGGTCCATGATCCGGCTGAAGTCTTCATCCAAGCGGGGCAGAAGAGGTCTTCCATCCGATTGAAGTCTTCATCCAAGCGGCATCCATCCGGAGCGAAGCGGTAGCATCCTGAAGACCTCCACCGCGGAACATCCATCCTGGCCGACGACTGAACGACGAATGACGGTTCCTTTAAATGACGTCATCCAAGATGGCGTCCCTCGAATTCCGATTGGCTGATAGGATTCTATCAGCCAATCGGAATTAAGGTAGGAATATTCTGATTGGCTGATGGAATCAGCCAATCAGAATCAAGTTCAATCCGATTGGCTGATCCAATCAGCCAATCAGATTGAGCTTGCATTCTATTGGCTGATCGGAACAGCCAATAGAATGCGAGCTCAATCTGATTGGCTGAATCTGATTGGCTGATCGGATCAGCCAATCGGATTGAACTTGATTCTGATTGGCTGATTCCATCAGCCAATCAGAATATTCCTACCTTAATTCCGATTGGGTGATAGAATCCTATCAGCCAATCGGAATTCGAGGGACGCCATCTTGGATGACGTCATTTAAAGGAACCGTCATTCGTCATTCAGTTGTCGGCCAGGATGGATGTTCCGCGGTGGAGGTCTTCAGGATGCTGCCGCTTCGCTCCGGATGGATGCCGCTTGGATGAAGACTTCAATCGGATGGAAGACCTCTTCTGCCCCGCTTGGATGAAGACTTCAGCCGGATCATGGACCTCTTCAGCCCCCCGCTTGGGCTTGGATCAGGACATCGGAGGAGCTCTTCTGGACGGATCGGTGTGATACCCGGTGAGGTGAAGACAAGGTAGGATGATCTTCAGGGGCTTAGTGTTAGGTTTATTTAAGGGGGGTTTGGGTTAGATTAGGGGTATGTGGGTGGTGGGTTGTAATGTTGGGGGGCTTGGGTATTGTATGTTTTTTTTACAGGCAAAAGAGCTGTATTTCTTGGGGCATGCCCCGCAAAGGGCCCTGTTCAGGGCTGGTAAGGTAAAAGAGCTTTGAACTTTAGTAATTTAGAATAGGGTAGGGCATTTTTTATTTTGGGGGGCTTTGTTATTTTATTAGGGGGCTTAGCGTAGGTGTCATTAGTTTAAAATTGTTGTAATATTTTTCTTATGTTTGTAAATATTTTTTTATTTTTTGTAACTTAGTTCTTTTTTATTTTTTGTACTTTAGCTAGTTTATTTAATTGTATTTATTTGTAGCAATTGTATTTAATTAATTTATTGATAGTGTAGTGTTAGGTTAATTGTAGATAATTGTAGGTAGTTTATTTAATTAATTTATTGATAGTCTAGTGTTAGGTTTAATTGTAACTTAGGTTAGGATTTCTTTTACAGGTAAATTTGTTATTATTTTAACTATTTTAGATATTAAATAGTTCTTAACTATTTAATAGCTATTGTACCTGGTTAAAATAAATACAAAGTTACCTGTAAAATAAATATAAATCCTAAAATAGCTATAATATAATTATAATTTATATTGTAGCTATATTAGGATTTAGTTTACAGGTAAGTATTTAGCTTTAAATAGGAATAATTTATTTAATAAGAGTTAATTAATTTCGTTAGATTTAAATTATATTTAACTTAGGGGGGTGTTAGTGTTAGGGTTAAACTTAGCTTTAGGGGTTAATACATTAATTAGAATAGCGGTGAGCTCCGGTCGGCAGATTAGGGGTTAATAATTGAAGTTAGGTGTCGGCGATGTTAGGGAGGGCAGATTAGGGGTTAATACTATTTATTATAGGGTTAGTGAGGCGGATTAGGGGTTAATAACTTTATTATAGTAGCGCTCAGGTCCGGTCGGCAGATTAGGGGTTAATAAGTGTAGGCAGGTGGAGGCGACGTTGAGGGGGGCAGATTAGGGGTTAATAAATATAATATAGGGGTCGGCGGTGTTAGGGGCAGCAGATTAGGGGTACATAAGGATAACGTAGGTGGCGGCGCTTTGCGGTCCGTAGATTAGGGGTTAATAAGTGTAGGTAGGTGGAGGCAATGTTGTGGGGGGCAGGTTAGGGGTTAATAAATATAATACAGGGGTCGGCGGTGTTAGGGGCAGCAGATTAGGGGTACATAAGGATAACGTAGGTGGCGGTCGGCAGATTAGGGGTTAAAAAAAATGATTCGAGTGTCGGCGATGTGGGGGGACCTCGGTTTAGGGGTACATAGGTAGTTTATGGGTGTTAGTGTACTTTAGAGTACAGTAGTTAAGAGCTTTATGAACCGGCGTTAGCCCAGAAAGCTCTTAACTACTGACTTTTTTCCTGCGGCTGGAGTTTTGTCGTTAGATGTCTAACGCTCACTTCAGAAACGACTCTAAATACCGGAGTTAGAAAGATCCCATTGAAAAGATAGGATACGCAATTGACGTAAGGGGATCTGCGGTATGGAAAAGTCGCGGATGAAAAGTGAGCGTTAGACCCTATTTTGAGTTACTCCAAATACCGGCGGTAGCCTAAAACCAGCGTTAGGAGCCTCTAACGCTGGTTTTCACGGCTAACGCCAAACTCCAAATCTAGGTCTTTGTTTCTAAATCTATTAGGAAGGCTATGTCTGTTATTCCTCCTTCCAGTAAGCATAAAAGGTCTTTTAAAACTTCTCATTTCTCAGATGAATTTTTAAATGAACATCATCATTCTGATGAGGATTTTTCTGGTTCAGAGGATTCTGTCTCAGATATTGACACTGATAAATCTTCATATTTATTTAAAATGGAATTTATTCGTTCTTTACTTAAAGAAGTTTTAATTGCATTAGAAATGGAGGATTCTAGTCCTCTTGATACTAAATCTACTAAGCGTTTAAATTCGGTTTTTAAACCTCCTATAGTTATTCCAGAAGTTTTTCCTGTCCCTGATGCTATTTCTGAAGTAATCTCTAGGGAATGGAATAATCTGGGTAATTCTTTTACTCCTTCTAAAAGATTTAAGAAATTGTATCCTGTGCCATCTGACAGATTAGAGTTTTGGGACAAAATCCCTAAAGTTGATGGGGCTATCTCTAATCTTGCTAAGCGTACTACTATTCCTACGGCAGATAGTACTTCCTTTAAGGATCCTTTAGATAGGAAGATTGAATCCTTTCTAAGGAAAGCTTATTTATGTTCAGGTAATCTTCTTAGGCCTGCTATTTCTTTGGCTGATGTTGCTGCAGCTTCCACTTTTTGGTTGGAGGCTTTGGCACAACAAGTGTCAGATCATAATACTCATAGCATTGTTAAGCTTCTTCAACATGCTAATAACTTTATTTGTGATGCCATCTTTGATATCATTAGAGTTGATGTCAGGTATATGTCTTTAGCTATTCTAGCTAGAAGAGCTTTATGGCTTAAAACTTGGAATGCTGATATCTCTTCTAAGTCAACTTTGCTTTCCCTTTCTTTCCAAGGTAATAAATTGCTTGGTTCCCAGTTGGATTCTATTATTTCAACTGTTACTGGGGGGAAAGGAACTTTTTTACCTCAGGATAAAAAATCTAAAGGTAAATATAGGGCTGCTAATCGTTTTCGTTCCTTTCGTCAGAATAAGGAACAAAAGCCTGATCCTTCCCCTAAAGGAACGGTTTCTGTTTGGAAACCATCTCCAGTCTGGAATAAATCCAAGCCTTTTAGAAAGCCAAAGCCAGCTCCCAAGTCCACATGAAGGTGCGGCCCTCATTCCAGCACAGCTAGTAGGGGGCAGATTACAATTTTTCAAAGAAATTTGGATCAATTCGATTCAAAGTCTTTGGATTCAGAACATTGTTTCACAAGGGTACAGAATAGGTTTCAAGGTAAGGCCACCTGCAAGAAGATTTTTTCCTTCTCGCATTCCAATAAATCCAGTGAAGGCTCAGGCGTTTCTGAAATGTGTTTCAGATCTAGAGTTGGCTGGAGTAATTGTGCCTGTTCCAGTTCTGGAACAGGGTCTGGGGTTTTACTCAAATCTATTCATTGTACCAAAGAAGGAGAATTCCTTCAGACCAGTTCTGGATTTAAAAATATTGAATCGTTATGTAAGGATACCAACATTCAAAATGGTAACTATAAGGACTATTCTGCATTTTGTTCAGCAAGGGCATTATATGTCCACAATAGATTTGCAGGATGCATATCTGCATATTCTGATTCATCCAGATCACTTTCAGTTTCTGAGATTCCCTTTTCTAGACAAGCATTACCAATTTGTGGCTCTGCCATTCGGTCTAGCAATGGCTCCAAGGATTTTTTCAAAGGTTCTCGGTGCCCTTCTATCTGTAATCAGAGAACAGGGTATTGTGGTATTTCCTTATTTGGACGATATCTTGGTACTTGCTCAATCTTCACATTTAGCAGAATCTCATACTAATCGACTTGTGTCGTTTCTTCAAGAACATGGTTGGAGGATCAATTTACCAAAGAGTTCATTGATTCCTCAGACATGGGTAACCTTTTTAGGTTTCCAGATAGATTCAGTGTCCATGACTTTGTCTCTGACGGACAAGAGACGTCTGAAATGAATTTCAGCTTGTTGAAACCTTCAGTTTCAATCATTCCCTTCGGTAGCCTTATGCATGGAAATTCTAGGTCTTATGACTGCTGCATCGGACGCGATCCCCTTTGCTTGTTTTCACATGCGACCTCTTCAGCTCTGTATGCTGAACCAGTGGTGCAGGGATTATACAAAGATATCACAGTTAATATCTTTAAATCCGATTGTACGACACTCTCTGATGTGGTGGACAGATCACCATTGTTTAGTTCAAGGGGCTTCTTTTGTTCTTCCAACCTGGACTATGATCTCAACAGATGCGAGTCTGACAGTTTGGGGAGCTGTATGGGGGTCTCTGACAGCGCAGGGGGTTTGGGAATCTCAGGAGGCAAGATTACCAATCAACATTTTGGAATTCCGTGCGATTTTCAGAGCTCTTCAGTCGTGGCCTCTTCTGAAGAGAGAATCGTTCATTTGTTTTCAGACAGACAATGTCACAACCGTGGCATATGTCAATCATCAAGGAGGGACTCACAGTCCTCTGGCTATGAAAGAAGTATCTCGGATACTTGTATGGGCGGAATCCAGCTCCTGTCTAATTTCTGCAGTTCACATCCCAGGTATAGACAATTGGGAAGCGGATTATCTCAGTCGCCAGACGTTACATCCGGGCGAATGGTCTCTTCACCCAGAGGTATTTCTTCAGATTGTTCAAATCTGGGGTCTTCCAGAAATAGATCTGATGGCTTCTCATCTAAACAAGAAACTTCCCAGGTATCTGTCCAGATCCAGGGATCCTCAGGCGGAGGCAGTGGATGCATTGTCGCTTCCTTGGAAGTATCATCCTGCCTATATCTTTCCGCCTCTAGTTCTTCTTCCAAGAGTGATTTCCAAGATTCTAAAGGAGCGTTCGTTTGTACTGCTGGTGGCTCCAGCATGGCCTCACAGGTTTTGGTATGCGGATCTTGTTCGGATGGCTTCTTGCCAACCTTGGACTCTTCCGTTAAGACCAGACCTTCTATCTCAAGGCCCATTTTTCCATCAGGATCTCAAATCATTAAATTTGAAGGTATGGAGATTGAACGCTTGATTCTCAGTCATAGAGGTTTCTCTGACTCCGTAAATAATACTATGTTACAGGCTCGTAAATCTGTGTCTAGGAAGATATATTATCGAGTCTGGAAGACTTACATTTCTTGGTGTTCTTCTCATCAATTTTCCTGGCATTCTTTTAGAATTCCTAGAATTTTACAGTTTCTTCAGGATGGTCTGGATAAAGGTTTGTCTGCAAGTTCCTTGAAAGGACAAATTTCTGCTCTTTCTGTGCTGTTTCACAGAAAGATTGCTAGTCTTCCTGATATTCATTGTTTTGTACAGGCTTTGGTTCGTATCAAACCTGTCATTAAGTCAATTTCTCCTCCTTGGAGTTTAAATTTGGTTCTAGGAGCTCTACAAGCTCCTCCTTTTGAACCTATGCATTCTCTGGATATTAAATTACTTTCTTGGAAAGTTTTGTTTCTTTTGGCCATCTCTTCTGCTAAAAGAGTTTCTGAGTTATCTGCTCTTTCTTGTGAATCTCCTATTCTGATTTTTCATTAGGATAAGGCAGTGTTGCGGACTTCATTTAAATTTTTACCTAAGGTTGTGAATTCTAACAACATTAGTAGAGAGATTGTGGTTCCTTCATTGTGTCCTAATTCTAAGAATTCTAAGGAAAGATCTTTACATTCTTTGGATGTGGTAAGAGCTTTGAAATATTATGTTGAAGCTACTAAAGATTTTCGAAAGACTTCTAGTCTATTTGTTATCTTTTCTGGTTCTAGGAAAGGTCAGAAGGCCTCTGCCATTTCTTTGGCGTCTTGGTTAAAGTATTTGATTCATCATGCTTATGTTGAGTTGGGCAGAACTCCGCCTCAAAGGATTACAGCTCATTCTACTTGGTCAGTTTCTACTTCCTGGGCGTTTAGGAATGAAGCTTCGGTTGATCAGATTTGCAAAGCAGCAACTTGGTCTTCTTTGCATACTTTTACTAAATTCTACCATTTTGATGTATTTTCTTCTTCTGAAGCAGTTTTTGGTAGAAAAGTACTTCAGGCAGCTGTTTCAGTTTGATTCTTCTGCTTATAATTTCAGTTTTTTTCATTATAAGATTTAAACTTTGTTTTGGGATGTGGATTATTTTTCAGCGGAATTGGCTGTCTTTATTTTATCCCTCCCTCTCTAGTGACTCTTGCGTGGAAGTTCCACATCTTGGGTATTTATTATCCCATACGTCACTAGCTCATGGACTCTTGCAAATTACATGAAAGAAAACATAATTTATGTAAGAACTTACCTGATAAATTCATTTCTTTCATATTAGCAAGAGTCCATGAGACCCACCCTTTTTTTGTGGTGATTATGTTTTTTTTGTATAAAGCACAACTATTCCAATTCCTTATTTTTGATGCTTTCGCACTTTTTTCTTATCACCCCACTTCTTGGCTATTCGTTAAACTGATTTGTGGGTGTGGTGAGGGGTGTATTTGTAGGCATTTTGAGGTTTGGGAAACTTTGCCCCTCCTGGTAGGAATGTATATCCCATACGTCACTAGCTCATGGACTCTTGCTAATATGAAAGAAATGAATTTATCAGGTAAGTTCTTACATAAATTATGTTTTTGTAGGGCATTGCCCAAAGTTAAAAAGCTCTTTTACCTGAAAAAAAAATACAAAGACCCACTAACAATCTACTCATTGCCCTGAAATTGCTATTCAAATCAGCCAATAGAATGTCAGTGATTTGAACAGCCAATAGGATTTTAGCAGCCCTAATTCCTATTGGCTTATTCAAATTTTTTAGCCAATAGGAATGCAATGGTACCCCCAGTATAAAACGGGTACCTTGAATTTCAATCCTCAGTGTGCGGTGGATGATCGCATGAAGAGGACCTCCACGTTGGATTGATGCACCTCCGCCTGGACCTCCACCTTGGACCTCCGCCTTGGACCTTCGCCTTGGACATCAGCATTGGACCTTTGCCTGGACCTCCGCCTTGGACCTTTGCCTAGACCTCCGCACATCACCACTCCATCTCTGCAGGGATAAAGAAGATGCCAGTCCCGCGATGGATAAAGATGAAGCCACCTGGATGAAGATGGAGCCGCTGGGATGAAGATCCTTCAAGCGGGACTTCAGCAACTGTAAGTGGATCTTCGGGGGTTAGTGTTTTTTAAACTTTTTTGGGTGTTTTTTTTTTTAGTTTAGGGTTTGGGCTTTTCTTAAAAGAGCTAAATGCCCTTTTCAGGGTAATGCAAAAAAGCTAAATGCCCTTTAAAGGGCAATGCCCATACAAATGCCCTTTTAAGGGCAATGGGTAGATTAGGTTTTTTTAGATAGTTTTTTTTGTGGGTTTGGGGGGGTAGGGGTTTGTAATGTTAGTGGGTCTTTGTATTTTTTTTTTCAGGTAAAAGAGCTGTTTAACTTTGGGCAATGCCCTACAAAATGCCCTTTTAAGGGCTATTGGTAGTTTATTATAGATTAGATATTTTATTTTGGGGTGTTTTTTTTTTAAATGGGTATTAGAATAGGAATAATTGTTATTATTTTTGATAACCTTTGTTATTTTGTGTATTTTTGTTTTCGTTTTAGGGTGGGTTTTTGTTTTTAGAATAGCCATTTTTTTATTTTTAATGGACAGCAAAAGAGCTCAATGCCCTTTTAAGGGCAATGCCCATACAAATGTCTTTTTCAGGGCAATTGGTAGATTAGGTTTTACTTTATTTTTATTATAGATTAGGGTTTTTTATTTTGGGTGTTTTTTTTTTTTAAAGGGTATTAGAATAGGAATATTTTTTATTGTTTTGGATTATTTTGTTTGTTAATTTTTGTAATTGTAGGTTTTTTTATTTTTTGTAATTTTAGTGTTTTTTATTTTTGTAATTTTAGTGTTTTTTATTTTTTGTAATGTTAGGTGTTAGTGTAAGGCAGCTTAGATTTTATTTGACAGGTAAGTTTGTATTTATTTTAACTAGGTAGTTAGTAAATAGTTAATAACTACTACCTAAATAGTCTACCTAGTTAAAATAAATACAAACTTACCTGTGAAATAAAAATAAAACCTAAGCTAGCTACAATATAACTATTAGTTATATTGTAGCTAGCTTAGGTTTTTATTTTACATGTAAGCATGTATTTATTTTAAATAGGTATTATTTAGTTAACAATTATAACTTTAATTTAGCACTATTTTAATTATGTTAAACTTAGGGGGTGTTAGGGTTAGGGTTACGTTAGGGTTTGGTTTAGGTTTAGGGGTCAATAGTTTAGTTTAGGTTGTTGTGATGTGGGGGGCTGGCAGTTTAGGGGTTAATAGGTTTATTTATTGATAGTGATGTGGGAGGCCAGAGGTTTAGGGGTTAATAACTTTATTTAGTGGCGGCAGTGGCGTCACTAGGGGGGGGGCGGGGGGGGCGGGCCGCACCCGGGTGACACCCACCAGGGGGTGACACCAAAAAAAAAAAAAAAAAAAATTTTTTTTTTTTTTTTTTTTTTTTTAATTTTATTGAAATTCAAAGAAATACAATGTTGAGATGCATAGCTTTTTTTATTAGAGGGGCTGACATTTGTGAACATTGGTGGGACTGGGGAAGATGTAGACACACAATTTTTTTACCCCTTGAGCCAGTGCTGCAATTTCAACAAATAGATTTCCTGGCTGCTTTTGCTTGTTTGTACTTTGCTTCTCCCCTGCCCAATTTCGCTATGAATGTTGTGGGCATGCTGTGGGGCTTGCAAAGTTGCGCTGCTAGCCTAAACCTGCCTGCCTATCTGTGCTCACTGCTCAGTGACATGTGGAGCAGTGGAGTCACTCACTGCTGTGCTGTCTCTCTAAACGGGAACTGGCAAATCATGAGGGGATACCTGGCACCTGACCGCATGACTGTTTGACACTGTCTTTAAAGTGAAGGAGCCATGTATGATGCCCACCAGACCATTACGGTTACGGTACACTAAGTGCACACTGAACAGGTAGGAGGGCGGGCGGGGGTCTGGGGGTGGGCAGAGTGCAGAGGTGATTGGCCATAAGAAGCGGTAGGCACGCAGGCCGGGGCTGTGCACTGACAGACTTGGAACAGAGTCAGAGAGCAGAATTTTCATAGTTTGCACCTAAAACTTTTCTTCAGTGGTTTATTTTAGAGTGCTCTGTTTATCTTTCATTTGATGCTCTGCTGAGCCAGGGAGCAGCTCTAGGCATGAGCTTTATAATTAATGCAGTGCAGTTTACATATTTTGTATGTGTGTGTCTGAGTTTTTGTGTGTGTGTGTCTCAGTGTTTTTGTGTGTGTGTTTTTGTGTGTGTGTGTGTGTGTGTCTCAGTGTTTTTGTGTGTGTGTTTTTGTGTGTGTGTCTGAGTGTGTTTCCGAGTGTTTGTGTATGCATCTGAGTATGTTTTAAGTGTGTCTGAGTGTTTGTATGTGTGTTTGCCTGTGTTTTTGTGCGTGTCTGCTTTCTGGGGGGGGGGTGACACCATAACTTACCGCACCGGGTGACACCAACCCTAGTGACGCCACTGAGTGGCGGCGATGTTGGGGAGTGATGGAATAGGGGTTAATATCTTTAAATAGTGTGGGCGATATTGGGGTGCAGGGGAATAGGGTTTAATAACTTTAATATAGTGGCGGCGATATTGGGAGCAGAAGATTAGGGGTCAATAGATTTATTTCAGGGGGGGCGATATCGGGAGCGTCAGATTAGGGGTTAATAACATTATGTAGGTGTTGGCGATGTCGGGGGCAGCAGATCAGTGGTGTTTAGGCGTGGGGTTTATGTTAGGGTGCTAGGTTTAAACATTATTTCCCCTAGATATCAATGGGGCTGCGTTATGGAGCTTTTCATTCCGCGATCGCAGGTGTTAGTTTTTTTTCTAACCTGCTCTCCCCATTGATGTCTATGGGTAAAGCATGCACGAGCACGTCAAAACAGCGCTTGTATTTTGTGCGGTATGGAGCTCAACGCAACCATGTCGCATGCACAAGCCGGCTGTTTCAAAACTTGTAATGGCTGCACTATAGAGGGTTAAATAACACAACTTTTGTTGCGTTTGTTAAAAACCCTATGGCGCGTATAACTCGTAATCTACCTGTCAGTGACTTGTTGTGTTTCCTTGTTGTTTGAACCCAAGTAAAAAAACAAAACAAAAAAAAAGCAAGCATCTACAATCTTAGAGGATACCCTTGACCTGCAGCTTTAACCTTTTATCACATCTTTAAATCTCCTGTCTGAAACAAGTCTAAGTTTAAAGACATTCTACCATTGTCATAAAAGTTAAAGAACCTCTGAACAAAACAATATTTGTTGCAATTATATTTGTGCAATATAGAAAACACTGGTTAGGCTAATAAACCAATATTAATTTGATATAATTATCAACTATTTTATTTTGTCATAAGATACAAATTAGCAGAGTGTATGCAATCACTAGTAATATAAAATGTGGTGAACCTGAAGAAGAGGTGAGACTCTGAAATACGTTGTGAACTACAGCTTGTCCAGGCAAGCATTGCTGTTTTAAAGTGTTTTTTTATATAGCTTTTATTGATCATGAAATGTATTCAGTACTATCACTAAATTTTATTAGTAAATGTATATACTCTGTTAATTTTTATCTTATGAAAAAAATAAAATCGTTGATTAGTACATGAAATGTAGTTTAGTTTATTGGCCTAACCAGCACTCTATATTGCACACCATTAACCTTTCCCCTTAGATAGCAGGTGTAGGACTCATTTAATTGTTAATTTATTATTTGTTTCTCTCATCTGTGTGGGATTCAGATATTATGCACTCTAATGTTCTAATACTAGTTGCCATTATATCTATTCATTTTATATTTCTAATGATTTACATTTGAACATTGAATGATTTACATTTACCATTTTTTTAGGTTGATTGAAATTGCTTAAAGGGACAGTCTAGTCCAAAACAAACTTTCATTATTCATATAGGGCATGTAATTTTAAGCAATTTAAAAATTTACATCTATCACTTATTTTGCTTTGTCCTCTTTGTATTCTTAGTTGAAAGCTAAACCTAGGAGTTTCATATGCTAATTTCTAAGCCCTTGGTGGCTGCCTTTCATCTCAGAGCATTTTGACATTTTTCACTACTAGAGGGTGTTAATTCATGTGTTTCATGTAGGTAACACTGTGCTCACACACGTGGAGTTCCTAGGAGCCAGCACTGATTGGCTAAAATGCAAGTCTATCAAAAGAACTGAAATAAGGGGGCAATTTGCAGAGGCTTAGATACAAGATAATCACAGAGGTAAAAAGTGTATTAATATAACTGTGTTGGTTATGCAAAACTAGGGAACGGTAATAAAGGGATTATCTATATTTTAAAATAATAAATATTCTGGTGTAGACTATCCCTTTAAACATGTAAGGATGCAAAGAGCGTCCTTAAATAGAATGTTTCATAAGAAATATAATTAGATAATTTTCCCTGATCAAGCCAATGAATCATTAAAAGTTAGTGAGAATGATAACCTTATAGATTTTAAGAAAACAGTTCTAACTTTTATATTTTTAAAATGTTTTGTCTACACTTTGTGCTGATGCTTTAGAAATCAATATAACTTGCTCTAAATAAGCCATTTGATATTTGTGTACAAAATATACAATATGAAACTGATACATATAGGGCCAGATTTTGAGTAGAGCGCTATTTAGCATTTTCGCTCTTGTGCTAACTACGCTAGATGTACATTTTTTTGTACACAGGACCCGTGCTTGCATAAGGTAGTTTAGGCAGCCGCCTTAGTATGGCCAAGAAGGGGGGCACAATCTTGGAGCAGCAACCGGCAGGCATGCAACAGCCAATACTGACATTTTTTTTAATTTAGCCAGCCTAAATCTCACATCATAGGTTAGCAATGCCATATAACTTATCTAAGATTGCTATTTTACATGTGGGTAGGTGAAGTGATATGTTTTGATTTCAAACAGCCCAGCAACATTTAGAGTGCATATGATCCCAGACAGTGTTGGCTGCCTGCCTTTGTCTGGGATAACAAACTTAGCCTTCACGCACGTGTAGTAAAGTTTGTGATGTAATGTCCATACAGACTGCAGAGCCCAATGCTGGAGGCAGAGCTGAAATGACTGTGTGTGTAGTGTGCAGCGATGCTTGGTTCAAGTCTTCCAGCACAGACAAGTTACATGTGCTGCCCTCCCTTACTCTCCCACTGGTGGCGTGTGATTGCAGCTGCGCTCCCACCCAGAGAACTTTTCTCAGCTACAGTGGCAGTCCCATCACAAACTGTACAACCACATGGCCATGCACTGAGGGAGAACATTATCAATATGGAGCGAGGTAAGTCCTCCTGGGGCAGTGGCTCTGATTTGCTATGCAGCACAACCACTGTCTGATTTGTTATGCAGCACCACCACTGTCTGATTTGCTATGCCGCAATACCGTTGTCTGATTTGCTATGTAGCACTACTGTTGTTGTCTGATTTGTTCTGCAGCACAACCACTGTCTGATTTGCTATGCTGCACTACCACTGTTTGATTTGCTAGGCAGCACTACCGTTGAACTCCATATTGAACTCCATAGAAGTCTATAGAGCAAAAAAAAGTGGAAAAAAACACCCTACTCGAGCGTTAACCCAAACACATATTCTCAAATTTTTTAACCCAACATAAATATATTAATATTTTACATTCCAATGTTCTTCACATAGAATAATATGTTCTATTTATTCTTAAATACATATTTATACATATATCTGATGGTATTTTGGTACAATATACATCTATACCTATATATCTATACGATAATAAATAGGTATAGATATATACAGTATATATTGATATATATATATATATATATATATATATATATATATATATATATATATATATATATATATATATATAGGAATATCTATTTAAAAATACATAGAACATATTCTGCTATGTGCAGACCAGAAGAATGTGAGATATTAACATTAAATTCACTGTATAACACTTATTTAAGTATGAAATTTGCATGAATATGCTTTTTTATGTTTTCATCTACTTGAGAGCAAAGGATTCTCTAACACCTGAGATCTCATATACTTGAGGCTTTATAACTTTTGTGTGCAATATTTTTTTAAGAATCATTTTTATTATATTAGATTGCGCTCATGTTCGCATCAACTTTGAACTTTTAATATGAGTGCAATTTAACTTGCGTGCAAATGAATGTGAAACCCCGCTATTGCCTGCGTGTAAACAATAGCGCTCCACTTGTAATCTTGCCCATAACATATTAACACGCAATTTAGAGGGTCTTTTTCCCTAGAGGTCATCCAAGGCAGTGTTTGGTTCAAACTGTTGCAATGTGGTTTGTATAAACCTCAAACAAAATGTTTCTTTTAATGGTGTATTAATAAGGGTCTTACAGCTTCTTGGCACACAAGCTCTGTACTTCAATCCTTGCACAACTGTTACCATAACTCCTCTATATTAGCTTGCTTGATGATTAGGTATGTTATCTACAGCGTACAATGTTATTCGATATTATTGACGGCTGTTACATTCAATAATGCTATTTCAAATATGCTATTTGTTTTTTTGATGCCTTTGGCTGCAATTGGAATATCACTGTAAGTTTTTATCTTTATTGGTATACACTCATATGTTGTTAATTGAATGAATGATTGTTACCATAGTTTAATTGATCCTTTTTGTTCTCAAGACTTTTTTTCAAAGGGGATAATGGTTTCAATGAGAGTCTTGAAAAAAAAACAGTACATCTACTGTATTTCTGTGTGCATATAATACATGCCCTCAAAAGCAGGACTAACTGCATAATTGTTACCAAAAGTGTTAAAAATACTGGTACATGTGTTCCTATTCATTAAATAAAATACTGGTTTGCTGTTCTTCTAATGTGTAAATTTTCTTTAAAAAATAAATTTTCTTTAAAATGGCACTAAACTTTAAGGGTGTGGCATGTAATGGGGTGGGGCCTATACTTAGGGCAATACGATATTATGTTTATATGTGTGTAGGTAAGTATTTATGTATTTATATGTGTATATATGTATTTAAAGACATACAGCTATATACACATATAGGGACCTATTTATTAATGTGCGAGCGGACATGATACAATATAGCGTATTATGTCCCCGCACATCGATGCTGTCGGCATTTATCATAACACAAGCAGTTCTTGTGAACTGCTTGTGCAATGCCGCCCCTTCAGATTCTCGGCCAATTGGCCGCTAGCAGGGGGTGTCAATCAGCCCGATTGTAAAGGATCGGGCGGATTGATGTCCACGGCCTCAGAGACAGCGGACAAGTTATGGAGCAGTGGTCTGTAGACCACTGCTTCATAACTGCTGTTTCAGGCGAGCCTGAAGGAGCTTGATAATTCGGCCCCAATAACACATAAATACATATGTATACATATATAGATATATATAAAAGTGCATTAGAGCCCTTTGCAGTTAAGTAGATTAAAACATGAAAAAACATATTTATGCAATATTGATATTTAAAGGGACACTGAACCCAATTTTTTCTATCATGATTCAGATAGAGCATGCAATTTTAAGCAACTTTCTAGTTTACTCATATTATCAAATTATTTTCATTCTCTTGGTATCTTTATTTGAAATGCGAGAATGTAGGTTTAGATGCCGTCCCATTTTTGGTGAACACACTGTGTTGTTCTTGCTGATTGGTGGGTAAATCCACCTACCAATAAACAAGTGCTTTCCATGGTGCTGAACCAAAAAAATAGCTTTATCAAATAAAGAAAGCAAAAGAGCGAAGACAAATTGATAATAGGAGTAAATTAGAAAGTTTTTAAAATTGAATGCTCTACCTGAATCAAAAAGAAAAAAAATGGGTCCAGTGATCCTTTAATAAAGTGTTATAGTGTGTATTTACTGTAAATATTTCATATTCCAATGTTCTGCACATAGCAACATATGTTCTTAGTATTTATAAATAGATATTCCTATATATATTCGAATATATCTATACCTATATATAATCACACACTTTTATCCCGAATCATGGCGTTTTCAGCCATTATGTTCTAAACAGTAAGATTGTCTTGAAAAACAGCCAAAACGTCGACTTTGCTATGTTGTGAAATACATAAATAAAAATAAATATTTTTGGAAAATACCCTATAGTGCCCTATATATAATCATGTATGTATGTATATATATTTATATATATATATATATATACATATATATATATATATATATATATATATATATATATATATATATATATATATATATATATATATATATACAGGGAGTGCAGAATTATTAGGCAAATGAGTATTTTGACCACATCATCCTCTTTATGCATGTTGTCTTACTCCAAGCTGTATAGGATCGAAAGCCTATTACCAATTAAGCATATTAGGTGATGTGCGTCTCTGTAATGAGAAGGGGTGTGGTCTAATGACATCAACACCCTATATCAGGTGTGCATAATTATTAGGCAACTTCCTTTCCTTTGGCAAAATGGGTCAAAAGAAGGACTTGACAGGCTCAGAAAAGTCAAAAATAGTGAGATATCTTGCAGAGGGATGCAGCACTCTTAAAATTGCAAAGCTTCTGAAGCGTGATCATCGAACAATCAAGCGTTTCATTCAAAATAGTTAACAGGGTCGCAAGAAGCATGTGGAAAAACCAAGGCGCAAAATAACTGCCCATGAACTGAGAAAAGTCAAGCGTGCAGCTGCCAAGATGCCACTTGCCACCAGTTTGGCCATATTTCAGAGCTGCAACATCACTGGAGTGCCCAAAAGCACAAGGTATGCAATACTCAGAGACATGGCCAAGGTAAGAAAGGCTGAAAGACGACCACCACTGAACAAGACACACAAGCTGAAACGTCAAGACTGGGCCAAGAAATATCTCAAGACTGATTTTTCTAAGGTTTTATGGACTGATGACATGAGAGTGAGTCTTGATGGGCCAGATGGATGGTCCCGTGGCTGGATTGGTAAAGGGCAGAGAGCTCCAGTCCGACTCAGACGCCAGCAAGGTGGAGGTGGAGTACTGGTTTGGGCTGGTATCATCAAAGATGAGCTTGTGGGGCCTTTTCGGGTTGAGGATGGAGTCAAGCTCAACTCCCAGTCCTACTGCCAGTTTCTGAAAGACACCTTCTTCAAGCAGTGGTACAGGAAGAAGTCTGCATCCTTCAAGAAAAACATGATTTTCATGCAGGACA
Source organism: Bombina bombina (assembly GCF_027579735.1). NCBI lineage: Eukaryota > Metazoa > Chordata > Amphibia > Anura > Bombinatoridae > Bombina > Bombina bombina. The sequence continues at coordinate 384,647,794 of NC_069504.1, read as the reverse complement.
ATGCTCCATCACACGCGTCCAAGTACTCCACAGCGTGGCTGGCAAGAAAGGGTATAAAAGAAGAAAATCTAATGTCATGGCCTCCTTGTTCACCTGATCTGAACCCCATTGAGAACCTGTGGTCCATCATCAAATGTGAGATTTACAAGGAGGGAAAACAGTACACCTCTCTGAACAGTGTCTGGGAGGCTATGGTTGCTGCTGCACGCAATGTTGATGGTGAACAGATCAAAACACTGACAGAATCCATGGATGACAGGCTTTTGAGGGTCCTTGCAAAGAAAGGTGGCTATATTGGTCACTGATTTGTTTTTGTTTTGTTTTTGAATGTCAGAAATGTATATTTGTGAATGTTGAGATGTTATATTGGTTTCACTGGTAAAAATAAATAATTGAAATGGGTATATATTTGTTTTTTGTTAAGTTGCCTAATAATTATGCACAGTAATAGTCACCTGCACACACAGATATCCCCCTAAAATAGCTATAACTAAAAACAAACTAAAAACTACTTCCAAAACTATTCAGCTTTGATATTAATGAGTTTTTTGGGTTCATTGAGAACATGGTTGTTGTTCAATAATAAAATTAATCCTCAAAAATACAACTTGCCTAATAATTCTGCACTCCCTGTATGTGTATATATATATATATATATATATATATATATATATATATATATATATATAAAAGAAACAGGCACTCACCAGTATTTAAATAAAGGATATCTTTTAATCCCACAAGGTGTGACGTTTCGGAGTATTACCTCCCTCCCAGACATAACAAGAAAGTGAATAACAGCAACCTCTATATATACACATGTGTGAACATAAAACCACCTACTAATCATAATCAAGTGATTTGAATCAGATGGAAGCATCAGGAGCATAGCATGAGTCACTAGGGGCATCATCCGTAGCCTTAGAAACCAACCAAACAAATTTAAACTAAACAGCGTGACTAATTAGATAAAAACAATGTTGCTCTTATGATAACACTATACATCCATAATCAACAACTACAACTTAATATGGGCGGACTGCTGAGGTACTCATAAATACAACAGCAACTTCTATGGCCATAAGCAAAAGTATAATGACTAACGGTAAAATACTATGCAGTCATATATCTATGCGGGCAAATTACATATGTCTAAAAGGGGATATAACTGCTATCAACATAATATGAAGAAAAAGAAAAAAAGAGAAGAAAAAAAAAGAAAAACACATAGTAGCAGCACAGAATAAAGAGCAATAAAAAATGAGCAATAAAACAAATGAGAATGACAAAGTATGACACTTAGACAAAAGAGAATGACGTAGTACAATTCTTAGACAGAAGAGCAGAATGTAGAGGGGGAAAAGAGTAAGGAAAAACAAAGGGGAAAAACATACGGCTAGATTACGAGTTTTGCGTTATGAGTGAAAAAGCAGCATTAAGGCTCTTTTTCACTACTGCTGGTATTACGAGTCTTGCAGGTTTAGCTGCACTGCACTGCACACTTTTTCGGCCGTAACGCAAAGTAACTACTGCAGCTTTCAAAAAGTCCTTTTTCAATGGGACTTCCTTTACGCCAGTATTACGAGTCTGCCTGGGATGCCAAAAAGTGAGCGGTACAGCCTAAAACTACAAGATCCATACCGTAAACTGAAAGTCAGTAGTTATGAATTTTACGCTACAAAGCTGTAACATAAAACTCATAACTAAAGTATGAATATTTCCCATTCCAGTGTTCTTTATATAACAAAATATGTTCTCTTTATTCATAAATACATATTTCTACATATATATATATATATATATATATATATATATATATATATATATATATATATATATATATATATATATATACAGGGAGTGCAGAATTATTAGGCAAGTTGTATTTTTGAGGATTAATTTTATTATTGAACAACAACCATGTTCTCAATGAACCCAAAAAACTCATTAATATCAAAGCTGAATAGTTTTGGAAGTAGTTTTTAGTTTGTTTTTAGTTATAGCTATTTTAGGGGGATATCTGTGTGTGCAGGTGACTATTACTGTGCATAATTATTAGGCAACTTAACAAAAAACAAATATATACCCATTTCAATTATTTATTTTTACCAGTGAAACCAATATAACATCTCAACATTCACAAATATACATTTCTGACATTCAAAAACAAAACAAAAACAAATCAGTGACCAATATAGCCACCTTTCTTTGCAAGGACACTCAAAAGCCTGCCATCCATGGATTCTGTCAGTGTTTTGATCTGTTCACCATCAACATTGCGTGCAGCAGCAACCACAGCCTCCCAGACACTGTTCAGAGAGGTGTACTGTTCTCCCTCCTTGTAAATCTCACATTTGATGATGGACAGGTTCTCAATGGGGTTCAGATCAGGTGAACAAGGAGGCCATGTCATTAGATTTTCTTCTTTTATACCCTTTCTTGCCAGCCACGCTGTGGAGTACTTGGACGTGTGTGATGGAGCATTGTCCTGCATGAAAATCATGTTTTTCTTGAAGGATGCAGACTTCTTCCTGTACCACTGCTTGAAGAAGGTGTCTTCCAGAAACTGGCAGTAGGACTGGGAGTTGAGCTTGACTCCATCCTCAACCCGAAAAGGCCCCACAAGCTCATCTTTGATGATACCAGCCCAAACCAGTACTCCACCTCCACCTTGCTGGCGTCTGAGTCGGACTGGAGCTCTCTGCCCTTTACCAATCCAGCCACGGGCCCATCCATCTGGCCCATCAAGACTCACTCTCATTTCATCAGTCCATAAAACCTTAGAAAAATCAGTCTTGAGATATTTCTTGGCCCAGTCTTGACGTTTCAGCTTGTGTGTCTTGTTCAGTGGTGGTCGTCTTTCAGCCTTTCTTACCTTGGCCATGTCTCTGAGTATTGCACACCTTGTGCTTTTGGGCACTCCAGTGATGTTGCAGCTCTGAAATATGGCCAAACTGGTGGCAAGTGGCATCTTGGCAGCTGCATGCTTGACTTTTCTCAGTTCATGGGCAGTTATTTTGCGCCTTGGTTTTTCCACACGCTTCTTGCGACCCTGTTGACTATTTTGAATGAAACGCTTGATTGTTCGATGATCACGCTTCAGAAGCTTTGCAATTTTAAGAGTGCTGCATCCCTCTGCAAGATATCTCACTATTTTTGACTTTTCTGAGCCTGTCAAGTCCTTCTTTTGACCCATTTTGCCAAAGGAAAGGAAGTTGCCTAATAATTATGCACACCTGATATAGGGTGTTGATGTCATTAGACCACACCCCTTCTCATTACAGAGATGCACATCACCTAATATGCTTAATTGGTAGTAGGCTTTCGAGCCTATACAGCCTATACAGCTTGGAGTAAGACAACATGCATAAAGAGGATGATGTGGTCAAAATACTCATTTGCCTAATAATTCTGCACTCCCTGAGCAAAGAGCGGGGAGAGAGCAAAAGAGAGGGGGAGAGAGAGAGAAAAAGAGAGGGGGAGAGAGAGAGAAAAAGAGAGGGGGGAGAGCGCAAAACAGAGGGGAGAGAGAGCACAAAAGAGTGGGAGAAAGAGAGAGAGCAAAAGAGAGGGGAGAGAGAGAGCAAAAAGAGGGGGAGAGAGACAGCAAAAGAGAGAAGGAGAAACAGCAAAAGAGAGGGGGAAAGAGAGCAAAAGAGGGAGATAGAGAGAGCAAAAGAGGGGGAGAGAGACAGCAAAAGAGAAAGGGAGAGAGCAAAAGAAAGGGGGGAAGAGGGCAAAAGAGGGGTATAGGGAGAGCAAAGAGAGGGGGGAGCGAGAGCAAAAGATGGGGGCTAGAGAGAGCAAAAGTGGGGGGATAGAGTGAACAAAAGAGAGGGGGGGAGAGAGAGAGCAAAAGAGAGGGGGGAGAAAGAGAGCAAAAGAGGTGGGATAGAGAGAGCAAAATAGGGGGTATAGAGAGAGCAAAAGAGAAGGAGAGAGACAGCAAAAGAGAGAGGGGAGAGAGCAAAAAAAGGGGGAGAAAGAGAGTTAAAGAGAGGGGGGGAGATAGCGCAAAATAGAGGGGGAGAGAGACAGCAAAAGAGAGGGAGATAAACAGCAAAATAGGGGGGAAAGAGAGCAAAAGAAAGGGGAGCGAGAGAGAGAGCAAAATAGGGGGGATAGAGAGAGCAAAAGAGCGGGAGAGTGAAAGCAAAGGAGTGGGGGAGAGAGCAAAAGAAAGGGGGAGAGAGAGAGAGCAAAAGAGTGGGGATAGAGAGAGCAGAAGGGTGGGGGGAGATAGAGAGCAAAAGATGGGGGATAGAGAGAGCAAAAGAGGAGGGATGGAGAGAACACAAGAGAGGGGGAAGAGAGAGAGAGGAAAAGAGAGGGGGGAGATAGAGAGCAAAAGAGAGGGGAGAGAGAGCAAAAGAGGGGGGATAGAGAGTGCAAAAGAGGGGAATAGAGAGAGCAAAAAAGAGGGAGAAAGACAACAAAAGAGAGGGGGAGAGAGCAAATAAAGGGGGGAGAGAGAGTAAAAGATTGGGTTAGAGAGAGCAAAAGAGAGGGGGAGAGATAGAGCAAAAGAGAGGGGAGAGAGACAGCAAAACAGAGGGGGGAGAGAGGAAAAGAAAGGGGGGAGAGAGAGAGAGCAAAAAAGGGGGATAGAGAGAGCAAAAGAGAGGGAGAGAGACAGCAAAAGAGGGGGGATAGAGTGAACAAAAGAGAGGGGGGATAGAGAGAGCAAACGAGGGGAAGAGAGACAGCAAAACAGAGGGGGGAGAGAGGAAAAGAAAGGGGGGAGAGAGAGAGCAAAAGAGGGGTATAGAGAGAGCAAAAGAGAGGGAGAGAGACAGCAAAAGAGGGGGGATAGAGTGAACAAAAGAGAGGGGGGATAGAGAGAGCAAATGAGGGGAAGAGAGACAGCAAAACAGAGGGGGAGAGAGGAAAATAAAGGGGGGAGAGAGAGAGCAAAAGAGGGGGATAGAGAGAGCAAAAGAGAGGAAGAGAGACAGCAAAAGAGGGGGGATAGAGTGAACAAAAGAGAGGGGGGAGAGAGAGAGCAAAAGAGAGGCGGGAGAAAGAGAGCAAAAGAGGTGGGATAGAGAGAGCAAAAGAGGGGGGATAGAGAGAGCAAAAGAGAGGGAGAGAGACAGCAAAAGAGAGGGGGAGAGAGAGCAAAAGAGAGGGGGAGAGCACAAAAGAGAGGGGGAGAGCGCAAAAGAGAGGGGGAGAGAGAGTGCAAAAGAAAGGGGGAGGGAGAGAGCAAACGAGAGGGGAGAGAGAGCAGAAGAGAAGGGGGAGAGAGAGAGTAAAATAGAGAGAGGGGGAGAGAGAGAGAGCAGAAGAGAGTGGGGAGAGAGAGAGCAAAAGAGAGGGGGCAGAGAGAGAACAAAATAGAGGGGGGATAGAGAGAGAGCAAGGGGTGGAACTCTACACTGCAAAAAATGGCCCGTGTACACTGGCTTTAGGACTAGTATTTATATATATATTTAAAAATACATACAACATATTTCCCTATGTGAAAAACATTGGAATGTGAAATATCTACAGTAAATACACAGTATAACACTTTATTAAATATAAATATTGTATAAATATGAATTTTCATGTTTTCATCTACTTGAATGCAAAGGGCTCCAATGCACTTATAAATATGTCTATATATGTATACAGATGTATTTATGAGTTTATATGTGTATATATGTCTGTAAATACATATACACACATAGAAATACATAAACAGACGTGATAAACCCAATATCATAACTGTAAGCGTGCCACTTTTAATCTGGCCCTTAGTGTTCATAAAACAATGTTTGACCCAATTTTGTAACCAAGGTTTTCTTCTCTGCTGAGGCCAATAAATGACTATGTAAAATATATCAGTGTAAATCTGGGTTCCATCTAAATGATCCTGATATCCTATTTGTGTATAGCCATAGTGAGAACTGTGTGAATTTTGATAAACAGTTGCCTCAGCCAAGGGCTTTAAACAAAAGGTTGTGTGTTCGCTGACCCTTCCCATGAAAGAGTGGACACCTATACTAGGAATTAAAAAAATAAAATTAAAAAATATACATTTTAAATTAGAAGTGAAAAAGAAGTGGGCAGATTTATACTTTTTAATTTGTAAATAAGGACTAAATGGAAAATAAAACTATGAGAAAGGCTTTGCACTTTTAAAGATCTTAGTGCTTTGGGTTATATTTTCATGGTGCATATAGTTGTAGTACAATGAGTGCACTGAATTTTGCAGGCTATTTCTCGCTGTTTCTAAGAAGACAATTTATAGCACTATTTATCAATGTGGCCTTCTGAACAGATCAGCCAACACCTAACTAATGGAACGTTTAAAACCGAGTTCCAGCAAATGTCACTTAATATAGCACTCAAGCAAACCAATAGAATTTAATTGAAGAGCTGATCCGGCAATAGCGTATCAAGCTTTTGGCATTTTAGCTGCACACCAAGTCAAGTAATGCATCTTTGCTTATAAATAAAAGGTTAGACATCTATATTACATCAACATGGTTAATATTGACACTTGAAATAAAAATATTTTGATTAAAACCATTTGCTAACTGAATATGTGGTCACTTTTTGCCGTGTACTTATATTCTCCTGTATAGTTGTAGGAGTTGATTGAAGTGTTGCTATTTGGCTCCTAAGCAACTCAGATATGAAACTGGGTCACGTTTTTAAATTGGTATGATTAATAGAAAACACCAGAACCTGCTGACCTGCAGCGCTTTGAGGAACTCGGACTGAACTTTTCAAAATGATGAGGTGGCACTGTAACTTTGTTGAAGTAGCAAAATCTTGAATTGCACATTTATTTCCCAGTGCCACAGTAGAAATGTTTTTTTTATCGTTGTTATTTGTATTACAACAATTTAAAAAGAGATAAAACTAAAAATGTTATCATCTTCTTTTGTTATGTCCCATTGCACATCAAGTAATTTAACATAGTAACTGGTATTATTAAGCTTTGGATCATTACAGATAATGAAGAATCAATAGAGAAATACATAATCTAATTTGAAATAAATTAGTATCCCGCAGCTGTTTGTTGGGTTATGCAGCATGCCCAATTATTTATGCTATGCCGGTAGTTGTTTACAGAAAAGGTGACGACCCTAGAATGTCCTCAGATCCAAATTAAGATTCCAGCAAACTGTATCAAAGATAACAGAATAGACCTTTGTTACACCTATATTAGCATTCATTTCTCTCACTACCATGCCACTGTTTCACTCAGAGACACAACACTACTGCATATAAACACATACATATATACTTTTTGGGGAGGGTGTTAGTAGCAGAAACCTTTTGTATTTTTTGGAGAATTTTCCATCTCTAGAATACTTGTTTAGGGTATAGAAAGTATGTCTGTCAAGTAGAGACCCCAAAAAAGACAGCTTGGTTTTTTTTTCTTTTAATATGGCTGCCATTTTGAGGGGCCTGGGAAGGTACCTGGGTTATTTGTGGTACATAAAGTTCTGGTTGCATAGTTTCCAACATTTGAAAAAAAAATACCAGGGACATTTTGCAGCAGAGCCATGCCCATTTATGGTTTGCATAGCTCCGCCCACTCTGATAGACCCCCAAAAAAGCTCATTAAATAATTGCAGTATAATTTAACCATACTGATTGCTTAAACTGATAGGAGAGTCAAATTAAATAATCAAAGAGAGCTTGTCATTTTTAAATTTACATCTACTATAAAATTTAGTTTTTTCTCATGTGTACATTTGTTGAAAAGTATATGTACATATCCCCAGCAACAGCAATGCACCACCGGTGATTGGTGACTACACACATTTGTCTTTTGTCATTGGCTCACCAGATGTGCTCAACTATCTCCCAGTAGTGCATTTCAGAGGTTAAAAAGATAGTTATACATACAGTATTGCAACAATAAAATTGCTCTTTTATATTAGAGGATTTTCTTTTTACACTGTTATAGCCTTTAATGCAAGTTAAATCATCAAGCTCCTCATCACCTCCTTTACTCTTAAACACATAACTGGCATAGGAAGAGAAACTTTACAGCAAGTACCAAAATAATCAAACAAGAGTTAAATGATTAATTCTTCAGAATCTGTATAGCAGGGCACCAGAAAGCACCATAGTTTATATGGACGTTATACAGCCTGAAATTAGACATTGATATCACCTTCATTTGTTTAACCTGCTGACTACTGTGCTAAGACTGCTGGAATGGAAAACAATATATGTAGATATACTAAGGATTTGTTTTTTACTTTTGCTAAAACACTAATAAACATTTCACAAGTAGATGTCATTTTATGAGGTAAATAGTCATTTTTTTTATCTTATCCTGCCGCAGTGATTGTGGGCAGTACTTTAATCGATCCAGAAATGCCCCAGTAAATCTGTATTGTTGGTATGTTCTCTGAATTCCAGTCCCACCACAAGAAGAATCTGATATCTTAAGGACCTGCTAAGCAAAGCCTCAGTGCATAAATGGAGGAAAGTACACATGCTCCAAACTGTGCAAAACTATTTAGATGCCTTGCTTCATCACCCCTTGTCTACTTCCCTCCTTGGTATTATATATAACATGGGTTCCCCTTACCTGACATTTTTCTACACTCTTTAACATAACAGAAGATCAGAGCTAAAGTTACAGAAAAAAACTTGCATACAGTAAGCAATGAGTAATAATCGAAAGCCTCAGCAACCTGTTTAGTGGAAAAAAATGGGACAGTTGTCAACTATGTTTGGTTGTTCTCTCTGAGTTCCCATTTCATATGTTGACTCTAAGGGGCCTATTTATTATGGTGCGAGTGGACATGATCCGATATATAGCGGATCTTGTCCGCTGCACATCAATAAATGCCGACAGCATACGCTGTCAGCATTTATCATTGCACCAGCAGTTCTGGTGAACTCCGCCCCCTGCAGATTCGCAGGCAATCGGCCGCTAGCAGGAGGTGTCAATCAAGCCGATCATATTCGATCAGATTGATTCCTGTCTGCCACCTCAGAGCAGGCAGACAGGTTATGGAGCAGCAGTCTTTAGCCTGAAAGCTCACCGGAAACACGGGGCATCAAGCTCCATACGGAGCTTGATAAATATGCCCCTTAGAAGTGTTGGGTCACTGTGGGACTGTTGGGAGAAAAATTGTAATCTGCTTAGAATACCACAAGGCTCACCTTCACAACAAATCAGCGATAAAACAGAATGGGTCTCCAATTTATGGAGTCATAAATACAATAATATTTTTAAAAGAGCTTTATATAGGTATCTTGCATAGCTAGCTACACTTCAGAAAATGATGCATATAACAATAAAGTATAGACAATGATGTATTGTGTATACATTGCTATTGCATGTGAAGAAATTACTCACAAAGCTGTTTGTTATCTATACATGTAGCTGTGGAAGGTGCGCCTTCTGTATATACATAAATCACAACAAAACAATCAGCACGTGCAGTAGGATGCATTGTAAAAATAGCATATACGCCTTTTAAGTTTATCTATTGCACACAATAGCTTACAGTAGGTTGTTATACAGAAGCGCACAGCGGGAGTACTATTCTTACAACAAGTTAATTATTGTTTAATGCTTATTATTTACAAAGGGTAAAGCTATGTTTCAATACAATAGAAGAGAAGAGAAAGAACATTATCACTTTAATATTGCTTCTCTATAAATGACTAAGAATGTCCCTGACATACATAATACGAACCAAGATTACAAGTTTTGCGGTACGGCTATACCACTGAAAAATTGGCCATTGCGCGTGGAATGGCAGGTCTCCCGTATTACAAGTCGCTGCGGTATAGCTATGACGCAAGCATTTTAGCCTGTAACGCAGCAATTCATTCCGCATTCAAAAAACAACATTTGAGTGCGGGATTTTCATACCATTGTTTTACAGGTTGTGCTGTACAGCTAAAATGCTTGCATTATAGCCTATACCGCTCTGATCCATACTGTGATCTGAGACCAGTAGTTATGGATTTTGCAAAACAAATTTTTTTCACAAAACTCAAAACTAAAATGTTACAAAGTACACTAACACCCATAAACTACCTATTAACCCCTAAACCGCCACCCTCCTGCACTGCAAATAATAAATTAAACTTATTAACCCCCAATCTGCCGCCCACCTACATAGCCAACACTGTAAAAATCTATTAACCCCTAAACTGCCGCCCCCCCCACATCGCTACTACTATAATAAACCTATTAACCCCTAAATCGCCGGCCCCCACATTGCAACTAATAAACTAAACCTATTAACCCCTAAACCGCCAGCCCTCCACTTCGCTACTATGAAAAGAAATGTATTAACCCCTAACCTGCCGGCCCCCCACATCACAACTACTAACCTAATCCTATTAACCACTAAACTGCCAGCCCCCACACATCGCAATACACTAAGTTAAACTATTAACCCCTTAACCTAAAACGCCCCTAACTTTAAATTAAAATTACAATATAACTACCTTAAAATAAATAAAAACTTGCCTGTAAAATAAAAAAAATCTAAGATTAAACTAAAAATTAATCTAACATAAATATTTTAATAAAATAAAACAAACTACAATTAAAAAAAAAATACTAGATTAAAAAAAAAAAAAAAAATTTTACAAATTAAAATAAACCTAACACTACATAAAAATTAATAAAATCTAACATTACCAAAAAAAAAAAATAATAATAATAATAATTACACCTAATCTAATCAACCCCCCAAAATAAAAAACCTAAGTCTAAAAAAAATCTAAGCTATCAATTGCCCCTAAAGGGGCATTTGTATTGACATTGCCCTTAAAAGGGTATTCAGCTCTTTTTCAATCAGCTCTTTTACTGCCCATCCCTAATCCTAAAAAAAAAAACTCCCCAAAAAATATAAAAATAACCTTAACACTAACCCCAGGAAATCTACTCACAGTTCCTGAAGTCCGGACATCCTTCTGCATCCAGAAGTCTTCATCCATGCGGCGACATCTGATTTGAACAGCCAATAGGATTTAAGCAGCTTGCATCCTATTTGCTGACTGGAATTACTCAGCCAATAGGAATGCAATGGTACCCCAATATAAAAGAGGCACCTTGTATTCAAGCTTCAGTGTGTGGCGTACTATCACATGAAGAGGATCCTCCACACTCGATGGCTCAGCGGTCACCAGTTCTTCTCAGCTCCGTGCCACCAGGATGAAGATAGAGGATGCTGCAGCAATGGATGAAGATATCGCTGCCTGGGTGAAGACTTTTTGCCGCCTGGATGCAGATGGATGTCTGGACTTCAGGAACTGTGAGTAGATTTTCTGGGGTTAGTGTTAGTATTTTTTTTGGGGGGGGGGTTTAAGATTAGGGATGGGCAGTAATAGGGATGGGCAGTAAAAGAGCTGATTGAAAAAGAGCTGAATGCCCTTTTAAGGGTAATTCCCATACAAATGCCCCTTTAGGTGTTTTTTAGACTTAGGTTTTTTTTTTATTTTGGGGGGTTGGTTGGATGGGGGGTTTACTGTTAGGGGGACTTTTAATTTTTATTTAAAAGAGCTGTTTAACTTAAGGCAATGCCCTACATAAGGTCCTTTTAAGGGCTATTGGTAGTTTATTATTGGTAGGTTAGAGGGTGTTTATATTTTGGGGGACTTTTTTGTTTTTATAGGGCTGTTAGATAAGGTGTCATTTTAATTTTTTTGGATAATTACATTTATTATTTTCGTAATCTTTGGGGTTTTTTTATTTTTCGTAATTTAGCGTTAGTTTTTTTGGTAATGTTAGAATTTTTTATTTTTTCGTACTGTTAGGTTTTTTTAATCTTGTAAGTTTAGGGGTTTTTTTTAATTGCGGTTTATATTATTTTATTAAAATATTTATGTTAGGTTAATTTTTAGTTTAATCTTTTTTTTATTTCACAGGTAAGTTTTTATTTATTTTAAGATAGTTATATTGTAATTTTCATTTAAAGTTAGGGGGGTTTATGGTTCAGGAGTTAATACATTTATTGTGATAGTAGCAATGTGGGGGGCCGGCAGTTTAGGGGTTAATAGGTTTAGTTTATTAGTTGCGATGTAGGGGGCCGGTGGTTTAGGAGTTAATATGTTTATTTAGTGTTAGCGATGTCAGGGGTGGCGGTTTAGGGGTCAATAACTTTAATTAGTGTCGGTGATATCGGGGGGGCGGATTAGGGGTATTTAGACTAGGGGTTTATGTTAGGGTGTTAGGTTTTAACGTAAATTTCTTTTCCCCATAGACATCAATGGGGTTGCGTTACGGCGATCACCATTCCGCAATCGCAGGTGTTAGTTTTTTTCTGACACTTTCTCCCCATTGATGTCTATAGGGAAAGGCGTGCACAAGCACGTAAAGTCAGGCCTATTGGTCTTTGTGCATTATGGAGCTTATCGCACCATACCGCTCAACAAGAAAAGGTTTTTCAGCAACTTGTAATGGCAGCGCTATGGAAAGTGCGATAATGCTATTTTTTTTGCGTTATTTAAGAACTCGGTTTAGCGCAAAACTTGTAATCTTGGTGTTGGTTTGTATTATTATTATTATTAATTTATAAAGCACCGACAGATTCCGAAGCGCTGCCCATGGGTACAAGGATAACAGTACTATGCAATTTTATACAAAAAATAAAAATAAATCAAAAGACACCATCTATATTAACAGTAGCAGAAATGAATGAGAATGATTTTTAAACAAATATGGGCATGATTATATATCAAAATAGGAAAGATAAATTATAGTGTTTTTTGAGAATGGTAAGCAAAGACACTATTCATTAATTTCTCAAAGGTATATGGAACAAACCTTGTTAATAGGCAACCTAAAAAAGAGAAATAAATGCATACGTATTAGTATAAAAGTGTAGTTAAATTGTGTGTACAAATGTGTAATTTAGGTTATAATAGAACAAAAGTTGTTAGTAGTATAAATTTGTCCATTAACAGCATTTCATGAGGATAATTGAAGCCATAAATAGATATGATAGAGCATACTTTTGCTGTGACGCTATACATATAACAGATGTTTTCAAATTTCCAGTCTCAAATAAACAGTCAATTTTATAATGTTAAAATTATGTGCCCCTTGAAGACAAACATCAAATTCAAATTTGTAGTAATTTGCTTATAACAGCATGCAAACATGCACTTATTTTCCTATTTTTGTTAAATAATTTAACTTTATTATCAGTAACTTCAATTCAACATAATCTAGCAATTCTTTTCAAAATTGCAAACATTGTCAATTTGATAAACCACTCCATCCTCATCAGTTCCTATCTTATTCTATGGTTTGCTAAAACTTGGAAAGATGATTTAGCAGAATAGAATAACATACGGCTAGATTACGAGTTTTGCGTTATGAGTAAAAAAGCAGCATTATGGGTTATAACACTGCTTTTTCACTACCACTGCTATTCCGAGTAGGTACAACTGTCCCGCACACTTTTTTGGCCGTACCGCAAATTAATTTACGCAATTTTAGTAAAGACTTTTTTCTTTTTTCCTAACTTAAATATTATTAAAATAAATCTAAATAAAAATTATTATCATTACCTAAATAATTCCTATTTAAAACTAAATACTTACCTATAAAATAAACCCTAAGCTAGCAACAATATAACTAATAGTTACATTGTAGCTAGCTTAGGGTTTATTTTTATTTTACAGACAAGTTTCTATTTATTTTAACTAGATAGAATAGTTATTAACTATTTACTTACTACCTAGCTAAAATAAATACAAATTTACCTGTAAAATAAAACCTAACCTGAGTTACACTAACACCTAACATTACACAGCAATTAAATATACAATTACCTAAATTACAAAAACCAAACACTAAATAACACAAAATAAAAAAACAAATGATCAGATATTTAAACGAATTACACCTAACCTAATAGCCCTATCAAAATAAAAAAGCCCCCCCCCAAAAAAAAACCCTAGCCTAAACTAAACTACCAATAGCCCTTAAAAGGGCCTTTTGTGAGGCATTGCCCCAAAGAAATCAGCTCTTTTACCTAAAAAAAAAAAATACAAACACCCCCCCAACAGTAAAACCCACCACCCACACAACTAACCCCCCAAATAAAATCCTAACTAAAAAAACCTAAGCTCCCCATTGCCCTGAAAAGGGCATTTATAAGGGGCATTGCCTTTAAAAGGGCATTTAGCTCTATTGCTGCCCAAACCTAAACATAAAACCCACCCAATAAACCCTTAAAAAAACCTAACACTAACCCCTGAAGATCCATTTACAGTTTTGAAGATCGGACATCCTCAACGAAGCCAGGAGAAGTCCTCAACAAAGCGGCAAGAAGTCCTCAACGAAGCCGGGAGTAGTCTTCATCCAAGCCGGCAGAAGTGGTCCTCCAGAAGGGCAGAAGTCTTCATCCAGACGGTATCTTCTATTTTCATCCATCCGGCGAGGAGTGGGTCCATCTTCAAGACATCAGGCGTGGAGCATCCTCTTCTTCCGACGACTAAAGACGAATAAAGGTTCCTTTAAATGACATCATCCAAGATGGCGTCCCTTTAATTCCAATTGGCAATAGGATTTTTTGACCTTTAATTCTGATTGGCTGATAGAATTCTATCAGCCAATCGGAGTTAAAGGGACGCCATCTTGGATGACATCATTTAAAGGAACCTTCATTCGTCTTTAGTTGTCAGAAGAAAAGGATGCTCCGTGCCGGATGTCTTGAAGATGGACCCGCTCCTCGCCGGATGGATGAAGATAGAAGATACCATCTGGATGAAGACTTCTGCCCTTCTGGAGGACCACTTCTGCTGGCTTGGATGAAAATTTCTCCCAGCTTCAATGAGGACTTCTTGCTGCTTCGTTGAGGACTTCTCCGGGCTTCGTTGAGGATGGATGTCCGGTCTTCAAAACTGTAAGTGTATCTTCAGGGGTTAGTGTTAGATTTTTTAAGGGTTTATTGGGTGGGTTTTATTTTTAGGTTAGGGTTTGGGCAGCAATAGAGCTAAATGCCCTTTTAAGGGCAATGCCCATACAAATGCCCTTTTCAGGGCAATGGGGAGCTTAGGTTTTTTTAGTTAGGTTTTATTTGGGGGGTTGGTTGTGTGTGTGGTGGGTTTTACTGTTGGGTGGGTTGTTTGTATTTTTTTTTACAGGTAAAAGAGCTGATTTCTTTTGGGGCAATGCCCCGCAAAAGGCCCTTTTAAGGGCTATTGGTAGTTTAGTTTAGGCTAGGTTTTTTTTCTGGGGGGGGTGCTTTTTTATTTTGATAGGGCTATAAGGTTAGGTGTAATTAGTTTAAATATTTAATCATTTGTTTTTTATTTTGTGTAATTTAGTGTTTTTTGTGATTTAGGTAATTGTATTTCATTAATGTAATTAATTTAATTGTTGTGTAATGCTAGGTGTTAGTGTAACTCAGGTTAGGTTTTAATTTACAGGTAAATTTGTATTTATTTTAGCCAATTAGTTAGTAAATAGTTAATAACTATTTAGTAACTATTCTACCTAGTTAAAATAAATACAAACTTGCCTGTAAAATAAAAATAAACCCTAAAATAGATACAATGTAACTATTAGTTATATTGTAGCTATCTTAGGGTTTATTTTACAGGTAAGTATTTAGTTTTAAATAGCAATAATTTAGGTAATGATAGTAGGTTTTATTTAGATTTATTTTAATTATATTTAAGTTAGGGGGTGTTAAGGTTAGACTTAGGTTTAGGGGTTAATAAAATTAGTATAGTGGTGGTGATGTTGGGGGTTAATAATTATAATGTAGGTGTTGGCGATGTCGGGGCACCAGATTAAGGTTAATAAGTGTAATGTAGGGTTAATAAGTGTAAGATTAGGGGTGTTTAGACTTGGGGTTCATGTTAGGGTGTTAGGTGTAAACATAAATTTTCTTTCCTCATAGGAATCAATAGGGCTGCGTTACGGAGCTTTACGCTGTTTTTTTGCAGGTGTTAGACTTTTTCTCAGCCCACTCTCCCCATTGATGTCTATGGGGAAATCGTGCCCGAGCACATAAAACCAGCTCACTGTTGACTTAAGCAGCGCTGGTAATGGAGTGCAGTATGGAGCTCAATTTTTCTCTACGCTCACTTCTTGCCTAATAACGCCAAGTTTAGGAAAACCTGTAATACTAGCGCTGTAGGTAAGTGAGCGGTGACAATAACGTGCAAGTTAGCACCGCACCCCTCATAACGCAAAACTTGTAATCTATCTGATAGAAACTAGTGAAGGAGAGATTAGTGAGACTGAAGAGAGTGAGGGCTTAGTTTTTTAAGGGTTTATTGGGTGGGTTTTATTTTTAGGTTAGGGTTTGGGCAGCAATAGAGCTAAATGTCCTTTTAAGGGCAATGCCCATACAAATGCCCTTTTCAGGGCAATGGGGAGCTTAGTTTTTTTTTAGTTAGGTTTTTATTTGGGGGGTTGGTTGTGTGGGTAGTGGGTTTTACTGTTGGGGGTTGTTTGCATTTTTTTTACAGGTAAAAGAGCTGATTTCTTTGGGGCAATGTCATGCAAAAGGCTCTTTTAAGGGCTATTGGTAGTTTAGTTTAGGCTAGGTTTTTTATTGGGGGGGGGGTTATTTTGATAGGGCTATAAGATTAGGTGTAATTGGTTTAAATATCTGATAATTTGTTTTTTATTTTATGTAATGTAATTAATTTAATTGTTTTGTAATGTTAGGTGTTAGTGTAACTCAGGTTAGGTTTTAATTTACAGGTAAATTTGTATTTCTTTTAGCTAGGTATTTAGTAAATAGTTAATAACTATTTAGTAACTATTCTATCTAGTTAAAATAAATACAAACTTGCCTGTAAAATAAAAATAAACCCTAAGATAGATACAATGTAACTATTAGTTATATTGTAGCTAGCTTAGGGTTTATTTACAGGTAAGTATTTAGTTTTAAATAGGAATAATTTAAGTAATAATAGTAGGTTTTATTTAGATTTATTTTAATTATATTTAAGTTAGGGGGTGTTAGGATTAGAGTTAGGTTTAGGGGTTAATATATTTAGTATAGTGGCGGCGACGTTGGGGGCAGCAGATTAGGGGTTAATAAATGTAGGTAGGTGGAAGCGATGTTAGGGGCAGCAGATTAGGGGTTAATAATATTTAACTAGTGTTTGCAAGGTGGGAGTGCTGCGGTTTAGGGGTTAATATGTTTATTATTGTGACGGCGATGTCCGGAGCGGCAGATTAGGGGTTAATGAGTGTAGGTAGGTTGAGGTGACATTGGGGGCGGGAGATTAGGGGTTAATAAGTATGATGTAGGTGTCTGCGATGTTGGGGGCAGCAGATTAGGGGTTAATAAGTATAATGTAGGTGTCTGCGATTTTGGGAGCGGCAAATTAGGGGTTAATAATTATAATGTAGGTGTCGGCGATGTTGGGGGCAGCAGATTAGGGGTTAATAAGTATAATGTAGGTGTCTGCAATGTTGGGAGCGGCAGATTAAGGGTTAATAATTATAATGTAGGTGTCAGCGATGTCTGGGGCAGCAGATTAGGTGTTAATAAGTGTAAGATTAGGGGTGTTTAGACTCGGGGTTCATGTTAGGGTGTTAGGTGTAAACATAAGTTTTGTTTCCCCATAGGAATCAATGGGGCTGCGTTACGGAGCTTTACGCTGCTTTTTTGCAGGTGTTAGGCTTTTTCTCAGCCGGCTCTCCCCATTGATGTCTATGGGGAAATCATGCCCGAGCACGTACAACCAGCTCACTATTGACTTAAGCAGCGCTGGTATTGGAGTGTGGTATGGAGCTCAATTTTTCTCTACGCTCACTTCTTGCCTAATAACGCCGGGGTTAGGAAAACCTGTAATACTAGCGCTGTAGGAAAGTGAGCGGTGACAATAACGTGCAAGTTAGCACCGCACCCCTCATAACGCAATACTCGTAATCTAGCCGAAACTAGTGAAGGAGAGATTAGTGAGACTGAAGAGAGTGAGGGCTTAGTAAAGAAAAACTTGCCGGCATGGAAAGAAATCACACAAAAAATTTTTTGGACTTTATATTGTAATAATGGAGTCTCTCCTTCACATCCAGAGCACTGCATTAATAAATGGTTTTCAAGCTAACATTTGCCATTCTACAATTATTTGAGGGATACTGCAGTACTGAGGAGGCTTATTAGATATATGCTATTTATTAAAAATATATCCCCAGACTGAAGACCTTTAGAAGAAAATTAAGCCATCAGAAAAGTAAATAGTGAATCCCCCCCCCCCCCCACCTGTCAATATACACTTAAAGTCTGCTAGGAAACATATACTTTCATATATCTTCATTTGATATGGTCCTGCATGCCTTCAAGTCACATTAACTAGAGAGATGTGAAAAGGATAACAAATAGGGTGTGCCGAATAACATCAGAAGTGGTAAAACTGGAGAGACATTTCTATTCTTATTAAATGCAGAGGACATCTTAAGGTAAAATCAGTCCTCTAGACTAAAAAAAAAAGATTGTGAGTTTGGCGTTATGAGTGAAAAAGCAGCGTTATGGCCCATAACGCTTAAAGGGCCACTGTAAGTAAGTATTTTCTATGCCTGTTACTAACTAACTACCCAAAATACGCTTTTTATCAATAGCATTTCATTAACATATCTCTACCGTATATCAGAAATCTTGTCTGCAAATTTAATTGTTTTCCAAACCCACTCCGTGGGTATCCTTTACTCTGTACCAATCCGTTTACAATACCTAGGTTTCAAAATGGCTCTTTAAACACAAAGTTATTGGTTTAAGTATTTTGAACACTCAGTGCTGAAAATAGTGGGCAGGATAACGTGACATCATCGGCGAATAAAAGATATAACTTTTAGAACGTTATGAAACTTAGTTTTGGAGAAAATATAGGTCAGTAGGTTTTAATTAATGTTTATTAACGTTAATATGTTAGTTGTTTAGCTTAAAAATGATAACAGAAAGTAATCCTTTAATTTTCCCTAACGCTGCTATTACAAGTCTTGTTGGTATAGGTGTACCGCACACCTTTTAGCCAGTCACACAACGTCAGTACCGCACTTTTAAAAAAGTCCTTCTAAAAATGGGACTGCCATAGCTCCGGTATTACGAGTTTGCCTGTGAGGCCAAAAACTGAGCGGTACACTCTATAACCACAAGATCCATACCGCCATCTAAAGTCAGTAGTTATGAGTTTTACGTTACAAAGCTGTACTATAAAACTCATAACTACAGTGTTAAAAAGTACACTAACACCCATAAACTACCTATTAACCCCTAAACCGAGGCCCTCCCACATTGCAAACACTATAATAAATGTATTAACCCCTAATCTGCCGCTCTGGACATCACCGCCACTAATAAAATTAATTTACCCCTATTCCGCCGCTCCCCTACATCGTCGCCACTATAATAAACCTATTAACCCCTAAACCGCCTCCCTCCCGCATTGCAAACACTATTTAAATATAATTAACCCCTAATCTGCCGTCTGCCCACCCTGCCGCTATAATAAACCTATTAACCCCTAAATAGCAAGCCTCCCACAATTAAATATTCTTAAATAAACTATTAACCCCTAAACCGAAAGCCACCACAACAAAATATACTAAAATAAACTATTGACCCCTTAACCTAACGCCCCCCTAACTTTATATTAAAATTACAATTTCCCTATCTTAAATTATATTAGAACTTACCTGTCAAATTAATGAAATTAATTTTAAACTAACAATTAAACTAAAATAATTATTAAACTACAACGGCTTTTTATTTTGATAGGGCTATTAGATTAGGTGTAATTCTTTTTTATTTTTGATCATTTGTTTCTTATTTTTTGTAATTTAGTGCTTGTTTTTTTATGTACTTAGTTATTTTTATTTTTAATAATTTTAGTGTAATGTTAGGTTTTTAGTGTAAGGCGGGTTAGGTTTTATTTCACAGGTAAGTTTGTGTTTATTTTAGCTAGGTAGTTAGTAAATAGTTAATAACTATTTACTAACTAGTCTACCTAGTTAAAATAAATATAAACGTACCTGTGAAAAAAATAAAACCTAAGCTAGCTACAATGTAACTATTAGTTATATTGTAGCTAGCTTAGGTTTTATTTTACAGATAAGTTTGTATGTAGATTAAAATAGTTATTATTTAGTTAATAATTGTAACTTTAGTTTAGCTGTATTTTAATTATGTTAAAGTTAGGGGGTGTTAGGCTTAGGGTTATGTTAGGGTTAGGTTTAGGGGTTAATGGATTTATTTAGTGATAGTGATGTGGGAGGCCAGAGATTTAGGGGTTAATAACTTTAGTATAGTGGCAGCGACATCGGGAGCAGCAAATTAGGGGTTAATAGCTTTATGTAGGTGGCATCGATATCGGGGGCGGCAGATTAGGTGTTAATGACATTATGTAGGGGACAGCGATATTGGGGGCAGCAGATTAGGGGTTAATAACTTTATGTAGGTGGTGGCGATGTCGGGGGCGGCAGATTAGGTGTGTTTAGACTCTGGGTTTATGTTAGGGTGTTAGGTTTAAACATAACTTTTAATTCCCCATAGACATCAATGGTGTTGCGTTACAGAGCTTTTCATTCTGCGATCGCAGGTGTTAGGCTTTTTTTTTTGCCGACTCTCCCCATTGATGTCTATGGGGAAATCGTGCACAAGCACGTCAAAGCAGCGCTTGATTTCGGTGCGGTATGGAGCTCAACACAACCAAATCGCCCGCACAAGCCTGCTTTTTAAAACTTGTAATTGCAGCGCTATAGGGAGGTGAAATAACTCCGCTTTGTGGCGGTCGTTAAAATCCCTATAGCGCTCAAACCTTGTAATCTAGCTGATTGCTAAGATAGAGTATACAATTTTAAACAAATTTCCTTCTATATTACTTCTATAATCACATTTTTATTCTCATGGTTTTCCATGTTGAAAGAACAGCAGTGCACTTCTGGAAGCTAGCTGAATAAGGCCTATATTACGGGTGGCGTACTAATTGTAGCATGCAAGCGATATAGGGTATTTCTCTGCTTTTTGCACGTGACAAAATAGGGTATGTATTGCAATTTAAAAGTAAATGCGTTTGGTTGAGCACAATCAAATTTAATGTGCGTCAGGTTAGCGCAACTTCAGAGCTCTGGTTAACTGACTTGAGACAAAAAAGTTACACAAAACACATCAAAAATACATTAAACAGGACAGTTACACTTATATTATCGCTGTCTGCTAAAAATGATTAAACGGTCTGTGGTGTTAGAATTAAAAAGGCAGGCAAAGGACTTTAACATTAGAGATACATACATACATACACAAGTCTAAATATGTATATGTGTATGTTTAAATGTGTGTGCGTATGTACAGTATTTATATAGGTATATATATATTATTTACAGATATATACACATATAAACATATAAATATATATATATATATATATATATATATATATATATATATGTGTGTGTGTGTGTGTGTGTGTGCATTAAAGGGACAGTAAACCTAAAATATAATGTTATATAATTCTGTTGTGGAATAAAAACAGACCCGCTCAGAAGAGCACAGAGAGCGGGTCTGAAAAACGGACATATTTTAAAAAAATTAAAAGGGAATATAAAGTTTTATAACGATAGCACTAATATAATGTTATATAATTCTGCACTATGTGCAGAATTATATAACATTATATTTTCGGTTTATTGACACTTTAAAGCCCTTTGCAGTCAAGTAGCTGAAAACATGAAAAATGATATTTATGCAATATTCATTTTGAATAGTGGTTAAATTTATATTTACAACCCCAAGTTGTGCTAAGCCGAAAGTCAGATAGTATAGTTCAAAATGTTTTAAAATATGCTAGATATATTAAATGCGATAAATGTTGATAACAATGATTTAAAGGTGTATAGTATATAGCAAATGGTTTGACTGGGATGGGTTCAAAGGTGTATAAAATATGTACAGTGGGTATTGAAAAGAATCACCCCCTTGAAAATAATCACATGTTGTTGCTTTGCAGCCTGAAATAAAGACAGACACAGTTTTTGTTTATCCAGTTGTAATTACTCAGTGCAACTTACAACATCCAAGTGAAAGATATAACACTAACATGTCAGGCAAAAATAAAGACAATTCAAAAACAGAATCACTGAGTTACAAAAAGGATCACCCCCTTGTGTCAGTAATTTGTTGAACCACCTTTTGCTTTAATTACAGCCTTTAGTCTGTTGGAATAGGTCTCTACTAACTTTGCACATCTAGACTGTGCAATATTTGCCCACTCTTCTTTGCAGAACTGCTCCTGTTTTGTTACATTTGATGGTGACCGTTTGTGTACAGCAGTCTTAGTCATGCCACAGATATTCAATGGGGTTTAAGTCTGGGCTCTGACTAGGCCATGCAAGGACATTCACCTTCATTTTTACTGTGTGCTTTGGGTCATTGTCATGTTGGAAGGTAAATTTAATCTAGAATGTTGAATGTGCCAAACATAAAAAGTTATGCAATATAATGAAATTGTAAGTGAATGTGATTCAATTGTAAAAAAAAAACTGAGATAATACAAAAATGCACAAACCCAAAAAACATAAAGTTCATATGGAAGTCTAGTCCCAAAGGGTCAAAATGGTGAGTACTCTTCTGTTGAGAGTGGCAGCAGCAAAACTTCTTCCAATAGCTCAATGATGAAGCGAGGAAAGACAAATCTAAAAATGTGAAAGAGAAGAAGGCTCCACAATGGTGCAAAATCAATGAGGTACACTGTACAGACACACTGGATACAAAATACTCACAAAGTATCAAGCACTAATGAAGTGCAACATGCACCTGCTGAACCTTTATTAGCCATTTAGATGGCTATCCTCCAGGTGATCCAATCTTAAGCGCTGTGGCCTATCTCCAGCTGCTCAAAAATATCGGAGGAAACTCAGAGTGGCGGTGAATTCTTCCGAATGTTCAGTGATCAACGCTGAAAACTTGTAAGATGGAAGAAAAGTGCAACAATGGTGCAAGATCAATACAATAAATTGCACACGAATACTGAATGCATATACTCACAAAGTAACAAGCACTTGAGAAGTACCACAAATGCCTGCTGAACCTTTAATAGCCATTCAGAAAGCTCTCCCTCTGGCAGTTTACTTGCAAGACCATAACTTAATAGCCTTTTTATGAGAGACTCACCTCAATATTATTCACGTCCATGTTAGAAGGTAAACCTTCTTCCCATTGACAACTTCCTGGCAGAGGGCAGCAGATTTTCCTCAAGAATTTGACGGTATTTTGCACCATAACAGGATATTACCACCTCCATGCTTTACTGTATATATGTTGCTATTTAGATGGTGAGCTGTATTGGATTTCCTCCAGACATATTGTTTGGTGTTGAGGCCAAATAATTCAATTTTAGTCTCATCTGACCATAAAACCTTTTTCCATGTGGCCTCAGAATCTCCTAGGTGTGTTATGGTAAAGCTCAGTTGTGACTGCATGTGGCCTTTCTTAAGGAGTGGCTTTTTCTTGCAACCCTCCTATACAAGCCACGTTAGTGGAGAATTTGTGATATTGTTTTCACAGGCACGCAATGACCACTCTGTCATAAATTCCTGCAACTGCTTCAGAGTTGCTGTGGGCTTCTTGGTAGCCTCTCTGACCAGTTTCCTCCAGGCTCTTTCATCCAGTTTGCAGTGACCTCCTGATCTAGAGAGGGTCTCTGTTGTACCAAATACCTTCCACTCCTTAATAATAGACTTCACTGTGCTTCTAGGCATTGATAAAGCCTTTGATATTTTCTTGTATCCATCCCATTGCACCCACCGGAGATCTTTTGACAGTGCCTTCCAACCATAGTTGATTGTTTGCTTCAGTTGCACTACCAGGGACTGAGATGCTCCAGGAAAGCTCTTTTCATGCTGAGCTAATAAATACGCCCACAGCTGATCACAGTTGAAGGTCAAATGGCTTTGTGTGTGCCATTGAGAAGGTGATTAGCAACACCTGATTGAGTTTACAAGTAATTTATAGGAGGGGGTGATCCTTTTTGCAACTCAGTGATTCTGTTTTTGAATTGTCTTTATTTTTGCCTGATTTGTTGGTGTTATATCTTTCACTTGGATGTTATAAGTGGCACTGAGTTACAACTGGATAATCAAAAATGTCGTCTGTCTTTATTTCAGGCTGCAAAGCAACAAAATGTGATTATTTTCAAGGGGGTGATTTTTTTCAATACCCACTGTATGTGTGTGTAGGTTTGTGTTGACATACATACATACACATATACATTACATATAATATCCTTTTAATAATTTCTAAACATTTTTCCCAGTAATAAAAATATATACAAGATTTAGGGGCAGATTACCATTTGGGGCAGATTACAAGAGGAGCGCTAAATATCGCTGTTGCAAAAGTGATATTAGCGCACCACTGAGTAATTTGCGCTTGTATTACAAGTTGTCAGCAATGTGAACACTCTGTAATGCTTGTGGGATATTTCCCTATCAGACCAAACTTGGCAAATAGTCTTCTTATCAAGGCGTCAAGTGGAAGGATAAGAAAATATCCCAGAACAAGAGAATAGACAAGTAAATGAGCTAATAGTACTCACAGTAGAGGAGCAATCTTTCTCAGAACTACAGGGAATAACTGGAGAGTAGTCAGGCAAGCAGAGTTTTGTAACAATGAGGTAATCCACAGAAACAGCAATACAGGGGTTAATCAGAAGAGTGGTCAGAGGCAAGAAGAGTTCAGCATCAGTAAGGCAATCCGGCAGTTCAGGGCTTAAACAAGCAGAGTGGTCAGACAGGCAGAGTTTGGTTACAATTAGGCAATCCAGCAATTCAGGGGTTAAACAGGTAGAGTGGTCAGACAGGCAGAGTTCAGTAACAATTAGGCAATCCACCAATTCAGGGGTGAAACAGGCAGAGTGGTCAGGCAGGCAGAGTTCAGTAACAATTTGGCAATCCAGCAATTGAGGGGTTAAACAGGTAGAGTGGTCAGACAGGCAGAGTTCAGTAACAATTAGGCAATCCAGCAATTCAGGGGTTAAACAGGAGAGTGGTCAGACAGGCAGAGTTCAGTAACAATTAGGCAATCCAGCAATTCATGGGTTAAACAGGCAGAGTGGTCAGACAGGCAGAGATCAGTAACAATTAGGCAATCCAGCAATACAAGAAATACAGCACCCAGGAGCACACACAGTAACACCTATAATTAGGCAATGTAAGTAAGGAACAGCGGTACTTACATAGCCCAAGGTTCGCGCCAAGAAACAGTTCCAAGAGGTTCAGAAACATGACGTCATGGCAAGTGCGCCCAGAGCACCGCCGCATCCATGGCAACAGCCATGGCAACCGAGAACAGCCTCCTGCGTCCGTGGCAACGGACCACAATGAACGGAGCATGCGGCGTCACACACTTCACTTGTAATCTAGCCTTTAATATTTGTTTATTAGTGAACTACTTTCTTTTATTATAAGATACATGTGTTTTATGTATATATTCTAACCTTAAAGGGACACTGAACCCAAATTTTTTCTTTCGTGGTTCAGATAGAGCATGCAATTTTAAGCAACTTTCTAATTTACTCCTATTATAAAATTTTCTTCATTCTTTTTGTATGTTTATTTGAAAAGCAAGAATGTAAGTTTAGATGCCGGCCCATTTTTGGTGAACAACCTGGGTTGTCCTTGCTGATTGGACAGCACCAATAAACAAGTGCTGTCCATGGTTCTGAATCAAACATTTTGCTGGCTCCTTAGCTTAGATGCCTTCTTTTTCAAATAAAGATAGCAAGAAAACGAAGAAAAATTGATAATAGGAGTAAATTAGAAAGTTGCTTAAAATTGCATGCTTTATCTGAATCACGAAATAAATTGGGTTCAGTGTCCCTTTAACATGTTATTTGAGGTTTCCAAGCTCCCTAGATTTTCTCTTTTATGTGTTGTGCTTGAGCGATGATAGCTCATGTATGATACTGATATCTTGCGGGACTTTAAAATTATGGAATTCATTAACACCTGTACCTACCCTTGTTACGCCATTAATTGCAAGTATTAATACAAATCCTTCTGTCTAACAGCTGTGCATTTCACAATGCATATAGCGAGTTCCCATGTATAAGGATAACAACATCGCAAGACACCTACCTTCAGAACCTTACAAGGAAACAAATTAAAACAAAAAAAATTGCACTTTCTATAAAACAATCCACTTTAACATGCACACAGAGAAAACTCTGAAAAAGTAATGAAAGAAACAAAAAAAAGATAACATTGTGCTCCCTTCAGTGAAGAATGATAATGTTTATGCAGAAACAAGCACTAATTGGCTAAAATGCAAGTTTGTAAAAAGCAATGAGATAAGGGGGCAGTCTGCAGAGCCTTAGATACAGGTAACTATAGAGGTAAAAAGTATAATAATATAACAGTGCTGGTTATATGCAAAACTGTCGAATGGGTAATACATACATATGTATTTATGATGAGAGTGGGAAGGGACGTCAATGCTACCAGATGTATATTTCCATGCTTTTCAATAAAATAGTGTTGTACCTTCTTTGCTGTGTCCTGCATCTCATGACATGGTGTCAGAAGTCCTTGTCTGCGCTTCTGTTTGCTAATTGATGACAATGTCGAAGTTTACCCCACCTGAGCCTTTTGATTTTCTCAGCCTGCAGCTTGGCCCACATGGCGCCAGCGGTTTCAACGCTTCAGGATTGCTTCCAAGCTGGACAAGGAAAGTGGTGAAGTACAAGTTAATTCTCTTTTATACTCTATGGGGAAAGATGTGGAGCCAGTGTTCAATGCTTTTACTTTCCAAGAAGTAGAAGAAATAGAAATGCCATTTTAGGAAAGCTGAGTTATTTTACTTTGGGCATATCATCAATGGGGATGGCATCACGCCAGACCCCACAAAATTTTGTGCTATTGAACAGATGAAAAGTCCTTCTGATGTACATGAGCTGAGACAAATATTGGAATATAGAAAAAAGAAAGTAGAGCACCGGGCATTCATGGAGAATAATATAAGTGCTTTATTAATGTGTACAAACAAGGGACCTTAGTCCCCGGGGTAAAAATCTGACTAGTGAAGGTTAGAGATCGGCTAACATGTTTCGGCTCCCACACCGTAATCTTAGCCATATTTAAAAACACGCTCACTTCCCTTCTAAATAACCTTTCTCAAGTTCCCATTGGATGTGTGATACACAACTTCCTGTTTCTTCACCAATGGGAACACTGTCAGCTCCGATCACCGTGATTAGCTATGTTTTACACTCCTTCGCATACACGGACCAATCTGAGCTGACAGTGTATAACAAATGCCATTTCACACTTGCTCCTTAGCATGTTCGCTCCACTTTTGTGTATATAGCTATACAGAGAACAAATGTTTTTAACGCAGGCTGCTCAAAAAGTTAATCCCACTCTTGTTGTTCTTATCTAGTTTCAACTTCACCATATACTGTATAGATTTCTCTTTCTTACGTGTTCATTGTCATTTATTTGTAATGTGATCAGGGCTGCCATCAGGGGGTGACAGGGGTGACTCCTGTCAGGGGCCCAATGGGCTAGGGGGGCCCCATGAGGCAAGAACTTTAAAAAAAAAAAAAAAATTAAATTTGGCAGCCACCAGTGGGTACTACAGCAGAGTACTAATTGAGCATGGGAAATGTTATTACAAGAAGTAAAGTATTAATTAAAGTACTATGCACAGTGTGAGACAGACTTGGCACTTTGTTTGCAGAGTGTGTGCCTGAGTCAGGCGGCTGATCACTTTCATTTGCAGAGGAGGTAGGAATTACTTAGCAAATGTTTTTTATTTCTTTGTGCAATTTAAGATTGTAACTTCAGTGTGGTAGTAGTTGTATGGTGAGGCCAGGGGTCCATAAAAACTAATTTTTTTAGCAGCAGTGTATTTATGATTATTTGACAATGCTGTAGAAATTCTATATTTAAAACCATGCAGAAATGTTTCCTCCTCAATACACAAATGATATATATTACATCCCAGTTTACTACCCCTTTATGCAAGGACTTTCCAGATACAAGGAGGCATTTTATCTAAGATTTTTACATCTGCATAACATGTTATACTCTCAGACTAAGATTGTTCAGTGTTGGAAATGAGACAGGTTAACTTAAAACTGTTCAGTTTACTCTACAGCTGACTTAATTTTGAAATACATACCAACAAGCTTAAATCCTGCATTTAACCAGATCTAATGGCATGAGTACCACAGCTTATGTTTCCACCAAGACCATATAGAGTACAGCATTTTCAAAATCCACAAGTACAGCTGACAGATGGGAACATTTGTACACTATATTTGAAGTGGTGCTCTTGGTTGGGGAAAATATCAAACAAACATATGTCAACCTTTTAAAAGTTCTTTTCTTCATCTAGCCATCTACCCAGATCATTAATGTACACAATTTTGAATTCACAGAATTATTTTTGTTTGCACATTTACAAATAAGATTCTTTAAAAAGTGATCTCTTAATTTCTGCATTTTTTTATCATGCATGTCACACACTGTTGATTTAGGGGATGCAAGGTGCATAAATGTTTCCTCCTGTGAGTGTTTCTGTGGGTGTCTGTGTTTATGTCTTTGTGCTTTGGTTTGTGTCTCTATGAGTGTGTATGTATTTTTTTTCTGTTGGTATCTCTGTGAGGGTGGGTGTGTATGTCTTTGTGCATTTTCTGTGGATGTCTGTGAGGGTGTGTGCATATGTCTTTGAGCTTTTTCTATGGGTGTCTTTGTGAGGTTGGGCGTGTGTATGTCTTTGTGCATTTTCCGTGGATGTCTGTGAGGGTGTGTGCATATGTCTTTGAGCTTTTTCTATGGATGCCTCTGTGAGGCTGGGTGTGTATGTCTGTGTTTTCTGTGGATGTATCTGTGAGGGTGTGTATTTTCTGTGGGTGTTTCTGTGAGGGTGTGTGTATGTCTTTGTGTGTTGTGTGTTTTCTGTGGATGTCTCAGTGAGGGTGTGTATGTATGTCTTTATGTGTTTTCTGTGGGTGTCTCTGTGTGTGTGTGTATGTCTTTGTGTGTTTTCTGAGGCTGTCTCTGTTGGTGTTTCCTTGGGTGTATGTGCAAGTTTGAGTTTGTGTGTGTGTCCATTGTCTGTTCCTTTTTAGGACATTTTGACCTTACTACTGATTATTCACATCTTTCTACAGACTTTGAGACTAATAAGACCTCTCCGGAAGTCACCAATCTACCATTTAACCTTTAAATTATTGTTTAGGCGGGGAGGGTGCAACTGTGACGTCATCACGCAGCGCGGCGAGGTGCAGAGCTGCACATGTGAGTTAGCCGACGCTACTCCTAAGGTGGTAAGGAGACGGAATTAACGGCGGATATCAGGCCGTGTCTCCAGCCCTGCTTTAGGGAGGCATACTGCTGGCTGCTGGCTGGATACCGTGAGGCCAGTCCGGACCAACAGTGGGGCCTGTGAGTAACGCCGGGCAGAGGAGGTGGCCAAGCTGCAGTCACAAAGCACGCGAAAGGTCTTGGGGCGTGTGAGGAGTAGGAGCCCTGACCTAGGAGCAGAACCAGGAGTGGAAGTGGCAGGAGGAGGATCCTGGACTGCACTTAGTCTCTCACAAGGAGGCTTTCACCCCCGGATGGTAGGGCTGCGTGGGCCCTGGATACATGGACACATGGAGAGAGGTAATGAGCCTAAGGCTGGGGATTTAAAGTTATAGCAAATTTCTGTGACTGTCGAAACATATTCTATATTGTGAATTGCTGCCACTTTTCAAAAACTATCCTCTCTCCATTTTATACAAAACCCCTAGTTTCATTGCTAAAAAAGGGAGAAAAAGGAACTATAAAGCTAATTGTCTGCCTGTGTAGAAGTGTAAAAAAGTGGCGAGAAAAACCTGCTGCTTTCTTTTCCCCTCCTTTTTTGCTTTTTTTTTCCCTTTTTACTTACTGGCTCTGGATAATGGCTATAAAGATTTCAGAATGTCATTAAAAGATATAAGAGCGGACATCTAAATCCACCTAGTATTAATTGATGGATAAATATCTTAAACAGCAGAAAATGTCTCCTAAGTTAAAGGTCATAGACAAGAAGATCAATAAATCAATAAATTCTCCTAATAAATCCTGCGCGGAAGAAAAAACTCCTGAGGCCTTGGATGCCACAACAATTGCCATGCAGGTATCTGAGCTGATTATACCTAAGATCGAAGAAGTGAATGCACGATTGGACACCATCATGGGGGAAATAAGAGCTCAAAATGAGAGAATAAGTTACTTGGAACAAAGGATCTCAGACTATGAGGACAGCCAAATCACATTAAGTGCAAAGTTGGAAGACGTAATCTCACAAAACAAAATTCTTACAAACAAGATGGAAGACTCTGAAAACAGAGCAAGGCGTAACAACCTGCGAATAATTGGGCTGCCTGAAACAGTAAAATCTCAGGATCTAAAAAAGTTCGTGGAAGAAACTCTCCCAAATCTGATGGCTATCCAACAACAAAAGTCATTGTTCACTGTGGAAAGAGTGCATAGATTGGGTAGAGAGCAAGAGGGGACGGAGCAAGGCATAAAGAGATCGCGACCAGTGATTGCCAAATTTCTTAACTACCAAGGAAAGAATGAGCTTATCCAAGCATTTAGAAAACAACAACCCCTACAATTTAATGGAGCTAGAATCCTAATATTCCAGGACTTCTCAGCAGAGACTTCACTTAAAAGGAGAAAATTTTCCCCTATTTGTTCTCAACTAGCACAGGAGAAGAGATTTTTCTCCTTAATGTATCCTGCCAAACTTAGAATTAAGTCTGGACCAAATACCTATGTATTCGAAACCCCTGAAGCCACACAATTGTTCTTAGAGAATGAATCAAAATAATGAGTTTGGTTTAATGAGAGTCCCTGATTTGTGGAGTTATAAATATTCTATTTTTTTTTTTTTTCCTCTCACATCCTTTTGTTTCTTTCAAGGAGAAAAAAATTTTTCTTTTTTTTTTTTTTTTTCTCCTCCTTCTTTATGTCTCTTTTAAGGAGAAACAAATTTTTTTTTTCTCCTTCTTGTTGTCTTTTTTAAGGAGAAACAAAGAATCTTTTTTTTTTTTTTTTTTTTCCTCCTTCTTTATGTCTCTTTTAAGGAGAAACAATTTTTTTTTTTTCCTCTTCTTAGATACGAAGGTATTTGTACTTGAAACACACATGAAAGGTGTACCCGTTGATATTACGAATATTTTGACACAATTTTGTGAAATTGAACTAAAAAGGTTTATCTGTTGCTATAGAAATGGTTTTAGGTTCACCTTGTACACACGATTTTCACTGTTTAATAGAAAAAATGTATAAAGGTATCTATATTTTAGGAATTGAAATATACATCACAGTTTTAATCAAGGTTATGATACATACTTTGCTTTACTTTTGTGAATTTGTTTTAGAAGGATTTAACTTTAATGATAGAAATGGTTTGAAGCACAAATTTCACCTTCTTGTTTATATCACTATTTTTCTTTTTTTAATAAATGTGTATATATGGGTTTTTTTTTTCCACTAGAAATACGTTGATAAAGATAGGGTACAAAATTTTTTTTTTTTTTTTTTTCTCCTCCTCTCTCTCCCCCCCATCCATACATCCCTGGGCAATTTTTATGTACAGTGTCATGCCTTCCAACTTGGGTTTCACACCATCACTTTATTTAGGGACAAGGTATGCTGCAAGCCTAGCTTCAAAAAACTAGTTAGAAGATAAAGGTTATTTCATGGAATGTGGGAGGAATTCACTCCCCCATTAAAAGGAAAGCGGTGATAAATTTTCTAAGTAAGAAGGCTCTGGACATTATTTGTTTACAGGAGACTCATCTCTCCGATGCCGAACACAACAAACTTAAGATACGCGGGTTTTCGCAATCCTTTTTTGCTTCATATAGGAAAGCAGCCAGAGGGGTGATCATCCTGATTCATAAAAACCTCGGACAAGAAATCATTAAAGTAGTGAAAGATAGAGAGGCCAGGTATATAATGGTTAGAATGAAGATTCAAAAACAGTTCTTCTTAATAGTTAACTTGTATGGCCCCAATAGCTCTGATGATGCATTCTGGACCCGGCTAATTAAGAATATCTTGAAGTTTGCAAAAGATAACATAATTATAACAGGGGATTTCAATATTACCCCTAACTCGAGTATTGATAGAATTAGAATGGGTCTAAGCAGGAAAAAAGGGAAATATACAAGATCCCATCACAAATATGAAGAAAAAATCTTCAGTCTACTGACCCAATCAATTAATCTTATAGATATTTGGAGGACTATGAATCCCAACTCTCGGGAGTTTACATGCCATTCCAAATCCCATAATACCATGTCTAGACTAGATTTATATCTAGTATCAGAAATTCTGGCTCCTAAAATCTCTAAATGTGAAATTCTGGAATTTACTCTCTCCGACCATGCTCCTGTAATATTACAAATTCAAGTTAAGAAACCATATACATTTAATTCTTTTTTCTTCCCAGTTTATTTAGCCAACTCAGATAAATTTAAGTCTTTTTTGGAAAAGGCCTGGGAAGATTATTGTTCCTTTAATGCTCACAGTAGAAGTAATGCACATATTTTCTGGGAAACGGCTAAAGTATATTTAAAAGCAGAGATAATATCATAAATGGCGAGATTAAAAAAGAAGCAAAGTTTTAGATACTATGATTTATCTAATAAACTTAAAGAGGCCTATGCTAGTTACACACAGAATCCAACTACAGTAAATAGAGAAATTTATTTCTCTAATAAAAAAAATAGGGATCATTTTCTATTACAACAAGCCCAAGAATCAATACAAATCAAAGCAGACAAATTTAAAAGATATGGCAATAAAGCAGGCAAATTCTTAGCATCCATTTTTAAAACACAAACTCAGAGAAAGCCTATCGTGGCTATTAGAAAAGATAAGAGTATCACCTCAGATCAGGAACAAATGGCTCTCTTATTCCGTAATTTTTTCACAGACCTTTATGCATCACAACAACCACAAGCAGAAGAGATTGATCGATTTCTAGATTCTATTGAGGTGCCATTGATATCGGGATCAGATTTGGAAGCTCTGGACAAGCCTATAAGTGACCAGGAGATAGTAAGGGTCATTAAATCATTAGCTAGAGGAAAGTCTCCTGGCCCAGATAACCTGCCCTTGGAGTTTTATATGGTACTATTAGAAAAAATTACTCCAGTCCTAAAGGACCTATATAAAGGGTATTTTGAAGAAAACATCAAGGTATCGGAAGATTTTAAGAGGGCAAACATCGTATTAATCCCTAAACCTAATAAAGATCCCTTAGATCTTACAGCTTACAGACCGATATCCCTGCTTAATCTTGATTATAAGATTATGATGAAGATCTTGGCAGAAAGATTGAAGCTAATTGCACCTAAAATTATACACGAGGATCAGGTGGGATTTGTGAGTGGAAGATCATCTGAGAAAAGTATTAGAAAGATACTCCATGCTATTTCTCAGTACAGTGGCGGGGGTTCTGCTCTGCCGGAGGCCTTCCTGCTATCTCTGGATGCAGAGAAGGCCTTCGACAGAGTGGAATGGCCATTTATGTTCAAAGTTATGGTTAGATACGGATTTGGAGAAAAGTTTTGCACCTTTATTAGAAACATCTATTCAGATGCCAAGGCATCAATTATGATCAACAATGAGTTAACTCAATCTTTTACACTTTCAAGAGGTACGAGACAGGGGTGTCCTCTCTCACCCCTACTTTTCGATTTAGTTCTGGAGCCATTGGCAATCAAATTGAGGGAACTTCTTACAGGAATTAATATAGGCAAGGAATTGCTAAGGGTATCTTTATTTGCTGATGATTTACTTTTGTATGTCAGCAATCCAAAAGATACCATTGACATAGTCTTAGAACTTTTAAAGGATTATGGGAATGTCTCAGGGTACAAAACTAACCTGGCAAAATCAAAGGTAATCTGGCTGAAAAGGAGTAACAAACAGCAAACCTATGAATTTATTGAATCCAATGCTTTGGAATATCTGGGCTTGAAACTCTCTGTTAACCCAGATGACTGGTATCGCGATAATATTCTATCAGTCCTCCAAGAAACTATGATAAAATTAAGAAGCTGGGCAGCGTTACCGGTTTCAATCTCGGGTAAAGTTAATCTTTATAAAATGTTCATAGTCCCAAAAATTTTGTACCCATGTAGAATGCTTCCCTTGCTTATAAAAAAAATGGATTTATGGCGCTTCAACCGGGCACTGAGATATTTTCTTTGGAGTGGGAGAAAACCCAGAATAAAATTAGAAATACTATACCAACCATATCTGGGAGGGGGGCTATCACTTCCCAACCTGGAATGGTACAATTTAACAACACTAATAAGATTTCCAATTGATTGGCTTTTTCAGTCATTTAAATTATCCAATAGGTATTTAGAAGAACAGATCTGTGCCCCTTATTCTATGGGCTTTATACTACATGCACCAAATAAGATTTTGGGCAATACAATTGCTAACCACCCCTTACTTAAGGACATCTTAAAAGCATGGAGGAATACCATGAAGCTGTTTGGACATCCTACAGCGGTCTCTAAATGGCTACCTATTCAAGGAAATTGCCACTTTCCATTAGGTAACTCAGTTAACCCTTTTAGTCTATGGTCACCTACCAAAGCTCTCTCGGTTGCAGAGTTCTATGATTTTAAGACTAGAAAATTTCATAACTTTGCAGAATTTCAAAATATCTTTCCGGCAGCACAGAAGAAACATATGTTTTACTTCTTGCAAGCTATAGACTATATACGAAAGTTACTGTATCTGTTTCCCCAGATTTTCCAAGATCACCCATTAATGGATCATCTTAAAAGGGAAAAGTGTTCCTTGTCTTCTACATATAAAATTTTAAGATCGGCAGAGACAGAAAAACACATAGTACGAGCTAGGACATACTGGGGAAAGGTAGTAAGTTTGACGGACCCTATAGATCAACTAGAGAACAGTTTAAGGACAGCGTTAGCTATCTCTCCCTCAACTTATCTAAGAGAAACGCAGTTTAAGATCATCAATAGAGATTACCTCACCCCACGGCGGGTAGCTAAGTGGAATTGTAATGTTAAAAATTCTTGTATTAAGTGCCATTTAAATGATCCAGACTTGGGACATCTACTGTGGGAATGCCCGAAAGTAAACCAATTTTGGCATAAGGTAGCCTATCTTCTTTCCCAAATGACAAATGTTGAAGTGAGGCTCTCAATAAATTCTATAATACTATTGACCCCCTGTATTTCATGGGGGAATAAAAAGAGATTCATTCTAACTGCGATACTTAATCTCAGAAAACTTATTTTTGACAACTGGTGCAAACCACGAGCTCCATCGATCAAAGAAGCAAAAAATCTCCTTTCAGATTTGCATTATATATATCAGAATCAAACTTACAAGCCAACGCGTTTCGGTCAAGTAGTGACCTTTCTCAAGGAGTCTTGAGAAAGGTCACTACTTGACCGAAACGCGTTGGCTGGTAAGTTTGATTCTGATATATATACTTATTTATAGCAATCCACACTATTTTTAATTTTTTCGGCAGAGGGACCGCGAGCTAACAAGCAGAGAGAACAAAGGCTTGAAAGGGCTGAGGGACCGAACGCTTGAGAGCAAAGGGACCCAGGGCTGACAGGAAAATCTTGCACACTTAGGACCGTGAGGATAATTAATACATTGACTTTGGCATATTAACTGTGGGAATTTAAAGGTTGTCAAGTATTGCACATACTCACTAACTATTTTGGTTTAGTTTGCCATTTAAAGGAGTTTATCAACATATATCGGTTTGAACACCAAGTTAAGGATTAATCACTAGACTATTCTGTCACGATTATTTTTACTGCAATTGTTTTTATTGAGATTGAGATCCATCACCGGATTGTTTTTTTCACTGTGATTGTTGCTTTTTGTTTTTCTACTGGGACTTTTTTTTTCACTTCAATTGTTTTCATCTGTGACTGTTTTTTCACCAATATTGTTTCACAACTTGCGCATCACGTTTTAGGAGGTAGTTTTCACTACCACTACACAAAAGTATATTTGTATTGTATTAGTAGGGTGCAAGTCGACCACTATTCAATCTGTTCTGTATAGGATATTTTATCAAGGGGATTTTATTCAGCTAAACCCCGATCGCTAACGATTGCTAGCAGCTAATGTGAACTTGTATATCGTTTTCATTATTTAATTCTGACCTGGAAGGTTCCACTCTTGGAATACAGGTTATCTCATTCACTGGTTTGAGATAGGGGGTTAAGACCAAACCACCAGCAACAAGCTTTATATTGATTTTATTACCACTCCAATGTATGGTAGAAGCAAGTTTTAGATTGTATACATGGATCCATGAGGGAAATTAAGATTGTATAATTTTATATAATTTGTTTTAACATCCTGAATACTCAGAGGACTGTGATTTTATAATAAATTTTATATATGTTAATTTTGGTATCCAATGTTGTTTAAACACAATATTGGGCTTTAATGTGACTGTTCTAACTGTATTGCAAGATACTTAGCTATCGCAGTTGAAGAAGTTAACCATTATTGTTCCGGTTGTGTTGCAATAAACACATTTTGAATCCACACCTGGAAATTTGTTTTTAGTAAATAGGGGACCCTGCCTTCTACAGTTGGCGCTCTGATATTTCTTTTAGTGCTCATGTTTAGTCTAGTCGGGGCCACCATGTTCCCTACTGTCCTACCCCTTTTATAGGCAAACCTCACACCTTCCTTCAATGTCTTAACCAGCCCATCATCTGCTGTTAGCAGTGGTAGGTGGTGCCTAATTATGTTGCAAATTTGGGGATACTGTTGTGAGTACTCTGTAATAAAAACCACTTGGTTGTCTTTTGAGCTCCCCTGTTCCTGTGGTCTTTTAACCTGCAACAGCTTTTTTCTATCCAGTGTTTTCACTTTTCTTCGTGCCTGTAGAATGGTGGACCTTTTGTAACCTCTTTCCTCCAGTCTGCCAGCCAAGTCATCGGCTTGTGACTCATATTCTGCTTCCGAACTGCAGTTTCATTTCAGGCGAATAAACTGGCCCTTTGCCACGCCATTGAAGACCCTTTTCAGATGGCTGCTGGCAGCATGGAGGAGAGAGTTACCCGAAATTGGTTTGCGGTAAACCGTGGTTTCCACCAATTCGTTTGGTATGCCAAGTAGTTTGAGGTCAAGGAAGTTTATTTCATTTTTATGGGACTCTGATGTAAAACTGATTCCTACTTCATTCATGTTGAGGAATTCCACAAACTGCCCCATTTCAATAGTAGACCCCCTCCATATTATGAGGAGGTCATCTATGAAACGTCTGTACCACACAATATTTCTCCTATAGGGGTTCCTCTCTCCAAAGACGTGGGAGAGCTCCCACCACCCCATGAACAGGTTGGTGTAGGAGGGGGCAAATTTAGCCCCCATCACCGTCCCACGCCTCTGGAGGAAGAATTCCCCCCCAAACTCAAAATAATTGTGTGTCAGGAGGAATCTCATGACTTCGATCACGTATTCCACAAACCTTCTGTCCTCACCAAACTCCTCATTGAGGAAGTAGCGAATGGCTTCAAGTCCCTTATCATGCGGTATTGTGGAGTACAGTGATCTCATGTCAACTGTGAGCCATACAAAATCTTGCTGCCATATCAGGTCACCTAGTAAATTCAAGACGTGCTTTGTGTCAGAGATGTAGCTCCACAGCTTTCCCACCAGGGGTTGCAAAATGCAATCAACCCATTCTGACAAATGTTCAAGGAGCGACCCTATACCGCTGACAACCCAGGCTTAACACCTCCAATTCGACATCCGTTAGTTCATAGTCTGATAGATTGATTACATTTCTTCCCGGTAGCTCCCTCTTCCTCTGCCTCTCCTGAGGGGATATTGGTGTTGTTGTGGTTGGAAACCCTTCTTCTCCTTCTTTTGAAATTGATAATTTTGATTTTGGTTTTGGTTTCCTCCCCCCCCCCCCTTCTGGTGTTTTTGGGGGGAGCCGAAAAACCTGTTCCATCTGTGACCTCTCGTTGTCGTAGTAAGGACCTCTTTGCTCAGCTACCTCTCTATAGTTAGAGGGTCTGTAGTTGTCCTGTGTGGTATTTTTGAGGATGGGGGGTAATCTTCTGGGTCCTTCTTTGGGTCTGGTAGTTTGGTCGAATGTCTCCCTATATTCTTGCGTCTGGGGTATTTGACCAGTCTGGTATTGTTCATCACCCCCAGATACTGATCCTTCCTCATAGGATTCTCCTTCACTTTCATTGAAGTTCACCCTCCTCCCTCTGTTCCTTCTATGTCTGTTTCCGCCTCTCTGACGTTGTCTGTATGGATATTCATTCTGTTCCTTTCTTGCTGCGAATCTCTCCTTGCGGTTCCAGACATATACTTTACTTTGTTCATAGTCCAACTGGTCCCTCACGTACTTTTGGTGTTTTATTTCTAGGAGTAATTTCTTAGCTTGTGCCACTACTTCTTGTAGAGTTTTATCAAATTTGGCAAAGCTTGGTTCTCTACTCCGCTTATTGAGTTCCTCCTGAACTGTTTTGATTTTTTGGCTTAGATCCAATAAAGCCTTCTCTTTAAATTAAATTTCCATAATTCTATAAATGTCAGGTCATCTGTAATGAAGGTGGGGAACTTATTGAGCCGTAGGCCCCTCGGTATGATACCCAGTTCATGGTATTTCTTTAATGTTAGTATATCCCATTTGAGTTTATCTTCTTTAACCAAGAAAAATTCCAACTCTTCAAACAAGGCAATTAAGCTATAATCTCTCTTATCTGTAGAAAAGATCTTGTTAGAGTCCCAAGTACCTGTGTCTCTCTGTATAGCTGAGCGTAGAGAGAACGGTATTTCAGTTACGTCAGATTCCCCTTCCATTATACAATGGGTATAGTGTTCAGCAATATATGTATATAATACTAATTCTTAGTCACTGTTGATGGAGTTTTAGTCTGTGGCTGGGTTCAGTTACGGGAGCCTGGCCTGTTGCTCAACCAGTAGGCTTAGTAAGAAAAGACAAATTGATTTGTAACTGTCCACAGTGTCACAGAAGACCGATTTGTTGCTAACACTTGAGAGAGGAGTGTAAAACTGTACAATTCTATTTGCTTGTGCCAATTAATAAATAGTAGTACAAACACTCCAATTTCAATATGTATGCATATACTCTCTTGGTTTAACTAGTGGTGATTACTACAGTATTTAGTTCTCATCAGGTGGATTATCAAGAGGCATCTAAATATATATATATATATATATATATATATATATATATATATATTCCAGCATTGCTATTGCATACCCTTTTACTTCAGGACAAGTATTGACAAATCACAGTTGCAAATTCAAATTCAGGAGCTACACAGCTCTACTCACGTCCCTTTATAATCGAATGTCCTCCTTCCAGGTAGTGTTGTTATGCACAGCATTCAGTCTTAAGGGGTTCTTTCTGTCCCTCTGTGCTCCTTTGTCCTTCTGGATTATCCACCATACATCACACACTAGTGACCGGTCTGCAAACTCCTCAGCATGTAATTGCGGGCACTTAGAGAACGGGTGCCTATCTCCTCCTGTCCGTGCTCACACTCTGTGGCCAAAGTCTTTGCAATATAGAAAAAAGAAAGTAGAGCACCGGGCGTTCATGGGGAATAAAATAAGTGCTTAATTAATGTGTACAAACAAGGGACCTTAGTCCCCGGGGTAAAAATCTGACTAGTGAAGGTTAGAGATCGGCTAACATGTTTCGGCTCCCACGCCGTAATCTTAGCCATATTTAAAAACACGCTCACTTCCCTTCTAAATAACCTTTCTCAAGTTCCCATTGGATGTGTGATACACACCTTCCTGTTTCTTCACCAATGGGAACACTGTCAGCTCCGATCACCGTGATTAGCTATGTTTTACACTCCTTCACATACACGGACCAATCTGAGCTGACAGTGTATAACAAATGCCGTTTCACACTTGCTCCTTAGCATGTTCGCTCCACTTTTGTGTATATAGCTATACAGAGAACAAATGTTTTTAACGCAGGCTGCTCAAAAAGTTAATCCCACTCTTGTTGTTCTTATCTAGTTTCAACTTCACCATATACTGTATTGATTTCTCTTTCTTACGTGTTCATTGTCATTTATTTGTAATGTGATATTAACTCTTATGTTTCCTAGCTGTTGTGAATGGTATAGATTGAATCCTATGTGTAACAAACTAAACTATTAATTGTGTGATAATGTCTACCGGACGGTATTTTCTAATAGATCTCTATTCAGTCCGGCCCATAAGAATACTTTATCTTCAGTTTTTCACTCACTGTTTTCAGCTTTAGCATAAATTAACCTTGTAATTCTATTTTCTAGTTGACATAGATATTTAAATATTTAGATGATTCCTGTGTGTCATTATAAGAATATAGTATAGCCCCCTCTATGGAGCCTCATAGTTATAAGTGCTGAGATATTCAATGTTTTCCTGTAAAGGCAAGCAACATTGTGTTGTATCAAGCCACTATTCTAATAGTGTGTAATAAAACACACTGTGTGCAAAGAGATATATTTTCCTCTCATTCTTATTCCAAATCGAATAGTTAATCAGATTTAAATATAAGAAGGGTTAGATATGTGTGATTTATTACCTTAATGGATTGCTAGACCTAGTTTTGCCTACTATTTGATAAGACATGTCTAAATATTTAGATCTCTAGATATTATTGTTCATTTATCTTGGAGTATTAGATCTATATGTGTACCTACTATAGACCACCCATTTCACATGTTGTATTGTCCTTCCCTATAGTAGAGTATTTAATGTCTATCTGATGCACGTATGCTAATCCTTGCTGATAATCCTTAGGGTAATTCCTACCAGAAATTAATCAAATCAAATTCAGAGTTGAGGCCTACTGGAACTCTGGACTTCAATTTAAATATCCAGTAGGCCTCCCTCTCTTCCAATTTTCTGGTCCTGTCCTCACCCTTTTCATAGGTGGTATCCTTTCAATGATCCATCCAGCGCGGAGCGGCTCCATCTTCAAGATATCCGGCGCGGAGCATCCAATTCTTCCGAAGTCTTCTTCAACAATGAATGTTCTTTTAAATGATGTCATCCAAGATGGCATCCCTTAGATTCCGATTGGCTGATAGATTTCTATCAGCCAATCAGAATTAAAGTTGAAAAAATCCTATTGACTGTTGCAATCAGCCAATAGGATTGAGCTTTCAATCTATTGGCTGTTGCAATCAGCCAATAGAATTGTGCTCGCATTCTATTGACTATTCCAATCAGCCAATAGAATGCGAGCTCAATCCTATTGGGTGATTGGATCAGCCAATAGGATGAAAGCTCAATCCTATTGGCTGATTGCAACAGCCATTACGATTTTTTCAACCTTAATTCTGATTGGCTGATAGAAATCTATCAGCCAATTGGAATCTAAGGGACCCCATATTGGATCATTTAAAGGAACATTCATTGTTGAAGAAGACATCGGAAGAAGAGGATCCTCCGCGCCGGATGTCTTGAAGATCGAGCCGCTCCGCGCCGGATGGATGAAGATAGAAGATGCCGTCTGAATGAAGACTTCTGCCAACTTGGATGAAGACTTCGGCCCGCTTGGATAAAGACGGCTCTTCAGAAACTGTAAGTGGATCTTCGGAGGTTAGTGTTAGGTTTTTTAAGGGTTTATTGGGTGGGTTTTAATTTTAGATTAGGGTTTGGGCAACGAAAAATAGCTAAATGCCCTTTTCAGGGCAATGCCCATCCAAATGCCCTTTTCAGGGCAATGGGGAGCTAAGGTTTTTTTAGATTAGGGTTTTATTTGGGGGGGTTGGTTGTGTGGGTGGTGGGTTTTACTGTTGTGGGGGTGTTTGTATTTTTTTTACAGGTAAAAGAGCTGATTTCTTTGGGGCAATGCCCCACAAAAGGCCCTTTTAAGGGCCATTGGTAGTTTATTGTAGGCTAGGGTTTTTTTTATTTTTGGGGGTCTTTTTATTTTCATAGGGCTCTTAGATTAGGTGTGATTAGTTTAAATATTTGATAATTTATTTTTTATTTTGTGTAACTTAGTGTTTTTTTGTAACTTAGTGTTTCTTATTTTGTGTGACTTAGTTGTTAGTTTTTTGTAACTTTGTAATATTTAATAGTAGATTTAAATTATTTGAGTAGGGTTAGGTTTTTAACTATATAATATATTTTATTTAATTTGTAGTTTAATGTAATTATAGTCTAATAGTTAGGGTAGATTAATTATTAGTTTAATATAGTTTAATGTAATTTTAGTATAATAGGGTAGGTTAATTATTAGTTTAATATAGTTTTATGTAATTTTAGTATAATAGTTAGGGTAGGTTAATTAATAGTTTAATATAGTTTAATTTAAATCTAAAGGTAAGTTTTAATTTATTATAAGATAGGGATGAGTTAATATTTAATATAAAGTTAGCGGGTTGTTAGGTTTAGGGGTTAATAGGTTAATGTAGTTTATGGCAATGTGGGGGGCTGGTGGTTTAGGGGTTAATAGATTTAGTAAGTGGTAGTGATGTGGGAGACGAGTGGTTTAGGGGTTAATACATTTATTTAGTTGCGGTGGGCTCCGGGAGCGGAGGGATAAGGGTTAATACATTTAGTTAGTTGCGGCGTTATCAGGGAGCGGCGGAATAGGGGTTAATAAGTTTATTAGAGTTGTAGTTGGCTCTGGGAGCGGCAGGATAGGGGTTAATAACTTTATTAGAGTTGTGGTGGGCTCCGGGAGCAGAGGGATGGGGGTTAATAACTTTATTACAGTTGCAGCGGGGTCCGGGAGAGGCGGGATAGGAGTTAAACATTATAGTATAGTAGCAGTGTTTAGTAACAGGGTATAAATAAAGCGGGGAAACAACAGACGGCTGCTCATCGTACTTGGTGCTTAGCTTTTTGACAGCTTTTTATATAAATATGGAGAGCGTATTCAGGTCCGCGCCCGGGATATTAGGCGATGTCAGGCGAGTGTATTAGTGCCGTCAAATGCAAGTAAGTTGACGGCTTGATAAGTAGGCCTCAATGTCTGCAACTGCCTTTTGTTAAAAATAAAATTTCTATAGTTAGTATGATCTTAATTACATTTCACCACCATATGTATCAAGATTTCCTTTCTATTCCATTCACCAAGAGCAGGTAAAAAACAGCAAGACTACGTTTCGGGTTACAACCCCTTAGTCAGTTAACCCAAAACGTAGCCTTGCTGTTTTTTACCTGCTCCTGGTGAATAGAATAAAAAGGAAATTTTGATACATATGGTGGTGCTGCCTCTTTTTGGACTTTGTACTTCTCAAGGTGCTGGATTTTACTAAGGATTTTTAATATAAGTAAAATAATTAAATACTCTACAGAAGATAAATCAAATTAAATGGAGGAAATATACTACATAATGTCCATTTAAATAGCCATAAAAGTTGATTTGTATAAAATTAAGGAATTCAGAGTATGATATTGAGACAAAGGAGAGTGCACTGTCAGTGTTACATAACCTTCATGTAAAAAAAAAAAAGTTAAAGTTTAATAACTTTAATTTTACAAAAATAAGATTATAAGATTGTAGTAGACTATTCTCTCAAGAAGAGTCATTAGTGAGTGTCATGGACCTTTACAGTTTATTACTTGTTTTTTTCAATTGCAGAAGTATTGTGTATTTCTACTTTTTATGTATCTGAGAAGTCTGCAATTATTTACTGAGCATGTTTATTAATGCTCTTACTCAATGCTATTAAAACATAGTAAGCCCAACATGTATTTAAAGGATATCTGAAGGAGACAAATGCCTAAATGGGTAATTGACCTTTTAAATTTGTTGTTATAATGTTTAAGGACTTCACTCACAAGGACTAATTAAATAAAATGACTAATGCACCAGAAACTATTGCCGGGAAAGAAACATTTTTGACGTTAGCGCAATCATAAAAAATAATAGTCCATTACTGCCAAGAAAGAGATTAGATCAGATCTTGCAGGAATACATATTGATAAAAAAAAGAAGAAAAGAATTTGTCAGGGATTTAAAAAAAAAAAAAAAATCTTGGTGAACAGAAGGTTGTGACACTGTCTGGACATTTACCTGGAGTAAAAGCCATAACAAGTACTTTATGATATGAGGTTATTTACATGTGAATAATACCTATGCAACATTTCAAATTTATTATGCAAATCAGTTAGGGTAAATTCTTTCCAAATTATATTTCCTATATTTAATAAAAAGTGGAGATTTATGTGTATGTATGTATGTAAGACATTTCTGATGTTACACTATTATATTATTATTGCACACTGTTTTCAACTCTATTTTATTTGCAAATAGATTACTCTGGAAAGTTAATTCCAAAAATGATATGGGCAGCTACAGAATTTTTTCAAAAGGAGGCAAAAAAACATAAATAAAGATAAATAAATAAATACAAATAACATTTGCAACTTGTGCAACGGGATATAATTTGGTTCTGCACAAATAGTGTACACTAGTGTTTCTCAACCACGGTCCTCAAACAGCCCCAAAAGGCCAGGTTTTCATTATAACTGAACCAGTGCACAGGTGAAGTAATCAACTAATCAGTAACACCATGGTTACTAACTTACTCTCACCAATTAGCTGATTATTTCACCTGTGCACTAGTTCAGTTATAATGCAAATCTGTCTTGTTGGGGGTTCTTGAGGGCCACGGTTGGGAAACAATGTTGTACACATAAATGGCATGTCTTTTTATAAATGGTTACTCAAT
The DNA here is from genome assembly GCF_027579735.1 of Bombina bombina. NCBI lineage: Eukaryota > Metazoa > Chordata > Amphibia > Anura > Bombinatoridae > Bombina > Bombina bombina. The sequence goes on along the minus strand of NC_069504.1, from coordinate 384,603,142 downwards.
GGAATCAAAAGAATTGCTCAAGGGGTTTCTTATGTTTAGGTATGGAAAGCAAAATTTGGGAGGGGGATGATTTCAACTATAGCTATTCTTTTGTCTTATATAATTTCTTTAACTACTCAAGCCATATCTGAACTCTGCATCTTTGCTCTGTTATGTATGGAAAGTATATTGAGGAAGTTATGCATAAACACAGAACTTGAAAACACTTGAAATTAACATAAAGATAAATCATAATTATAGACTTCATCAAACTTAACACAGTTGTTCTGAAGGCTTGCGCAGAAACAGGGTCATCAAGCTCCATTCGGAAGTTGATAATTTGGCCCCTGAATGTGGATAAATGGAGTTGATGATCTGGTTACTTTAACCACCCTTTATGTGGTCATAAGGCAATGTAGACTCAACTTCCACACTTCTTTAAGATTTCATTATTTTAATTCAGCTTCTGTCCAAGTTATCTTACCAAGCTAAAAAACAGACTGCCAGACTGTCTCTTTTTTCCATCTTACCATTTTTAAGGAAGTTCCAACATTAAGGATATTGCACTGCAAACTGTCTCATGTCAAGATACATTAGGAACATCTCCACATAGCTCCCCTTGGTGCCAAGTCTTCCATTAAAGCTGGTGACAGTGCAAGCCAGCATGGATATATGCACTTGTGGAGTTGGGATTCAGCCCAGAGTCTGTAGGAGTAGAGGAAACCTGTCACTATAGAATGTTGCATACTTTGTTACTGATTTCCACTTCCTGCTTTAGGTTCAGGTTGTCTGAAGTTATTTGATACATAGTTTGAAAAGTGGCCAACATTTCTACAACACACAAACCTACATTTATCAGTTAATTAACCTGTAGCTTGCATTACAACTTTATGTGCAGCATATTTCTGTTGTTTTGATTTATTAAACTTTGAGCCATTTTCATGAACCTAGGTGATTATGGCATAACTGAAGTTGTGTGGTTAATGGTTATATAATTAATATGTAAACTTCAATCTCATGATGAAGCTCAGCATATTCAACAAGGTACTTTTCTGATTGAACAATATGGAAAAATGGAAAGAAAGCCATAGAGAACACTAAAATATAATTATTTTTAAGTACAGTTAAATGTCTCAATAAATCCAAACATTAATGTCAAGATTTTCATAAAAGTAGCTTTAGTATTTCAGAAACTATATATATATATATATATATATATATATATATATATATATATATATATATATAAAAATACATATATAAATAAATAAATACAAGAAGATTCTCTTATGCACAATTCCCAGACCAATTGTATAATCCACTGAAAACCAGCACTTTACAAGCACATAACACAGTGTAGTGTAAAAAAGTTCATACCTTTATTTTCGGTGTTTACAAACAAAACATGCAGCAAACAGTGTACAAGGTGATTACCAGGAGATACAGGTGCTAACGGAGTGTGACGTCACACTCCGTTAGCACCTGTGTCTCCTGGTAATCACCTTGCAAACTGTTTGCTGTGTGTTTTGTTTGTAAACACCGAAAATAAAGGTATGAACTTTTTTACACTACACTGTGTTATGTGCTTGTAAAGTGCTGGTTTTCAGTGGATTATACAATTGGTCTGGGAATTGTGCATAAGAGAATCTTCTTGTATTTATATGTATCTGAGCATCCAGCAGCTACGGTCTGCAGACTCAGGTTTGTGTTGGGAGAGGCGCAGACACAACTTCTCTTCAGTTCCTGCTATAGACCCAGTCGTTTAAGTTACCTTACTCTCAATTTCTATCTGTATATATATATATAGTATTTTTTTAAAAAATAATCACTGATATATTTATGTTTTCCATTATCAATATACATTATCACTATTTGATATATGTCTTAAGTGCTTTAGTTTCAATCTGGCTATGAAAATTAATTAATTAATATGTATATTGCTTTATGTCATTGTATGGTTTCCCAGCATAACCTTTTGTTGTTTTTGACTTGAAAAGAAAATCAGTGTTATACAAACATTATTTGCATAGTTCATGCAACTTCTGAATCATACTTTTTACAGTTCCATCACAATTTTATAATATATAAATGTAACAATATGAGATGGCTGCAAACATTAACCTAAGACTAAGGGCTTGACAGAATATTTTTTAGAAAAGCAGCGAGATTTCGGGCTACACAGAACCCTTAATCATAGCATGATTAAGGGCTCAGTGTAGCCCAAAATGTTGCTGCTGTTTATGTCTATAATAAAGAAAATATTTATTCACTGGAGGAAGACTGCTGTTGTTTTTATAAGACTGTAATGTGCCCCAGACTATCTAGGTAAATTTCCAGTTAACCCAAATTATATACTCTCAAATTAGATAGGGTAGATGCCCTTGTGTGTTTAGCGTACATGATGTTCTATAGCTGCACCTCCCTATTTTATACATGGAAAGCCACATACTCTTTGGTACTAAAGCATGTGTATAGTGTTTTATTTATTTTGCTGTAGTGCCCTTGAAAACATTTTCAGGACAAATCAGTGCGTGCATAAGAGGATATCACTTCTGATTATTGAATTAGACTCAATATGAACAAGATTTCTTTGGCAGACAAAATATTTTAATAGAAATATTTTCCTGGCTGGAACATCATTTTAAACACCTAGATTAAACTCAAGGGAATGTTGAAAGCTACACAACTAATGATGCACTGGCTTCAAAGCAAGTGGATTCAGTTGGGATATGCACTCATATTTTAAGTATATTTTTGTCTGTACATTCTATTTGCATAAAAGGCTCTGACTCTATGCAAATCATTAAGGATTATGCATCATGTCAGTCATTTGTAGAACTAAAGCTTTCTCCTTAAGTGCTGTCTTGACATCCAGATCATTAAACAGATGTAGGATACATCCTCTCTTTTCACATATAACTCAAATTTTTCAGCAACATAATTGAGACTATGATGGGCATTTATTTTTACTGCCTGTGTTTTCTTGTGATCAATAATATAATTAATGTAATAGTCATTCTATATTTTTTTTTCCTTTATATCTTTTTAGTTATGTCAGTTTTAAAGTTGTGAAGAAGAAATATAAACTGATTTCATATTTTTTTTTAATTCACGCTTGAATACAATGTAAAACTGTATAATTTAAGGACAAAATAAAATGTAATACATGTGACTGCTTTTACTTTAATATTCAGATATTTCATTTAGCATTTGTTAATGATGTGACATATGGATGACAAAGGAACACTGTTTACAGAGAAAGTTTGTTTCAAATATGTATGAGCTATATTTGACTTTTTATGACTGAAAATGTAACACAATCTGCCACACATTACCGGCATTTATTCTTGCACATCTGAAGGGATTTACATTCAAAACATAGCAAGTGGGATAACAAATACCCACTCATATTGCTGCACTAGAATTAATATTGATGGTGAAGGTGAATCATACTAATCTCTTGAATGTCATTTAGACTATAGATGTCACAATTTTAAATACTTTCAAATGTACCTCTACTGTCATATTTACTTCTTCCTCTTGCTATATTTTGTTAAAACATAGCGCAATTTCAAGAGAGCATACTGAGGTATGCTGAAGTACACATAAAAAAAGAAATCAGCGCTATTTCCCAGACTAAAAAAATTCTAACGTTCAACACACAATAAATACACAACAATGTGCTCTATACAGGAATATGGAAACAATCAATCAGTCCAATATTACCAAGGGTAAAAGTTCCATATATAGAGATCAAGCAAATTCCTGTAATCCACTTTGAGCCGTTGCCACTTTTCTGTCACTGGTATTTCCAAGACCCAGAGTAGTTCCATGAATGCTGAAAGTATAAGTAAAAAAGTGCAACTCCAGCTTAATAATATATTCATAAAAACAAGTGCAATAATACATAAGCACTTACATCAGAGATAAAAGATGTTCAGTGTCCAAAAAGTACATCTGCATCCCAAAGTTACAGTCAGCTCTGTCCAGACTCCCAGGCCGGGCATCACAGATCTTTCTGTCACCAACCACAAAAACACTGTGTGCAATATGTGTAGTCACGTTGATAGGTCCATAAAATTCTCCAATTGCGATGGAACCATAGAGTTTGAAAAAGTATTCCATTTTTGTTGTATATCAACTCACTTGTGGGTGTGACCTCCTTTATGTGGGGCGCACTAAAAGGAAGATAAGAACGAGAATCAATGAGCATTTATACAAATTAAAAGTGCGAGAGAAAAATCTATTTAACACAGTATACATAATCATTTTTGTGAAGTTCATAACTGTAACCACTTATCATTGAAAGTTAAAGTTATTGATTGGATTCCCCCTAGTGTCCGTAATAGGTTGCTTGCTTTAAGACAGCAAGAGACCTTTTGGATATACAAGATTGGGAGTTTGCACCCCAGGGGCTTGAATGTCAATCTTGATCTAGCTGCATATATGTGACAGATGTTGCCTGGGAGTTATAACATACTCCTGGTTTATGTAGAAGTTTATGTAGAAGTCTGTGTATTTAGTTGCCTTTTCATGCTAGGGTACACATGTATATAGTAAGAGTGACCACTTAATCTACTGATATTTCTAGCAAGTGCAGGTAGTAGCATTATGCAAATATGAATTTAATCTGATGATCTTATTTAAGGTTTTATATATTTATTTTTATTCTTAGAATTATTTTTATACCCTGAATGTTTTTAGATATTTCTATTAAAGGGACACTAAATGCAATTTTTTTTCTTTAATGATTCAGATAGAGCATGCAATTTTAAGCAACTTTCTAATTTACTCCTATTATCAATTTTTCTTCGTTCTCTTGATATCTTTATTTAAAAATCAGAAATTTGATGCATAGGAGCCGGCCCATTTTTGGTTGAGAATCTGGGTTGTGTTGCTTATTGGTGGGTAAATGTCAGCCTCCAATAAGCAAGCGCTATCCATGGTGCTAAACCTAAAATGGGCTGGCTGCTAAGATTTACATTCATGATTTTCAAATAAAGATAGCAAGAGAACGAAGAAAAATTGATAATAGGAGTAAATTAGGAAGTTGCTTAAAATTACATGCTCTATCTGAATCATGAAAGAAAAAAATTGGGTTCAGTGTCCCTTTAATTAAAATATTCTGGGAGATTTGTTTCCTGTGAATATATGTTGGCTGCACTATTCAATATTTGTTTAAAACAAAATAAATACTGAATATTCATTAAATATTTATGTAAACGAATAAAAAAGTTCACCTGTAGTTTATAATTTCCTTCAGCGAGCAGAAGAGCCAGCTCCCAGGGCCTGTGTTCTGTTAAGGGACCGAACTTTTGAAAAGAGCGATCCATGTCATTTCCTGTGACGTTTCATCAGCTATTGCACACATTTTGTGAAATTTAAAAACCCTTTCTATAGCGCATGCGTGGGATTTTCTATCCCAAATTGCGCGCTCATGGAAAGCCTGTTTATTAGGCTCCTCTGCAATATTCGGAACTCCGCCCCCCACTGCAACTACTCCCATTGCTATTAATAGTACTGCTGTAAAGCTGAGTATCGTACTTGTGCATGTCATTATATTTAATAACACCTCCAATTCATTGTGCTCCTTGTTAATAAAAAACTAATTTACTGCTGCAAAAAAAAAAACGTTTAAAGAAACAGGTTGTTATGAGCCGAATAAACAGGCTTTCCGTGATCGCGCAATTTGGGATAGAAAATCCCACACATGCGCTATAGAAAGGGTTTGTAAATTTCACAGGGCTAAATATTTTAGCAGTGACGTATGCGGCCAGGTATGTGATGACGCTTGCACGCATGTGCATTTGCTCCAAAATTTGTGCAACAGCTGATGAAACGTCACAGGAAGTTACATGGTTCACTCTTTTCAAAAGTTTGGTCCCTTAACACAGTGAATTTTTGCTGTGGCACACTTTTTTACATTAAAAAATCCTGCGGCACACCACCATCAAAATCACACATTGTAGCCTAAAACAGCATGCATATATATATATATATATATATATATATATATATATATATATATATATATACTGTACTGTGATGTCATGCCATGCCTTCTATAAACTATACATGACATATAGACATTCATTTAATGATTGTCTGTGAATGAATGTCAATATGTCATGGTTGTAAATGATGCCTGATGAGCCTGTCACATACCTCCCAATATTTCAAAATTTGAAAGAGGGACACCCCCGCACTGGGAAAAGTCCCCACCCCCGAGCGCACCGGTAAAAGTGTTATCTGTGGAGCACAAGATTATATGTGGAGCTCCTCCCTCTTCCTCTCCAGTGAGTCTCCAGTCCTCCAGTCATGTTCCTTGTGCTGAGAAGGAACGAGAGTGACGTGACCTGGCTGGAACTGTTCTGGAGGAGGAGCAAAGCTGCGCCAGCATGTATGGGGGATTGAAGTGTCACGTGGTGCTGAGTGTAGAGCTGGCACTAGGCATGTGTTGTGGTGGTTGATGGGGGATCCTTCCAAGTGTGAACACGGGTCGGGGAAGCGAGCTGTCACTGCGCAGTTACCCTCAGTCATCATCTCACTCAAAATAAAAAACGGCCCAGAATAAAAAACAAGCAACATTTTAAAAATGTCACACTGTTGTCAGTCTGCAGTGGCAGACCTGAGAATCTCTCACGGTACACTAGTGTGCCACGGCACACTAGTTGAAAAACACTGCCTTAACAGAACACCTGCACTAAAGGACCTTCTCCAATCTGACCCTTAATCTGTCTTTTTTTTGTAACTCATTTTACACATTTATATACAATGCTCCAGTTTCAACATCATTTTTGGAGAACACATGGGGGCATATTTATCAAGCTCTGAATGGAGCTTGATACCCCGTGTTTCAGGCTTGCCAGAAACCGCAGTTATGAAGCAGCGGTCACAAAGACCGCTGCTCCATAACCTGCCTGCCTGCTCTGAGCAGCCGATATAGGGGTTCTAAGCGTTCCTATAGCTTTTACAATTTGTTACTCTAAAGGTCTGGTCAAGAGATCTTGCACACAGGAGCTGGAGTAGTAGCACTCTTTGGCGCTGGGGAAACGTACACTATTCAATATATTAATTGTAACTTAGGTTAGGATTTATTTTATAGGTAATTTTCTAATTATTTTAACTAGGTAGCTATTAAATAGTTATTAACTATTTAATAGCTATTGTACCTGGTTAAAATAATTACAAAGTTGCCTGTAAAATAAATATTAATCCTAAAATAGCTAGAATATAATTATTCGTTATATTGTAGCTATATTAGGGTTTATTTTACAGGTAAGTATTTAGCTTTAAATAGGAATAATTTATTTAATAAGAGTTAGAGGGTTAGGGTTAGAATTAGCTTTAGGGGTTAAAAAATTTATTAGAGTAGCGGTGAGGTCCAGTCGGCAGATTAGGGGTTAATACTTGAAGTTAGGTGTCGGCGATGTTAGGGAGGGAAGATTAGGGGTTAATACTATTTATTATAGGGTTTTTGAGGCGGGAGTGAGGCGGATTAGGGGTTAATACATTTATTATAGTAGCGGTGAGGTCCGGTCGGCAGATTAGGGGTTAATAAGTGTAGGCAGGTGGAGGCGACGTTGGGGGCGGCAGATTAGGGGTTAATAAATATAATATAGGGGTCGGCGGTGTTAGGGGCAGCAGATTAGGGGTACATAGGGATAACGTAGGTGGCGGCGGTGTGCGGTCGGCAGATTAGGGGTTAAAAAAATTTAATAGAGTGGCGGCGATGTGGGGGGACCTCGGTTTAGGGGTACATAGGTAGTTTATGGGTGTTAGTGTACTTTAGAGCACAGTAGTTAAGAGCTTTATGAACCGGCGTTAGCCCAGAAAGCTCTTAACTCCTGACTTTTTGCTGCGGCTGGAGTTTTGTCGTTAGATTTCTAATGCTCACTTCAGCCACGACTCTAAATACCGGCGTTAGAAAGATCCCATTGAAAATATAGGATACGCAATTGACGTAAGGGGATCTGCGGTATGGAAAAGTCGGGGCTGTAAAGTGAGCGTTAGACCCTTTCCTGACTGACTCCAAATACCAGCGGGCGGTAAAAAGCAGCGTTAGGAGCCTCTAACGCTGGTTTTGAGGGCTACCGCCAAACTCTAAATCTAGGCGTTAGTGTGTTCTAATAAAAGCCTGATTTATGTTTTCCTTTTATAGCTCCTTAATGGGATTGAAAAAGAAAAATGTTGTTAATAATGCCTGTAATAATCTTCCATGTTGATTTTTTTGTTATAATTTTCAAATTCTGAATACCTTAATGGTTTAAATTTGTGATGACTATCAGGGTTTGAAGTGAATAACTTAAAGTGACAGTCTAGTCAAAATTAAACTTTCATGATTCAGATAGGGCATGTAATTTTAAACAACTTTGTAATTTATTTGTATTATCAAATTTGCTTTGTTCTCTTGGTATTCTTAGTTAAAAGCTAAACCTAGGTAAACTAATAAGCATTTGAAAGTTTTTCACAACTAGAGGGCATTACGTGTGCCATATATAGAACATTGTGCTCATGCATGTGGACGTACCTAGGAGTCAGCACTGATTGGCTAAAGTGCAAGTCTGTCAAAATAAGTGAAATAAAGGGCCAATCTGCAGATAATTAGATACAAGGTAATCATGGAGGTAAAAAGTGTATTATTATAACAGTACTGGTTATGCAAAACTGGGTAATAGTTAATAAAGGGTTAATCTATCTTTTTAAACGCTAAAAATTCTGGAGTGGACTGTCCCTTTAAATAAGAGCCTTATCCAAATATCATGTTTGTATTTAAATTATTGTTTATGCCAAATTCCTAACTGAACAGCAATACTATAATTACATTATTTAAAGGGATGCTGTACTTCACTATTTGTTATCCCTTAATGTGTTCCAAATTACTTTTTATATAGAGTATTTCATGTATGGGAAATTGTTCCTTTGGCCCCCATGTATCAAAAGGCGTGCGGAAAGCTTCTAAACTTGAGAAGCTGTCCACATGCCTTTGCCGCATATGGGCAGTGGATCTTTTCCTCCGCTGACTCGTATGCAGCATTATACACTCCACTGAGTGTTTAATGCTTGCCCCTTCACTTGTGCGACTGTAAATCATTGAGAGCGAGCAAGCTCTCTGTGATTTTCTCTTCTCCACCTCTGAGGTCTAATACAGTGGGGAAAAAAAATATTTAGTCAGCCACCAATTGTGCAAGTTTTCCCACTTAAGAATATGAGAGAGGACTGTAATTTTCATCATAGGTATACCTCAACTATGAGAGACAAAATGTGGAAACAAATCCAGACAATCACATTGTCTGATTTGGAAAGAATTTATTTGCAAATTATGGTGGAAAATAAGTATTTGATCACCTACAAACAAGCAAGATTTCTGGCTCTCACAGACCTGTATCTTCTTCTTTAAGAGGCTCCTCTGTCCTACACTCATTACCTGTATTAATGACACCTGTTTGAACTTGTTATCAGTATAGAAGACACCTGTTCACAACCTCAAACAGTCACACTCCAATCTCCACTGTGGTGAAGACCAAAGAGCTGTCGAAGGACACCAGAAACAAAATTGTAGACCTGCACCAGGCTGGGAAGACTGAATCTGCAATAGGCAAGCAGCTTGGTGTGAAGAAATCAACTGTTGGTGCATTAATTAGAAAATGGAAGACATACAAAACCACTGATAATCTCCCTCGATCTGGGGCTCCACACAAGATCTCACCCCATGGTGTCAAAATGATCACAAGAACGGTGAGCAAACATCCCAGAACCAGACGGGGGACCTAGTTAATGACTTGCAGAGAGCTGGGACCAATGTAGCAAAGGCTACCATCAGTAACACACTATGCTGCCAGGGATTCAGATCCTGCAGTGCCAGATGTGTCCCCCTGCTTAAGCCAGTACATGTCCGGCCTGTCTGAAGTATGCTAGAGAACATTTGGATGATCCAGAAACGGATTGGGAGAATGTCATATGGTCAGATGAAACCAAAGTAGAACTGTTTGGTAGAAACACAACTTGTCATGTTTGGAGGAGAGAGAATGCTGAGTTGCAACCAAAGAACACCATACCTACTGTGAAGCATGGGGGTGGCAACATCATGCTTTGGGGCTGTTTCTCTGCAAAGGGAACAGGACGACTGATCCATGTACATGAAAGAATGAATGGGGCATGTATCGTGAGATTTTGAGTGCAAACCTCCTTCCATCAGCAAGGGCATTGAAGATGAAACGTGGCTGGGTCTTTCAGCATGACAATGATCCCAAACACACCGCCCGGGCAACGAAGGAGTGGCTTCGTAAGAAGCATTTTAAGGTCATGGAGTGGCCTAGCCAGTCTCCAGATCTCAACCCCATAGAAAACCTTTGGAGGGAGTTGAAAGTCTGTGTTGCCCAGCAACAGCCACAAAACATCACTGCTCTAGAGGAGATCTGCATGCAGGAATGGGCCAACATACCAGCAACAGTATGTGACAACCTTGTGAAGACTTAGAGAAAACGTTTGACCTCTGTCATTGCCAACAAAGGATTTATAACAAAGTATTGAGATGAACTTTTGATATTGACCAAATACTTATTTTCCACCATAATTTGCAAATAAATTCTTTCCAAATAAGACAATGTTATTGTCTGGATTTGTTTCCACATTTTGTCTCTCATAGTTGAGGTATACCTATGATGAAAATTACAGGCCTCTCTCATCTTCTTAAGTGGGAGAACTTGCACAATTGGTGGCTGACTAAATACTTTTGTTCCCCACTGTAACTGCTACTTCTTACATTGTGAGAAGCAGGCTCGCATGTTCAAATCTATGTGTCTATTTTTGTATTTGAAATAGCTGTTTTTGCTCATTAAATTAAACAAAAATCAAAAACACAGGATGTTTTTTTTAATATTAAGTAAAAGAAACAAAACATTTTATCAACACTATGCTAATATGCCCAATATTTTATTAGATTTTAAAACCTGTTTTATTCTTCTCTAACAGATTATCCAAACATCATTTCAACCTTAATTCTCTGAGACACCTCAGAAGCATGTCCCCCACACCTTGCTTGAGAATAACAAGCATAAATCATGGAGGCTGAAGTAGATTAATTAAAGCTACATAGACAGATGGCACTATATGCTAAACAAACCAATAGATAATGTGTCAGCACTTTTGGTAAAATTAACAAATGTTGGTTGTATCAGTTTACTCAACACAAATGTCAAATGTTTGCAAACATTCATCGTTTATGTTTGCAAATGGTTATTACATTTTTATTATACCATTCAGCATTTGAATATTCTGATATTAATATTTAACCATTGATTCTCATAGAATTTAAATGGACAGTATACACCAATTTTCATATAACTGCATATAATAGACAATACTATAAAGAATGATATGCACATATACTGATATAAAGAATAATATGCACAGATACTGATCTAAAAATACAGTATAAAACCTTTAAAAAACTTACTTAGAAGCTCCCAGTTTAGCATTGCTATTGAGATAGTCTGGGACACCCACTGGAATGGGCTGGGTAAACAGAAAGAACAGACATCCCCCACCTCCCCCTTCCCTGCATATGAAAAGACAGATAACATAAACAGGAGCCGGCTGGAGTCTGTATACACGTGTATACATCTGACACTGTGGGGCTTGGTTAGGAGTCTGAAAATCAGCACAATGTTCTTAAAAAATAAGCAAAAAAATACATTTTTTATAAAAACACTACTAGATAGGCTATAAAAATGGACCATCTACAAAAAAACATATGCAAAGAAAAATGTAGTGTACAATGTCCCTTTAAGGCATGTTTATAGTAAGAAACATGTCATTGTAATATTCAAATATTACACTCACTATCTGAATATTAAAATTCAGTCTACAGAAACATATGAATGGGTGAACTAATTCTACCATTTGAATATTTAATAATACAGACATTCCGCTCATCCGTATAAATCAACCCATAAAATGGATAACGTGACCTCCGGCAATCACTGTGGTAGAAAGGACAAATAATAGGGTTTTCTGAAGTTTATATCAAGTGTATATTTATATTAACATAAAATAAATTAGTTATTAAAGGTCACATATACATAAAAATAAGAACACAGCAATAGTATTACAAACACAAACAGAAAACAGCAGTAGAGTAGAGTTAAGGGTTTAATTATTAAAGTGTTTAAAGGGATCTGACACTCACTTAGTTTATTACTTTTCAGTCACCAAGTTATAGCTGAGCCATCTTGTTAAGGCTTCACTGAATTAGCACAAGTAAAAGTGTTTGCATTTTGTTAGTATTTCAGGTCAGTTTCTCCTAGCTGGCTTACCTGGGTATAATCAGGGTGGAGTCTGCAGTTCCTGAAGACTTGAAGCATTACCAGGGCAGTCAAGACATTTTTTCTGTGGATGAGAAAGAAAATTATATGCTAACAACATAATTATATCAGTGGTAATTTGAGCAGAAGGATAGGCAATATATTCCCTTCAGATACCCATCTATATAGAACAATCACATGTTTTGTGTCTAGATAGCAAAATTGGGAGACATAAAGGGTACAAAAAGCAATGGGATTTACAGTAGAGTGGAGTTCACAAACTATTGCAACATTTAGGATTATTAGGAGCTAATTAATCAATACTATTTAGTTTTATTAGCACGTCAGATTACAAATTAGTGTTACTAATTAGATTTTTTAGGGATATAGAATTATGGAATCTAAAGGGGGACATTCAGTCTCTACAAAACAGGGCATACATCAAGTAAAAGATGGGATCTCAATCTCTAAAGGAGTTATATGGTACTTCTTGATTTACAGCATATGGTGATACAGAGTTGTGTTTTCTTCATCTCCAAGATGGATTTCCTATTTTCCATGCTCATCAATCAACTTTGTGAGCAGATATGTTCTTAAAGTTTTTTTTATTTATATTTAGGTCTTTGTAAAGGGGCATAGGCCTCTAGTTATCAAGCCGTCAACCTCAAATACGCTGGAATTCCGCAGCGTATTTGTGGCGAGGCTGATTCGCCTAAGTTATCAAGCCCTTTACACCGGCAAAAGTAGAATTTTGTGACGAAAGCTTCGATCCGCCGGACTCAGTCCGACACAGATCGATTCTTACATCACTCCAGATGTTCCGCACACAAGTTCGGCACAATCTGACTAATTTTGCTAGTTATCAAAAAAACTAGCAGGTACGCTCTGCACTTTTACGGCCCTGGTTTTCAAACCGCCGCCCTGGAGGCAGAAGATCCCATAGGAATCAATGGGAGTCTGACCATAGCGAAAGCTCATGTTCTCTGCTGCCCGACATCCCATTGATTCCTATGGGAGCTGTCTGCACCTAATACCCTAACATGTACCCCGAGTCTAAACACCCCTAATCTGCCCCCCCCTACACCGCCGCAACTAAATAAAGTTATTACCCCTTAAACCGCCACTCCTGGAGCCCAACGCAAGCTACATTATACATATTAACCCCTAATCTGTCCCCCCTACAACGCCGCAACTAAATAAAGTTATTAACCCCTAAACCGCCGCTCCCGGACACCGCCGCAACTATAATAAATGTATTAACCCCTAAACCGCCGCTCCCGGACAACGCTGCCACCTATATTAAACTTACTAACCCCTAATCTGCCCCCCCTACACCGTCGCCACTTATAATACATTTATTAACCCCTATCCTGCCCCCCCTACACCGCCGCAACCTATAATAAATTTATAAACCCCTTTCCTGCCCCGCCTACACCGCCGCAACTATAATAAAATTATTAACCCCTAAACCTAAGTCTAACCCTAACACCCCCCTAACTTAAATATTAATTAAATACATCCAAATAAATTGAACTCTTATTAAATTAATTATTCCTATTTAAAACTAAATACTTACCTTTAAAATAAACCCTAATATAGCTACAATATAAATAATAATTTTATTGTAGCTATCTTAGGATTTATTTTTATTTTACAGGCAAATTTCAATTTATTTTAACTAGGTACAATAGCTATTAAATAGTTATTAACTATTTAATAGCTACCTAGTTAAAATAAAGAGAAATTAACCTGTAAAATAAAAACTAACCTAAGTTACAATTACACCTAACACTACACTATACTTTAATAAATTATTCCTATTTAAAACTAAATACTTACCTGTAAAATAAACCCGAAGATAGCTACAATGTAATCAATAATTACATTAAAGCTATTTTAGGATTTATATTTATTTTACAGGTAACTTTGTATTTATTTTGGCTAGTTAGAATAGTTATTAAATAGTTATTAACTATTTCATAACTACCTCGCTAAAAGAAATACAAAATTACCTGTAAAATAAATCCTAACCTAAGTTACAATTAAACCTAACACTACACTATCATTAAATTAATTAAATAAATTACCTACAAATAACTACAATTAAATACAATTAAATAAACTAACTAAAGTACAAAAAATAAAAAAGCTAAGTTACAAAAAATAAAAAAAATAAGTTACAAACATTTAAAAAATATTACAACAATTTTAAGCTACTTACACCTAATCTAAGCCCCCTAATAAAATAACAAAGCCCACCAAAAAAAAAATGCCCTACCCTATTCTACATTAAAAAGTTACCAGCTCTTTTACCTTACCAGCCCTTAAAAGGGCCTTTTGCGGGGCATGCCCCAAAGAAAACAACTCTTTTGCCTGTAAAATAAAAATACAACCCCCCTCCAACATTAAAACCCAGCATCCACATACCCCTACTCTAACCCAAACCCCCCTTAAATAAACCTAAGACTACCCCCCTGAAGATCATCCTACCTTTAGCCTTCTTCAGCCAGCCGACCACCGATGGAACCAAAGAGGAGATCCGGAGCGGCAGAAGTCATCATCCAAGGGGCCCTGAAGAAGTCTTCCATCCGATTGAAGTCATCATCCAGGCGGCGTCTTCAATCTTCATCCATCCGGAGCGGAGCAGAGCCATCTTCAGACGAGCCTACGCGGAGCCATCTTCAGACGAGCCTACGCGGACCCATCTTCTTCCACCGACGACTGAACGACGAATGACGATTCCTTTAAGTGACGTCATCCAAGATGGTGTCCCTCGAATTCCGATTGACTGATAGGATTCTATCAGCCAATCGGAATTACGCTAGTAAAAATCTGATTGGCTGATCCAATCAGCCAATCAGATTGAGCTTGCATTCTATTGGTTGATCGGGACAGCCAATAGAATGCAAGCTCAATCTGATTGGCTGATTAGATCAGCCAATCGGATTGAACTTCAATATGATTGGCTGATTGGATCAGCCAATCAGATTTTTCCTACCTTAATTCCGATTGGCTTATTTTATAGGCCTTACCTGCTGGTGTGATTGACAGAGTTCTGGACTAGTTTCTTTTTCTTGCTGTGAAACGATAAATTGTTCAATGGCACAATTTGCTTTACAATATCATTGACCACCGTCACATCATAGAGGGAGGATTATGGGTTTAAGCTCTTTAAGTGCATCTCCAGCATCTTTTTTTTTTTTTAAAGCTTTTATTTATAACCAACAGTGGATGCCAAAAAAACAAAACAAATAAAATTGCAATTATTGCGCCACTCAGGGCCAGATACAATGTAACATAACATAATGAAAGAGAGCAAGAAAAGAAAAAAGAGATATGATTACATCATTATATAAATTGAACAGCATTACATTTTGCCCATAAATGGCCTTCTTAATAATTAACATGCACTGCTGGAATTTTTAAAGAATTTTAACACAACATTATTTACGAATTAAACAAATAACCATGTCATCATGTTTTGTATATATTATAGTGACAAAAAGTAAAACAAGGATATCATATTAAATGAATAAGCTCAAGTGCAAATGCAGAGAGCGAGTAGAGGGGAAGAAAAAAAAAAAGAATGAAAAAAGATAAAAAAGGGAAAAACAACCTCTCTCTTCTCCTCCTGCCCCCCGAAGCTAACCTAAACTCACTGTCTCAAATGCCAGGTTTAATAACTTAATATCAAGAAACTGGAAATAAGTCTCTTAATATCAGACCCTCGAAATATTCAGATTTATGAAACGTTTTGGTCAATATGTATTGTGTAGAGATAGGAAATGATTGAATGATCCCCATCCATTTATTAAAAAAGCCTTGAACTTGTTTATTCTGTACACTTGTTATATTATGTTGTTCAAAGATAATTTGCAATTTAACTGCTTCAATGAATACCCTAAACGAGGGGGGTTTCTTACTCTTCCAATTTCTCAATATCAGATTACGGACTACTAAAATGATCGTATTAATAATATCCTTGCTCTGATCCTCTGTATATAACAAGAAAATTCTGCTTGGCGTAAAGGAAAGAGAATTTGATAGGTGTTTATTTAACCAAAAGTTAACTTTCTGCCAGAATTGTCGTGGTTTAGGGCAATACCAAAAACAGTGGAGCAAATCAGCTCCCGGCCTACAACATTTATGACAACAACCTATTTGTCCTGGTTTCCATTTAGCTAGTCTCTTGGGTGAGATATATGCAATATTGAGGAGCTTTAAATGGAATTATTTCCACATAGAACGTAGGGGAGCCGCATCTCCAGCATCTTAATGACATTTTGCCTATAGAAAAATAGGTGTATTTGTTCAAGTTCTGCTCAACATCCATTATTGGATGCTTTCCTAAATAACTGAACTACTTGTGCATTACTAGTTTTAGGCTTGTAGCACTTTTGTTCTGTGGATAAGTGACAGGAGACTATGGCCTCTAGTTATCAAGCCTTCAACCGCAAATGATTCCCCTTAGTTATCAAAGGCTAGAGACTGGCAAAAGTAGAATATAGTGACGTAAGCTACGATCTGCCGGACTCAGTCCGACACAGATAGATTCTGACGTCACTACAGATGTGCTGAATGCAAGTTCGGCACGATCTGACTACTTTTGCTAGTTATCAAAGAACTAGAAGGTACGCTCGGCACTTTTCTGGCCCAGCGTACCTGGTTTTCAATCCGCCGCCCTGGAGGCGGCGGATCCCATAGGAATCAATGGGAGTCTGACAGCAACGAGAGCTTATGTTCGCTGCTGCCCAATATCCCATTGATTCCTATGGAAACATCTGCACCTAACACCCTAACATGTACCCCGAGTCTAAACACCCCTTATCTGTCCCCCCTACACCACCGCCGCCTACATTATACTTACTAACCCCTAAACCACCGCTCCCGGCCCCCGCCACAACTATAATAAATATATTAACCCATAAACCACTGCTCCTAGACCCCGCCACCACCTACATAATACCTATTAACCCCTAATCTGCCGCCACCTATATTAAATTTATTAACCCCTATCCTGCCCCCCCTACACCGCCGCCACTATATTAAACTTATTAACCCCTAAACCTAAGTCTAACCCTAACCCTAAAAACCCCCTAACTTAAATAATATTTAAATAAATCTAAATAAAAATTAATATTATTAACTAAATTATTCCTATTTAAAATAAATACTTACCTGTAAAATAAACACTAAGATAGCTACAATATAACTAATAATTATATTGTAGCTATTTTAGGATTTATTTTTATTTTACAGGTAACTTTGTATTTATTTTAACCAGGTACAATAGTTATTAAATAGTTATTAACTATTTAAAGGGACACTGAACCCAAATTTTTTCTTTGATGATTCAGATAGATCATGCACTTTTAAGCAACTTTCTAATTTACTTCTATTATCAATTTTCTTCGTTCTCTTGCTATCGTTATTTGAAAAAGAAGGCATCTAAGCTAAGGAGCCAGCAAATGTTTGGTTTCAGAACCATGGATAGCGCTGGTTTATTGGTGCTGTCCAATCAGCAAGGACAACCCAGGTTGTTCATAAAAAATGGGCTGGCATCTAAACTTAGATTCTTGCTTTCAAATAAACATACCAAGAGAATGAAGAAAATTTGATAATAGGAGTAAATTAGAAAGTTGCTTAAAATTGCATGTTCTATCTGAATCACAAAAGAAATTTTGTGGGTACAGTGTCCCTTTAATAACTACCTAGCTAAAATACTTACAAAATTACCTGCTAACCTAAGTTACAATTAAACCTAACACTACACTATCATTAAATTAATTAAATAAATTAACTACAATTACCTAAAATTCAATTAAATAAACTAAACTATAGTACAAAAAAACAAACACTAAATTAAAGAAAATAAAAAAGAATTACAAGAAGTTTAAACTAATTACACCTAATCTAAGCCCCCTAATAAAATAATAAAGCCCCCCCAAAATGAAAAAATGCCCTACCCTATTCTAAATTACAAAGTAATCAGCTCTTTTACCAGCCCTTAAAAGGGCTTTTGCGGGGCATTGCCCCAAGTAATCAGCTCTTTTACCTGTTCTGATCAGCCAATAGAATGTGAGGTCAATCCGATTGGCTGATTGGATCAGCCAATCGGATTGAGCTTCAATCCAATTGGCTGATTGAATCAGCCAGCCAATCGGATTTTTCCTACCTTAATTCTGATTGGCTGATAGAATCCTTTCAGCCAATCGGAATTGGAGGGACGCCATCTTGGATGACGTCCCTTAAAAGAAACTTCATTCGTCGGGTAGTCGTCGGACCAGAAGGATGTTCCGCGTCGGAGGTCTGGAAGATGGAGCCGCGGTTGGATGAAGATAGAAGACACCGCTTGGATGAAGACTTCTAGCGGATGGAGGACCTCTTCTTGCTTCACTTGGATGACGAATTCGGCTCGGCTGAGTGAAGACGACTCAAGGTAGGGAGATCTTCATGGGGTTATTGTTAGGTTTTTTTAAGGAGGGTTTGGGTGGGTTAGAGTAGGGATATGTGGGTGGTGGGTTTTAATGTTGGTGGTTTGTATTTTTTTTTACAGGTAAAAGAACTGATTACTTTGGGGCAATGCCCCACAAAAAGCCCTTTTAAGAGCTGGTAAAAGAGCTGATTACTTTGTAATTTAGAATAGGGTAGGGCATTTTTTTATTTTGGGGGACTTTATTATTTTATTAGGGGGCTTAGATTAGGTGTAATTAGTTTAAACTTCTTGTTCTTCTTCTTTTTTATTTTCTGTAGTTTAGTGGGGTTTTTGTACTATAGTTCAGTTTATTTAATTTAATTTTAGGTAATTGTAGTTAATTTATTTAATTAATTTAATGATAGTGTAGTATTAGGTTTAATTGTAACTTAGGTTAGGATTTATTTTACAGGTAACTTTGAAAGTATTTTAGCTAGGTTTGTTATTAAATAGTTAATAACTATTTAATAATTATTGTACCTGATTAAAATAAATGCAAAGTTGCCTGTAAAATAAAAATAAATCCTAAAATAACTACAATGTAACTATTATTTATATTGTAGCTATCTTAGGGTTTATTTTATAGGTAAGTATTTATTTTTAAATAGGAATAATTTAGTTAATAATAGTAAGTTTTATTTAGATTTATTAAAATAATATTAAAGTTAGGGGGGTGTTAGTGTTAGACTTAGGTTTAAGGGTTAATAAGTTTTATATAGGTGGCGGCGGTATAGGGGGGCGGTATAGGGGTTAATGAGTTTAATGTAGGTGGCGGCGATGTAGTGGGGGCAGGATAGGGGTTAGTAAATGTAATGTAGGTGGCGGTGGGCTCCGGGTGCGGCGGTTTAGGGGTTAAACAATTTAAATCTGCAGGATAGGGGTTAATAACTTGAATATAGGTGGCGACGGTATAGGGGGCGGCAGCTTATGGGTTAATAGGTATAATGTAGGTGGCGGCGGGGTATGGGAGCAGCGGTTTAGGGGTTAATATATTTATTATAGTTACGGCGGGGTCCAGGAGTGGCGGTTTAGGGAGTAATAACTTTATTTAGGTGCGGGGGGCTCCGGGAGCGGCGGTTTAGGGGGTATAACAGTATAGTTTAGTGTGGGTGCTTAGTGACAGGCTAGCAAGAAAGCTGTGAAGAAGCCGATGAGCAGCGAGATCGATGACTGTCAGTTAACAACAGTCCGCTGCTCATCGCCCCGTACTTGGTGCGCGGCTTCTTGACAGCTTTCTTGATAACTTTGGTGAACGTATTCAGGTCCGCGGCAGCGATGGTAGGCAAGCTTAGGCGAGCGTTTTGGGCCGGCGAATGCAGGAAAGTAGACGGCTTCATACATAGAGGCCTATATGTCTTTAGTATACAATAGTATTAGTGTTATGATGCTGTTAAATATTTTCATCCACAGTATAACTATTAGAATAAAACACATATAATCTACTGTTTCATGTTTGTCAGCCTTAAAGGGACATGAAATCCAATTTTTTTTCTTTCATGATTCAAATACAGAATAGTATATTAAACAACTTTTTTTAAAAATATTTCTGTTATCTAATTTGATTCATTTTTATCTAATTTGATTCATTTTCTTGATATACTTTGTTTAAGAAGCAGCAATGCACTACTGGGAGCTAGCTGAATGCATTAGGGAGCCAATAACATGAGGCATGTATGTGCAGCCATCAATCAGCAGCTTCTGGGCTTATCTAGATATTCAACAAAAGGTTTACCAAGAGAACAAAACAAATCAGATAACATAAGTAAATTGGAAACTTGTTTAAAATAACAAGCTCTATCTGAATAATGAAATTTAAAAAAATGGGTTTTATATCCCTTTAAAATATGTCACTGACTGTTTCACCAGCTGGGAGAAAGTTATGTACCAGATGCAACAAGCTGGAGAACAAATGTTCCTGATTTATCTCATGACTTGAATAAAGTTGAGAATTATGATTCATACAACAAATTCTAAAAGACTGGCATATACCCCTAAATTAGATTAAAAGAGATTAATGATACCTTTACTATGAAAAGCAGTTTTTCTTAGCTCATATTTAATTTTTTTTGTTCATTTTATGATTACTCAGGACATCCTGCATGGGAAATAATGACAGGTTTGTGTGCAAACAAAAAGTGTGTGCACAGCAGCTGGATTCAGAGAATAATGCTTAATGGGAACCACTGAAGTTTTGATACTGTGTGAGACTAGATTTGCAATAACGGGAAGGGAACAGTTTCACAGAATGCCCTTTAAATTAATTATTGTTATTACTATTTATTTATAGAATGTTAAACATTCTCTGATGCAAGGGGTGCAGTAAATGTGACAGTACTTATTTCTACATTCTATTGCAATGGCCAGGGTGCAATAAATTCTGCAGGGCCAACTAGGCAAATTAATTTCTTACATAGCTACAGAATCTCTTGACATAATCCAAATATAGGTAATAATAATAATACTACTACTAATAATAATAACACCACAGTTAATTCAATAGTAAATGTACCTCAAGTTCCCTGCAAGGTACAAGACACTTTCCTAACGGCTAGATTTAGAGTTTTGTCGGTAACGACCCGCGTAGCTAACGCTGGCTTTTTTCTGGCCGCACCTTTTAAATAGCTCTGGTATTGAGAGTTCACAGAAAGGCTGCGTTACCCCAAGTCTAAACACCCCTAACCTTACACTTATTAACCCCTATTCTGTCGCCTCCGCTATCGCTGACCCCTGCATATTATTATTAACCCCTAATCTGCCGCTCCGTAAACCGCCGCTACTTACATTATCCCTATGTACCCCTAATCTGCTGCCCCTAACACCGCCGACCCCTATATTATATTTATTAACCCCTAATCTGCCCCCCACAACGTCGCCTCCACCTGCCTACATTTATTAACCCCTAATCTGCCGAGTGGACCGCACCGCTATTATAATAAAGTTATTAACCCCTAATCCGCCTCACTAACCCTATAATAAATAGTATTAACCCCTAATCTGCCCTCCCTAACATCGCCGACACCTAACTTCAAACATTAACCCCTAATCTGCCGACTGGTACGACTAATAAATGCTAAGTCTAACCCTAACACTAACACCCCCCTAAGTTAAATATAATTTAAATCTAACGAAATTAATTAACTCTTATTAAATAAATTATTCCTATTTAAAGCTAAATACTTACATGTAAAATAAATCCTAATATAGCTACAATATAAATTATATTTATATTATAGCTATTTTAGGATTTATATTTATTTTACAGGTAACTTTGTATTTATTTTAACCAGGTACAATAGCTATTAAATAGTTAATAACTATTTAATAGATAAAATAGTTAAAATAATTACAAAATTACCTTTAAAATAAATCCTAACCTAAGTTACAATTAAACCTAACACTACACTATCAATAAATGAATTAAATACAATATCTACAAATAAATACAATTAAATAAACTAACTAAAGTACAAAAAATAAAAAAAGAACTAAGTTACAAAAAATAAAAAAATATTTACAAGCATTAGAAAAATATTACAACAATTTTAAACTAATTACACCTACTCTAAGCCCCCTAATAAAATAACAAAGCCCCCCAAAATAAAAAAATGCCCTACCCTATTCTAAATCAAAAAAGTTCAAAGCTCTTTTACCTTACCAGCCCTGAACAGGGCCCTTTGCGGGGCATGCCCCAAGAAATTCAGCTCTTTTGCCTGTAAAAAAACACATACAATACCCCCCCAACATTACAACCCACCACCCACCACCCACATACCCCTAATCTAACCCAAACCCCCCTTAAATAAACCTAACACTAAGCCCCTGAATATCTTCCTACCTTGTCTTCACCTCACCGGGTATCACACCGATCCGTCCTGGCTCCGATATCTTCATCCAACCCAAGCGGGGGCTAGACATCCATCATCCGACGGCTGAAGAAGTCCAGAAGAGGGTCCAAAGTCTTCATCCTATCCGGGAAGAAGAGTAGATCCGGACCGGCAACCATCTTCTTCCAAGCGGCATCTTCTATCTTCATCCGATGAGGACCGGCTCCATCGTGAAGACCTCCAGCGCGGACCCATCTTCTTCCGACGACGTCCAACTGAAGAATGACGGTTCCTTTAAGGGACGTCATCCAAGATGGCGTCCCTCGAATTCCGATCAGCCAATCGGAATTAAGGTAGGATCCTATCAGCCAATCGGAATTTGAGGGACGCCATCTTGGATGACGTCCCTTAAAGGAGCCTTCATTCGTCGGTAGTCCGTCGGGCCAGCAGGATGTTCCGCGTCGGAGGTCTGCAAGATTTATCCGGAAGAAAGAAGATTGAAGATGCCGTTGATAGAAGACTTCAGCCGGATCATGGACCTCTTCAGCTCCTGCTTTGATGAAGACTTCAGCCGTATCATGGACATCTGCAGCCCCCCGCTTGGGCTTGGATCAAGACATCGGAGGAGCTCTTCTGGATCGAACTTAAAGGAACCGTCATTTAGTAAGAAGACGTTGATTGAAGAGGATGCTTCGCGCTGGATGTCTTGAAGATGGACCCGCTCCACGTTGGATGGATGATGACAGAAGATGCCGTCTGGATGAAGACTTCTGCCCATCTGGAGGACCACTTCACCCGGTTGGGTGAAGATGTCTCCCTGTAAGTCGATCTTCAGGGGGTTAGTGTTAGGTTTTTTTAAGGGTGCATTGGGTGGGTTTTATTTTTAGGTTAGGGACTTTGGGCTTGCAAAAGAGCCAACTGCCCTTTTAAGGGCAATGCCCATCCAAATGCCCTTTTCAGGGCAATGGGGAGCTTAGGTTTTTTAGATAGTATTTTATTTGGGGGGCTGGTTGTGTGGGTGGTGGGTTTTACTGTTGGGGGGGTTGTTTGTATTTTTTTCAGGTAAAAGAGCTGATTACTTTGGAGCAATGCCCCACAAAAGGCCCTTTTAAGGGCTATTTGTAGTTTAGGCTAGTGTTTATTTCTAATTTTGGGGGGGGGGCTTTTTTTATTTTGATAGGGCTATTAGATTAGGTGTAATTAGTTTAGATATCTTGTAATTTGTTTATTATTTTCTGTAATTTAGTGGGGGGGTTTTGTACTTTAGCTAATTTAATTTAATTGATTTAATTGTATTTAATTTAGTTAATTTATTTAATTATAGTGTAGTGTTAGGTGTTATTGTAACTTAGGTTAGGTTTTATTTTACAGGTACTTTTGTATTTATTTTAGCTAGGTAGTTATTAAATAGTTAATAACTATTGAATAACTATTGTACCTAGTTAAAATAAATACAAACTTGCCTGTAAAATAAAAATAAAACCTAAGCTAGATACAATGTAACTATTAGTTATATTGTAGCTAGCTTAGGGTTTATTTTATAGGTAAGTATTTAGTTTTAAATAGGAATAATGTAGTTAATGATAGGAGTTTTATTTAGACTTATTTAAATTATATTTAAGTTAGGGGGTGTTAGGGTTAGGGTTAGACTTAGATTTAGAGGTTAATACATTTAGTATAGTGGCAGCGACGTTGGGGCGGCAGATTAGGGGTTAATAAATGTAGGTAGGTGGCGGCGATTTTAGGGACGTCAGATTAGGGGTTAATAATATTTAACTAATGTTTGCAAGGCGGGAGTGCGGCGGTTTAGGGGTTAATATGTTTATTATAGTGGCGGCGACGTTGGGGGCGACAGATTAGGGGTCAATAAGTGTAGGTAGGTGACGTCGACATTGGGGGTGGCAGATTAGGGGTTAATAAATATAATGTAGGTGTCGGTGATGTTGGGGGCAGCAGATTAGGGGTTCATAAATATAATGTAGGTGGCGGCGGTGTCCGGAGCGGCAGATTAGGGGTTAACATTTTTATTATAGTGTTTGCAATGCGGGAGGGCCTTGGTTTGGGGGTTAATAGGTAGTTTATGGGTGTTAGTGTACTTTTTAGCACTTTAGTTCGGAGTTTTATGTTACGGCGTTGTACCATAAAACTCTTAACTACTGACATTTAAATGCGTTAGGACTCTTGACAGGGTAAGGTGTACCGCTCACTTTTTGGCCTCCCAGGACAGACTCGTAATACCGGCGCTATGGAAGTCCCATAGAAAAAGTCGTAAGTCGTTTTGCGGTAAGGCCAAAGAAGTGTGCGGTGACCCTAATCCTTCAAGACTCGTAATACCAGTGGGCGTAAAAAAGCAGCATTAGGACCTCTTAACGCAGCTTTTTCAGCCTAATGCACAACTCATAATCTAGCCGAAAATAAGGTGGGTGAATATGAATGAGTGGACAAGAATTGAAATGTGCAATAAGTGCAAAAGCAATAATCCACACAGTAAGGATAATTGTCATCATGGCACGAAAGTGCATAGTGCAAATCAGAATAATGAACCATAGTCAAATTTAGTAAAAGAAAAAAAATATATAAAGTGCATAAATTAGTGCAATAGGAAATTACTAACAGCTAGATTACGAGTTGTGCGTTAAGCTGAAAAAGCAGCGTTGAGAGGTCCTAACGTTGCTTTTTTATGCCCGCTGGTATTACGAGTCTTGAAGATTTAGGGTCATGGCACACTTCTTTGGCCTTACCGCAAAACGACTTACATAAACTTCGTAAAATCTTTTTTCTATGGGACTTCCATAGCGCCGGTATTATGAATCTGTCCTAGGAGGCCAAAAAGTGAGTGGTACAACGCCGTAACATAAAACTCCTAACTAAAGTGCTAAAAAGTACACTAACACCCATAAACTACCTATTAACCCCTAAACTGAGGCCCTCCCGCATCACAAACACTATAATAAAAATTTTAACCCCTAATCTGCCGCTCTGGACACCGCCACCACCTACATTATATTTATGAACCCCTAATCTGCTGCCCCCAACATTGCCGACACCTACATTATATTTATTAACCCCTAATCTGCCGCCCCCAATGTCGACGTCACCTACCTACACTTATTAACCCCTAATCTGCCGCCCTCAACGTCGCCGCCACTATAATAAACATATTAACCCCTAAACCGCTGCACTCCCGCCTCGCAAACATTAGTTAAATATTATTAACCCCTAATCTGCCATTCCTAACATCGCCTCCACCTACCTACATTTATTAACCCCTAATCTGCCGCCCCCAACGTCGCCGCCACTATACTAAATGTATTAACCCCTAAATTTGAGTCTAACCCCTAACCCTAACACCCCATTACTTAAATATAATTTAAATAAGTCTGAATAAAATTCCTATCATTAACTACATTATTCCTATTTAAAACTAAATACTTACCTATAAAATAAACCCTAAGCTAGCTACAATATAACTAATAGTTGCATTGT
The DNA here is from genome assembly GCF_027579735.1 of Bombina bombina. NCBI lineage: Eukaryota > Metazoa > Chordata > Amphibia > Anura > Bombinatoridae > Bombina > Bombina bombina. The sequence goes on along the minus strand of NC_069504.1, from coordinate 384,577,073 downwards.
ATCTAGCTTAGGTTTTATTTTTATTTTACAGGCAAGTTTGTATTTATTTTAACTAGGTACAATAGTTATTAAATAGTTATTAACTATTTAATAACTACCTGGCTAAAATAAATTCAAAAGTACCTGTAAAATAAAACCTAACCTAATAACACCTAACACTACACTATAATTAAATAAATTAACTAAATTAAATACAATTAAATCAATTAAATTAAATTAGCTAAAGTACAAAAAACCCCCACTAAATTACAGAAAATAATAAACAAATTACAAGATATTTAAACTAATTACACCTAATCTAATAGCCCTATCAAAATAAAAAAAAAACCTAGCCTAAACTAAACTACCAATAGCCCTTAAAAGGGCCTTTTGCGGGGCATTGCCCCAAAGTAATCAGCTCTTTTACCTGAAAAAAAATACAAAAAACCCCCCCAATAGTAAAACCCACCACCCACACAACCAACCCCCCAAATAAAATACTATCTAAAAAAACCTAAGCTTCACATTGCCCTGAAAATTGCATTTGGATGGGCATTGCCCTTAAAAGGGCAGTTAGCACTTTTGCAAGCCCAAAGTCCCTAACCTAAAAATAAAACCCACCCAATACACCCTTAAAAAACCTAACACTAACCCCCTGAAGATTGGCTGATTGGAACAGCCAATAGAATGAGAGCTCAATCCTATTGGCTGATTGCATCAGCCAATAGGATTTTTTCTACCTTAATTCCGAATTCTATCAGCGAATTGGAATCTAAGGGACGCCATCTTGGATGGCGTCACTTAAAGGAACCGTCATTTAGTATGAAGACATCTATTGAAGAGGATGCTCCGTGCCGGATATCTTGAAGATGGACCCGCTCCGCATCGGATGGATATGGATAGAAGATGCCGTCTGGATGAAGACTTCTGCCCGTCTTGAGGACCACTTCCCCTGGCTTGGATGAAGACTTCTCCCGGCTTCGTTGAGGACTTCGGCCCGGCTTGGATGAAGACTTCTCCCGGTAAGTCGATCTTCAGGGGGTTAGTGTTAGGTTTTTTTTAAGGGTGTATTGGGTGGGTTTTATTTTTAGGTTAGGGACTTTGGGCTTGCAAAAGAGCTAACTGCCCTTTTAAGGGCAATGCCCATCCAAATGCACTTTTCAGGGCAATGGGGAGCTTAGTTTTTTTTAGATAGTATTTTATTTGGGGGGTTGGTTGTGTGGGTGGTGGGTTTTACTGCTGGGGGTTGTTTGTATTTTTTTTTTCAGGTAAAAGAGCTAGTTACTTTGGTGCAATGCCCCGCAAAAGGCCCTTTTAAGGCTATTTATAGTTTAGTTTAGTCTAGGGTTTTTTATTTTGATAGGGCTATTAGATTAGGTGTAATTAGTTTAAATATCTTGTAATTTGTTTATTATTTTCTGTAATTTAGTGTTGTTTTTTTGTACTTTAGCTAATTTAATTTATTTAATTGTTGTTAATTTAGTTAATTTATTTAATTATAGTGTAGGTGTTCATAAATATAATGTAGGTGGCGGCGGTGTCCGGAGCGGCAGATTAGGGGTTAATAAAAATAATGCAGGTTTTGGCGATGTCGGGGCAGCAGATTAGGGGTTAATAAGTGTAAGATTAGGGGTGTTTAGACTCGGGGTTCATGTTAGGGTGTTAGGTGTAGACATAACTTTTGTTTCCCCATAGGAATCAATGGGGCTGCGTTAAGGAGTTTTACACTGCTTTTTTGCAGGTGTTAGACTTTTTTTTCAGCCGGATCTCCCCGTTGATTCCTATGGGGAAATCATGCACAAGCACGTACGACCAGCTCACTGCTGACTTAAGCAGCGCTGGTATTGGAGTGCGGTAATGAGCAAAATTTTGCTCAACGCTCACTTCTTGACTTTTAACAACGGGTTTCTGATAACTCGTACTACCAGCGCTGTAGGTAAGTGAGTGGTGAGACAAAACTGCTTGTTAGCACCGCATAGCCTCTAACGCAAAACTCGTAATCTAGGTGTAAGGAAGGACTAAATGTATGTACATACATTATAAGTATGTGATATGCAGTGTATTGTAATATAAACAGCAAACAATGAAACACAACAGATATGTACAATATAAGTGTAATATGTGCAAAAGCAGTAGGGGACAATGAGAGTCTGTATGTACTAACAATAAATTGACAGCAAAGTGTGAATGTGCATAGTGCTAATCAGATAGTGAGCAGCAGATAAGATAAATAATGAATAATAATAAATAATGCAAATTTAAAAAAAGATATAATAATAGGCAGCAGTTATGGTCTGAGGTAATTCAAATATGAGATTAAGATAGTAAATGACAAGGGTTAAAAAGTTAAAAACTAAGAGTTTGTGTTCAACAGTGTAACAACTCTAGGGAAAAAACTATTCTGTAGCCTATCTTTCTTGCCATACATACTCCTATACCGCCTCCCAAATGGTAAGAGGGCAAACAGTCCATGGCTAGAATGGAAAGAACCCCTTATGATACAGCGCGCTCTTTGAAGACTTTGTTTGCACTGGAAGTCCTCAATAAGAGGTAACTGAACTCTGATGATGTACTGGGCTGTTTTTACCACCCGTTGCAGAGCCTTTCGGTCAGAGTTGGTACAATTGCTGTACCACACTGTGATACAGTTGATGAGAATACTCTCAATGGTACAATGGTAAATATTGACCAGAATCTGAGGGGACAAATTAACTTTCTTCAGCCTCCTCAGGAAGTAGAGTCGTTGTTGCAACTTCTTCACCAGGGTAGAGGTATTCAACGTCTAAAACAAATCTTTAGAGATGTGATTTCCCAGAAATTTAAAACTTGTCACACGTTCTACCTTTGATCCATTTATATAAATGGTTATATGTGAAAAACGTTTGGTCTTTCTGTAATCTACAATGATCTCTTTGGTCTTCTTGGTGTTAAGATCCAGGTTATTTTCAGCGCACCATGTCACCAGGTGCTTTACCTCCTCCATATAGACTGTCTCATCATTGTTACCGATCCGGCCTACTACAGTGGTATCGTCTGCAAACTTAATAATGGTATTGGACACATGCACAGGCAAACAGTCATAGGGCAAGAGTGAATATAATAATGGACTCAGTACACAGCCTTGTGGAACACCGGTGTTTAGGGTCAGGGTAGAAGAGGTGTGATTGCCTACCCTCACTGACTGAGGTCTATTAGTCAGAAAATCCAGAATCCAGCGAGATGTTGATGCCCAGGTCATGAAGTTTGGCAACCAGTTTTGCAGGAATGACAGTATTGAATGCTGAACTGAAATCAATGAACAACATCCTTACATAGGTGTTATTATAATCCAAATGGGTCAAGGCAACATGTAGTGCTGTGGAGATGGCATCTTCTGTTGACCTATTCTGGCGATAGGCATATTGATGAGGATCTCATGTGGGTGGTAAGCAGGCTTTGAGATGAACCATGACCAGCCTCTCAAAACACTTCATAATTGTCGAAGTGAGTGCAATGGGGCGATATATGTATAATATCCTTTTGCAGTCAAATACATGGCCATATACCATATACCTTTGAATCCTTATAAAAAAATATATATATATTTTTATGAATAATTTTTATCAGATATTATTAATATGAGTGTAACTGTTTATTTTAATATATTTATATTGTGTTTGATTCATAGTTTTGGTTAAAGACTTAGCCTTTACGTAAGATATTCAGTTGCGCTAACCTGACATGCATTATATTTGATTGAGCTTGAGTGAATGTGTTTTCTTTAAACTTGTAATACATGCACAAGTTAACGCAGATGCAATATTGTTCCCACATTGTTCCCACGCTAACAATAGCGTGCCTCTTGTAATCTAGCCCTGAGTTGTTAATAAGAAAAAACTAAAAGAAAAGGGACAAGTTCAGATAGGTAAGCAGAACAAAGCAAAATCATTAGTAACACCTGTATTGTGTATCAAATAATAAGACAGAGTGAAACCAATTATAAATCTCCATTAAATTCAGTAAATCTACACATACTTAAAGGGACAGTATACACCAATTTTCATATAACTGCACTATTATAAAGAATAATATGCACAGATACTGATATAAAAATTCAGTATAAAACCATTTAAAAATGTACTTTGAAGCTTCCAGTTTAGCTCTGTTTAAAAGGTTACTGGAGCACCCACTGCAAGTGGGAAATATCAGAAATTCCCTCCTCCCCCTTCCTTTGCATATGAAAAGACTCTCTACAGAAGCAAGCTGGAGTTGGTATACATCGGTATTCTCCTAAAACTTTGGGGCTTGGTGAGGAGTCTGAAAATCAGAGCAATGTTATTTAAAAATAAACAAAACTATCCATTTAAAAAAAAAAAACTTTATGGGCTATATAAATAGATCATCTACAAAACATTTATGCAAAGAAAAAACAAATGTATAATGTCCCTTTAAGTAAAGGACTAGGGGGCATGTGATCTAAAGCTCTCTGCTAAGGTAAGATCATCTAACATTATACTACAGCACTGTAAGATCCTTAGTGGAATGGAATTCTTGAAAGGCAGATTTTGCTATACTTCTCTAAGGGACATTCCCTACATTTCTGTATGTGAAAGAGAGGCAAGCCCGGTGCAATATAGCTTTGCATGATATGGCAGTTCTGCTGCAATTTACACTCTGTGCTATGCATTTAATTTTACTTTACACTTCTGATTAAGTTTTATTACATTTAAACTTTGCACTTTCTATTTTGTATTTTATTGTATGTGCAGCCACTTTCCTTCAGAAAACTGCAGGGAAACCTAGGTTTCAAAATGGTGGCATCCATAGTAAGAAAGGGGGGCTAAAATGTATTTAGTGTATAATGTTCCTTTAAGGAGACTTTTCAATTTACTATTTAATATTGAACAGCTGCAAAATTCTACAAGCACTGGCACATATCAAATAAGCAATAGTGTTACTTCTTAATAAACTTTCTGCACTGACTCCACTTATAACCCCACCATCAGTGACCTCCCTTTACTATTATCCATAATTATCCATTCCCCTTGGTTATCCCTAAATTTGATTCAAATGGTAATTCTCCCAGAATTACACAGGAGTCTGTAAGAAACTATATTCAAACACGTCTTGTGCTATTTGAATTAGGTGTTTGTAAATTGTGTTTTGTTAGATGTATTGTAATTTAAGAATGGATAAATACATTTACCAAATATTCATTGTATTTAACTTATGTGTCAAAACATTCTCCCTTTCCTATAAACCTGTGCTGTCCAACATGCAGATTAGACTATTTCTTAATCAATAGAAAATTATTTTGGGCTTGAGCACAAAAATAGAAGTGCTATTAATTGCACTTAAGAGATGTTGACGCACAAATACGCTAATATTTTTGCTCTCCACTTGTAATCTAGGTCATTATGTTTATATTTTACTGCTCTAATATATTTAGGTGGTTACAGAAACTACAAGTAGATGAAATCGATAACTATATAGTCATTTTTTATCAATATACTTTTATAGATACCATTCAAAGTTTCTGCAACAGCCTCCAAGCTTTCCTTCATTTATAACCATCGCATTTACAAGAGATGTCTTCTCACTTGTAACTAATACATGTACTGATAATGGAGCCCATCCTGGCATAAAAACACATTTCTTCACTTTGTACATATTTTATTCCCATAAGAGGTTTCTAAATAATGCAAGACTTGCAACTGCCCTGCAAATATGTATATTCAATTTGAGCAAATTAACTTCACTTACTGTATATTTTCTACAATACTATTGACAATACGTTTGATTCTATTTAATGATGGCAGTGCATAAAATCAACTGTAAGCATTGCAATTAGTTGGTAGTGATGTCGCGAATTGTTCGCGGGTGAATAGTTCCCGGCGAACATAGCATGTTCGCGTTCACCTGGGCGGGCGAACATATGCGATGTTCGATCCGCCCCCTATTCGTCATCATTGAGTAAACTTTGACCCTGTACCTCACAGTCAGAATACACATTACAGCCAATCAGCAGCAGACCCTCCCTCCCAGACCCTCCCACCTCCTGGACAGCATCCATTTTAGATTCATTTGGAAGCTGCATTCTTAGTGAGAGGAGGGACAGTGTAGCTGCTGCTGATTTAATAGGGAAATTGATAGCTAGGCTAGTGTATTCAGTGTCCACTACAGTCCTGAAGGACTCATCTGATCTCTGCTGTAAGGACAGCACCCCAAAAAGCTCTTTTTAGGGCTAGAACATCAGTCTGCTTTTTTTTTTTTTCCTGTGTAATCTAATTGCAGTTGCCTGCCTGCCAGCGTGTGTTGACAGGCTCACGGCGTATACTGTGCCCACTTGCCCAGTGCCACCACTCATATCTGGTGTAACAGTAGTGTACATTTAAAAAAAAAAAAACTTTTTTGACTGTGAAATAATAGCAGACAGCTGCCAGTACCCAAGATGGCCGCCAATAAGGCAGATGGGGAGCGTTAGAGAGCTGTTTTGGGGGGATCAGGAAGGTTGGGGGCTAAGGGGGGATGCTACACCACAGCATATGTAAATATGCTAAAAAAATAAAAACATTTAAAAACCTTTTATTTTAGTACTGGCAGACTTTCTGCCAGTACTTAAGATGGCGGGGACAATTGTGGGGTTGGGGAGGGAAGGGAGCTGTTTCAGAGGGATCAGGGGGTCTGATGTGTCAGGTGGGAGGCTGATCTCTACACTAAAGCTAGAATTAACCCTGCAAGCTCCCTACAAACTACCTAATTAACCCCTTCACTGTTAGCCATAATACACGTGTGATGCGCAGCAATAGCAGCAGCATTTAGCGGCCTTCTAATTACCAGAAAGCAACGCCAAAGTCATATATGTCTGCTATTTCTGAACAAAGGGGATCCCAGAGAAGCATTTACAACCTTTTGTGCCATAATTGCACAAGCTGTTTGTAAATAATTTCAGTGAGAAACCTAAAATTGCGAGAAAAATTTTTTTTTTTAAAATTTGACCGCATTTGGCAGTGAAATGGTGGCATGAAATATACCAAAATGGGCCTAGATCAGTACTTTGGGTTGTCTACTACACTACACTTAAGCTAAAATTAACTCTACAAGCTCTCTACATGCTCCCTCATTAACCCCTTCACTGCTGGGCATAAAACATGTGTAGTGCGCAGTGGCATTTAGCAGCCTTCTAATTACCAAAAAGCAACGCCATAGTTTGTGAGTAGCTTCGCTCAAAGTTAGGTTTAACATTCTGTTTCTTGTAACTTCACACATTTCACCATGTATAAGGAAACAGGCAGACTAGATGTGCCATCTGTTTCTAGTCAGTTATCAAAATATATGCATTTGTAAGAAGTTGTTTAAAAGCCAAGGTCACCAGAAAGTAGTGTTCATAAAACTGAGCCATATGTTAGCTCACAGAATTTATTTGATCTTTGGTTCTGCAACAGTGTGACTCACAGATTCTTATAGTAGTGTAGTCTGATGAGTGAGCATGAAGGCACAGTATGAATATATTTCAGCAAGCTCCAACAGGTGACTCATTGTAATTGTTTTGTTTTTAAAAAACTATCCGCATAAGCATGGAACATATTGTGAGATAATGTGTATGTTAAAATACAAGGTAAATTGCACAGGTAGCATTTTAATTAGTCCTTATGACCTGGGTCCTGTATGCAATACATTGTCAGACCTTAGCGGGAGAATGCTAATTTATATCTAAATATAAATCCAGACAAACTTAATTACAACAATATACCCTTTCTTGCCATAGGCTTTACTTGTTGAAAAACCTGTTAACATGACAACATGCAACTTAAGTGCTAAAGAGCTAAAAGTCATAAAAAAAAAAAACATTTTCCCAGCTGTCCCTTAGTTTGTTGGACATTGCTGAATTAGGAGGACCTCACTTCTACAGTTGCTCCATACTCTATGCAGGTGCTGCTTTCTACAATTACAAACTGACTTCTTTGTAATTGCAAAAAAAGTATAAAATACAGTTCTAATATAATGTATTTTATACTGATAGCAGCCTAACAAAAGGCAGGAATGTTTGGGGGTAAATATAGTGGCATTTTTGTTGAGAGTTCTCTTGCTTTGATCATGATGCCAACCTGGGAAACGTGTATGGTCAAAATCCCAAGTTTCATCATTTAGCTACCCAAACCCTCCTAGTTCATCTCAATCTCTATCTTGTACCATCAAATTATTGACATCAAGGTGCCAAAGTATCACACCATGCACCATACAATCCTGCTCCCTTTAATATTCATCCTAGATTCATTTATTAAAATGTTGGAAGGTAGGAAAGAGTTATATCTTTAATGACATATAGATGTAATCATCGCACTAAAAGTTAATTGCATGTAATTAAATTTAAATAGATAAATCGCAGTGCATATTAATTGTACATAATCAGAGTTTACAGAGTTGATTATAACATAAGTGATGGCAGATAATGAAAAATAATCACATCAAAACAGAAGAAATGTGTTCAAAATGTTAATTATTCACAAACCATTGGAAGAGTATAAAAATATAAGGACTATGAAGTTTCTTAACTTATACTTGCATGTGACAGAAAACACCTAATGTAAAATAAATACATTTTTGGATCTCTTGTGTTCTTTACTTACACGTGTACCAACATTCTGCCAAATTAATGACATTCTATGATATCATGGTTATGATTTTATTGCAGTAAACAAAGCTTAAGTATGCACTCCACATTTTAAGTAATCAATACCATGTAAAATGGGTACCAGCTTTCAGAGTAATTCCCATGATCAATAGGCCATCCAAAGAAAAGTTAGACAGTAAAGCTTTCTAAATTTTCTGAGATAAATGTGTTAGGATAAGCGACTTAATCCAGTGAGGGTTTTTGAATTTGTACTATAAATACCAAGTGTTCATTTGGGGAACTTTCATGGATAGGAACAATCATGATTACTGATCTTGCACTGTGGGCAATAGAGACACTCATGGATGCTAGGATATGGGTTATATGCACAGTTCTAGTAAAAGTTTTACAGCTATGATATTTTTGCAGTGGGAGTATAGGGTTAATATGGTATGATGGGGTTATAGGTCTAGAAGATATGATGTTAATGTAGTTAATGCAGAAGCACATTCATTGTTTAAGGATGTGTTCTTGTTAGGGTAAATGCAGCATCAAGAGCTGTTAGAGCTTTACACTAGGTAAAGGCAGGGTTACAGAAAGGGTTTACCAGATGTTATTGTCATGTCACAAGAAATGGTGAATTTGGAGTGTGGATTATGATTTTGGTGTAAAATGCCTTAATTGCTGACCTTATAAAGAAAAGGGAAGCACAATTACTTGAAAGCTATCAATAATGTGTTTTTATTTTTTCACAAGGATTATTAGATATGTTTATATGAATATTAATAATTAATAACAAAAATAAGATTATTATCAAATATGAATATTTCATCCTAATTAATATTTACTAAGTTCTGACAGGCGTAATATTAGGCACACAACAAATATATATTTATGCAGTAACAAGGGTTCTTCTATTATGATGAAATATATAATAGATTTATGACAATATTAATAAAATATACAAGCAATATTATATTTGAAAATTCAATATTTAAAATATAAATATGATTTCAGTCACCACAGTCTAAAACATTCTAGATCAATCCAAAAATAAACCAACAATATTAATCAGTTTCACAAGGGACTAATTAGCAGAATTTAGTTAAAGGGATAGTAAACACCCAAAATGTTATTGTTTAAAAAGATAGATAATCCCTTTATTTACCATTCCCTAGTTTTGCATAACCAACACTGTTATAGAAATATACTTTTTACCTCTGTAATTACCTTGTATCTAAGCTTCTGCAGACTGCCTCCTTATCTCCGATCTTTTGACAGACTTGCATTTCAGGCAATTAGTGCTGACTCTTAAATAACTCAATGTGTGTGAGCACAATGTTATTTATATGAAACACATGAACTAACGCCCTCTCGCTGTGAAAAAAGTGTCAAATGTATTAATATATGAGGCGGCCTTCAAGGGCCTAGAAATTAGCATATGAGCCTAGCTAGGTTTAGCTTCCAACTAAGAATACCAAAAGAACAAAGAAATTTGATGATAAATGTATGCCCTATCTGAATCATGAAAGTTCAATTTGGACTTTACTATCCCTTTAATAAGTTTAAGCTAAAATTTCAATCAGGCCTAGCACAATTGTCAATACATCAAATATAGTAGTTAGAAGCCTAACAATAATAATTCATCAACTACCCAGCATTTATCAGTGAATACAACATAGCTCAAATTTAATATAACCTAAGTAAACGTTATAATAAAATAAAATACTTCAGCAATATTTCTAACAGACCTTTCATCTCAACGAATAAATTAATTTCCTATATACTATATTGTATAAATTACACTGATATATGTAATATTTCCTTGGGACTGTCACATGTAAGATATCACGCTGAGATTTAAAATACATTTTTAAGCAGGAAGTTAAAAATCACTTTTAGCTACAATGATTATTCAGGGATGTTCCCAGTGCACCAATCAGGAAGTTCTATGAGAACGTTAACCAATCTGTGCAACATCAATTAATACAATAGGGCTAAAATTTGTATACAGTTTCTAAAATACCTTATAATAATTTAAAATCAATTTAGAAATTGTTTCAATATTAAATACCTTAAATACATCTAACATGTATCTTATAATAAGAATAAAAATAGCGTTAATACAGTTAAAATATGTCAACATATATACATCACCAGCTCTGGTTCGCAATTTGGGGTTAAGCCTCTGTATGGATAATCCAGGTGTGTGATCTCTCTGTCAGTATCTGTGCAGTGTATCCTTCAAGCAAAAGATTCTTTGGTTAGCCAGATAGACAGGCAGCAGCAAGATGGCCCAAGTATTCTTCAGTATTAGCAACTCACCTAAAATCTGAGATTGTCTTAGCTTCAAAGATTTAAATGTCAGAGCAGGTAATTATAGCCAAAAAGGCAAAGGAATCAGCCAAAATGATCTGCCTCTCTCGACTCTATAAAAAGCACTCTAGCTTTCATACTCCCCTATTGCTTATTAGCCAATGAAATAAAACAGGGTGTGAGTGACATTTCTCATTGGTAAAACATCTTGCCCTCCTGTAGTGAATTAATTCATTTAAGGTTAAAATATAGTAGGGCAATATTCAAGACTAAGAGCTGGGTGGCATAGCCCTGAGTTATGAGCTTATTTTAAATAAAAACAGAATTTATGTTTACCTGATAAATTACTTTCTCCAACGGTGTGTCCGGTCCACGGCGTCATCCTTACTTGTGGGATATTCTCTTCCCCAACAGGAAATGGCAAAGAGCCCAGCAAAGCTGGTCACATGATCCCTCCTAGGCTCCGCCTACCCCAGTCATTCGACCGACGTTAAGGAGAAATATTTGCATAGGAGAAACCATATGATACCGTGGTGACTGTAGTTAAAGAAAATAAATTATCAGACCTGATTAAAAAACCAGGGCGGGCCGTGGACCGGACACACCGTTGGAGAAAGTAATTTATCAGGTAAACATAAATTCTGTTTTCTCCAACATAGGTGTGTCCGGTCCACGGCGTCATCCTTACTTGTGGGAACCAATACCAAAGCTTTAGGACACGGATGAAGGGAGGGAGCAAATCAGGTCACCTAAATGGAAGGCACCACGGCTTGCAAAACCTTTCTCCCAAAAAATAGCCTCAGAAGAAGCAAAAGTATCAAACTTGTAAAATTTGGTAAAAGTGTGCAGTGAAGACCAAGTCGCTGCCCTACATATCTGATCAACAGAAGCCTCGTTCTTGAAGGCCCATGTAGAAGCCACAGCCCTAGTGGAATGAGCTGTGATTCTTTCAGGAGGCTGCCGTCCGGCAGTCTCGTAAGCCAATCTGATGATGCTTTTAATCCAAAAAGAGAGAGAGGTAGAAGTTGCTTTTTGACCTCTCCTGTTACCAGAATAAACAACAAACAAGGAAGATGTTTGTCTAAAATCCTTTGTAGCATCTAAATAGAATTTTAGAGCGCGAACAACATCCAAATTGTGCAACAAACGTTCCTTCTTCGAAACTGGTTTCGGACACAAAGAAGGCACGACTATCTCCTGGTTAATGTTTTTGTTAGAAACAACTTTTGGAAGAAAACCAGGTTTAGTACGTAAAACCACCTTATCTGCATGGAACACCAGATAAGGAGGAGAACACTGCAGAGCAGATAATTCTGAAACTCTTCTAGCGGAAGAAATTGCAGCCAAAAACAAAACTTTCCAAGATAATAACTTAATATCAACGGAATGTAAGGGTTCAAGCGGAACCCCCTGAAGAACTGAAAGAACTAAGTTGAGACTCCAAGGAGGAGTCAAAGGTTTGTAAACAGGCTTGATTCTAACCAGAGCCTGAACAAAGGCTTGAACATCTGGCACAGCTGCCAGCTCTTTGTGAAGTAACACAGACAAGGCAGAAATCTGTCCCTTCAAGGAACTTGCAGATAATCCTTTCTCCAATCCTTCTTGAAGAAAGGATAGAATCCTAGGAATCTTTACCTTGTCCCAAGGGAATCCTTTAGATTCACACCAACAGATATATTTTTTCCATATTTTGTGGTAAATTTTTCTAGTTACAGGCTTTCTGGCCTGAACAAGAGTATCAATAACAGAATCTGAGAACCCTCGCTTTGATAAGATCAAGCGTTCAATCTCCAAGCAGTCAGCTGGAGTAGGACCAGATTCGGATTTCGAACGGACCTTGAACAAGAAGGTCTCGTCTCAAAGGTAGCTTCCATGGTGGAGCCGATGACATATTCACCAGATCTGCCTACCAAGTCCTGCGTGGTTACGCAGGAGCTATCAAGATCACCTACGCCCTCTCCTGATTGATCCTGGCTACCAGCCTGGGGATGAGAGGAAACGGCGGGAATACATAAGCTAGGTTGAAGGTCCAAGGTGCTACTAGTGCATCTACTAGAGTCGCCTTGGGATCCCTGGATCTGGACCCGTAGCAAGGAACCTTGAAGTTCTGACGAGAGGCCATCAGATCCATGTCTGGAATGCCCCACAGTTGAGTGATTTGGGCAAAGATTTCCGGATGGAGTTCCCACACCCCCGGATGCAATGTCTGACGAATCAGAAAATCCGCTTCCCAAGTTTCCACTCCTGGGATGTGGATTGCAGACAGGTGGCAGGAGCGAGTCTCCGCCCATTGAATGATTTTGGTCACTTCTTCCATCGCCAGGGAACTCCTTGTTCCCCCCTGATGGTTGATGTACGCAACAGTCGTCATGTTGTCTGATTGAAACCGTATGAACTTGGCCCTCGCTAGCTGAGGCCAAGCCTTGAGAGCATTGAATATCGCTCTCAGTTCCAGAATATTTATCGGTAGAAGAGATTTTTCCCGAGACCAAAGACCCTGAGCTTTCAGGGATCCCCAGACCGCGCCCCAGCCCATCAGACTGGCGTCGGTCGTGACAATGACCCACTCTGGTCTGCGGGAGGTCACCCCTTGCGACAGGTTGTCCAGGGACAGCCACCAACGGAGTGAGTCTCTGGTCCTCTGATTTACTTGTATCTTCGGAGACAAGTCTGTATAGTCCCCATTCCACTGACTGAGCATACACAATTGAAATGGTCTTAGATGAATGCGCGCAAAAGGAACTATGTCCATTGCCGCTACCATCAAACCTATCACTTCCATGCACTGCGCTATGGAAGGAAGAGGAACGGAAGGAAGTATCCGACAAGAGTTTAGAAGTTTTGTTTTTCTGGTCTCTGTCAGAAAAATCCTCATATCTAAGGAGTCTATTATTGTTCCCAAGAAGGGAACTCTTGTCGACGGAGATAGAGAACTCTTTTCCACGTTCACTTACCATCCGTGAGATCCGAGAAAGGCCAGGACTATGTCCGTGTGAGCCTTTGCTTGAGGAAGGGACGACGCTTGAATCAGAATGTCGTCCAAGTAAGGTACTACAGCAATGCCCCTTGGTCTTAGCACCGCCAGAAGGGACCCTAGTACCTTTGTGAAAATCCTTGGAACAGTGGCTAATCCGAAAGGAAGCGCCACGAACTGGTAATGCTTGTCCAGGAATGCGAACCTTAGGAACCGATGATGTTCCTTGTGGACAGGAATATGTAGATACGCATCCTTTAAATCCACCGTGGTCAAGAATTGACCTTCCTGGATGGAAGGATTGTTCGAATGGTTTCCATTTTGGACGATGGAACCTTGAGAAACTTGTTTAGGATCTTGAGATCTAAGATTGGTCTGAACGTTCCCTCTTTTTTGGGAACTACGAACAGATTGGAGTAGAACCCCATCCCTCGTTCTTTTAATGGAACAGGATGAATCACTTCCAGAAGATAACCTTGGAAGACTATTTCTAGCGCCCAAGGATCCAGAACATCTCTTGCCCAAGCCTGAGTGAAGAGAGAGAGTCTGCCCCCCACCAAATCCGGTCCCGGATCGGGGGCCCGCATCTCATGCTGTCTTGGGAGCAGTGGCAGGTTTCTTGGCCTACTTTCCTTTGTTCCAGCCTTGCCTTGGTCTCCAGGCTGGATTGGCTTGAGAAGTATTACCCTCCTGCTTAGAGGACGTAGCACTTGGGGCTGGTCCGTTTCTGCGAAAGGGACGAAAATTAGGTTTATTTTTGGCCTTGAAAGACCTATTCTGAGGAAGGGCGTGGCCCTTGCCCCCAGTGATATCAGAGATAAACTCTTTCAAGTCAGGGCCAAACAGTGTTTTCCCCTTGAAAGGAATGTCAAACAATTTGTTCTTGGAAGACGCATCCGCTGACCAAGATTTTAACCAAAGCGCTCTGCGCGCCACAATAGCAAACCCAGAATTTTTCGCCGCTAACCTAGCCAATTGCAAGGTGGCGTCTAGGGTGAAAGAATTAGCCAATTTAAGAGCACGAATTCTGTCCATAATCTCCTCATAAGAAGAAGAATTACTAATAATCGCCTTTTCTAGCTCATCGCACCAGAAACACGCGGCTGTAGTGACAGGGACAATGCATGCAATTGGTTGTAGAAGGTAACCTTGCTGAACAAACATCTTTTTTAGCAAACCTTCTAATTTTTTATCCATAGGATCTTGGAAAGCACAACTATCTTCTATGGGTATAGTGGTGCGCTTGTTTAGAGTAGAAACCGCCCCCTCGACCTTGGGGACTGTCTGCCATAAGTCCTTTCTGGGGTCGACTATAGGAAACAATTTTTTAAATATGGGGGGAGGTACGAAAGGTACACCGGGCCTGTCCCATTCTTTATTAACAATGTACGCCACCCGCTTGAGTATAGGAAAAGCTTCGGGGGGCCCCGGGGCCTCTAGGAACTTGTCCATTTTACATAGTGTTTCTGGAATGACCAGATAATCACAATCATCCAAATTGGATAACACCTCCTTAAACAGAGCGCGGAGATGTTCCAACTTAAATTTAAAAGTAATCACATCAGGTTCAGCTTGTTGAGAAATTTTTCCTGAATCTGAAATTTCTCCCTCAGACAAAACCTCCCTGGCCCCCTCAGACTGGTGTAGGGGCCCTTCAGAAACAATATCATCAGCGTCCTCATGCTCTTCAGTATTTTCTAAAACAGAGCAGTCGCGCTTTCGCTGATAAGTGGGCATATTGGCTAAAATGTTTTGATAGAATTATCCATTACAGCCGTTAATTGTTGCATAGTAAGGAGTATTGGCGCGCTAGATGTACTAGGGGCCTCCTGTATGGGCAAAACTGGTGTAGACGAAGGAGGGGATGATGCAGTACCATGCTTACTCCCCTCACTTGAGGAATCATCTTGGGCATCATTTTTACTAAATTTTTTATGACATAAATCACATCTATTTAAATGAGAAGGAACCTTGGCTTCCCCACAGTCAGAACACAATCTATCTGGTAGTTCAGACATGTTAAACAGGCATAAACTTGATAACAAAGCACAAAAAACGTTTTAAAATAAAACCGTTACTGTCACTTTAAATTTTAAACTGAACACACTTTATTACTGCAATTGCGAAAAAGTATGAAGGAATTGTTCAAAATTCACCAAAATTTCACCACAGTGTCTTAAAGCCTTAAAAGTATTGCACACCAAATTTGGAAGCTTTAACCCTTAAAATAACGGAACCGGAGCCGTTTTTATATTTAACCCCTTTACAGTCCCTGGAATCTGCTTTGCTGAGACCCAACCAAGCCCAAAGGGGAATACGATACCAAATAATGCCTTCAGAAAGACTTTTCTATGTATCAGAGCTCCACACACATGCAGCTGCATGTCATGCTGTTCTCAAAAACAAGTGCGCCATACCGGCGCGAAAATGAGGCTCTGACTATGATTAGGGAAAGCCCCAATAGAATAAAGTGTCTAAAACAGTGCCTGCCGATATTATTTTACAAAAAATACCCAGATTAAATGATTCCTCAAGGCTAAATATGTGTAAATATGATCGATTTAGCCCAGAAAATGTCTACAGTCTTAATAAGCCCTTGTGAAGCCCTTATTTACTGTGTGAATAAAATGGCTTACCGGATCCCATAGGGAAAATGACAGCTTCCAGCATTACATCGTCTTGTTAGAATGTGTCATACCTCAAGCAGCAAAAGACTGCTCACTGTTCCCCCAACTGAAGTTAATTCCTCTCAACAGTCCTGTGTGGAACAGCCATGGATTTTAGTAACGGTTGCTAAAATCATTTTCCTCATACAAACAGAAATCTTCATCTCTTTTCTGTTTCAGAGTAAATAGTACATACCAGCACTATTTTAAAATAACAAACTCTTGATTGAATAATAAAAACTACAGTTAAACACTAAAAAACTCTAAGCCATCTCCGTGGAGATGTTGCCTGTACAACGGCAAAGAGAATGACTGGGGTAGGCGGAGCCTAGGAGGGATCATGTGACCAGCTTTGCTGGGCTCTTTGCCATTTCCTGTTGGGGAAGAGAATATCCCACAAGTAAGGATGACGCCGTGGACCGGACACACCTATGTTGGAGAAATAAATGCTTTATGTCTCATGTCTCTTTATCTTAGAGGTTGACTTATAAGATATTTTAATAAAATGATTATGTCCCACTCTTATTGATTTTATAATTATAATAATCTATTTGAAATGTATATATATATATATATATATATATATATATATACTATATATATATATATATATATATATATATATATTTTATATATATATATATATATATATATATATATATATATATATATATATATATATATATATATATATATATATATATATATATATGTACATACATATACCGTATCTCACAAAATTGAGTACACCCCTCACATTTTTTTAAATATTTTATTATATCTTTTTATGTGACAACACTGAAGAAATTACACTTTGCTACAATGTAAAGTAGTGAGTGTACAGCCTGTATAACAGTGTAAATTTGCTGTCCCCTCAAAATAACTCAACACACAGCCATTAATGTCTAAACCATTGGCAACAAAAGTGAGTACACCCCTAAGTGGAAATGTCCAAATTGGGCCCAATTAGCCATTTTCCCTCCCCGGTGTCATGTGACTCGTTAGTGTTACAAGGTCTCAGGTGTAAATGGGGAGCAGGTCTGTTAAATTTGGTATTATCACTCTCACACTCTCTCATACTGGTCATTGGATGTTCAACATGGCACCTCATGGCAAAGAACTTTCTAAAGATCTGAATAAAAGAATTGGTGCTCCACATAAAGATGACCTAGGCTATAAGAAGATTGCCAAGACCTTGAAACTGAGCAGCAGCACGGTGGGCAAGACCATATAGCGGTTTCACAGGACAGGTTCCTTCAGAGGCTGGGCCACAGAGCAGTATTCCAACATGATAACGACCCCAAACACACCTCCAAGACGACCACTGCCTTGCTAAAGAAGCTGAGGATAAAGGTGATGGACTGGCCAAGCGTGTCTCCAGACCTAAACACTATTGAGCATCTGTGGGGCATCCTCAAATGGAAGTTGGGGGAACGCAAGGTCTCTAACATCCACCAGCTCTGTGATGTCGTCATGGACACGTGGAGGAGGACTCCAGTGGCAACCTGTGAAGCTCTGGTGAAATCCATGCCCAAGAGGGTTAAGGCGGTGCTGGAAAATAATGGTGGTCACACAAAATATTGACACTTTAGGTCCAATTTGGACATTTCCACTTAGGGGTGTACTCACTTTTGTTGCCAATGGTTTAGTCATTAAAGGTTGTGTGTTGAGTTATTTTGAGGGGACAGCAAATTCACACTGTTATACAGGCTGTACATGCACTACTTTACATTGTAGCAAAGTGTCATTTCTTCAATGTTGTCATATGAAAAGATATAATACAATATTTACAAAAATGTGAGGGGTGTACTCACTTTTGTGAGATGCTGCACCTGTGTACATATATATATATATATATATATATATATATATAGTGGGACAAAAAAAGTATTTAGTCAGACACCAATTGTGCAAGTTCGGGCGAGATCCAGATAAAAACTCAAAGTTAGCAAGAAGGGGGAGGGGAATAGTAGGTAGAAGAATATTTCTTTTTTTTTTTTTTTTTTCTCTCCCCTCTCTCTCTCTCGCCCTCTCTCCCTTCCCTCCTGGATTGGATGGGCCGGGTTCATAATTAGGTGCCAGGAATTAAAACTTAAGTAATTAGTGCTTTATTGTCGTTTCTATAGTTTGTGACATTTCTCCAATGAAGGTAGCACTGGACAGGATATTTTATTGTATATAATCCTGTATATATAATTTCAAGAATCTGTTCAGATTGTATGGATTTCCTTATATTTTTCTTTTTTATGTATATGATGTTTGAAATTATTATGTGTATGAATCTGTTCCACATTCTCTTAAAAAATAAAATAAACAGATATCAATTGTGCAAGTTCTCCCACTTAAGGAGATGAGAGAGGCCTGTAATTTTCATCATAGGTATACCTCAACTATGAGAGACAAAATGTGGAAACAAATCCAGACAATCACATTGTCTGATTTGGAAAGAATTTATTTGCAAATTATGGTGGAAAATAAGTATTTGGTCAATATCAAAAGTTCATCTCAATACTTTGTTATATATCCTTGTTGGCAATGGCAGAGGTCAAACATTTCTGTAAGTCTTCACAAGGTTGTCACACACTGTTGCTGGTATGTTGGCCCATTCCTGCATGCAGATCTCCTCTAGAGCAGTGATGTTTTGGGGCTGTCGCTGGGCAACACAGACTTTCAACTCCCTCCAAAGGTTTTCTATGGGGTTGAGATCTGGAGACTGGCTAGGCCACTCCATGACCTTGAAATGATTCTTACGAAGCCACTCCTTCGTTGCCCGGGCGTTGTGTTTGGGATCATTGTCATGCTGAAAGACCCAGCCACGTTTCATCTTCAATGCCCTTTGCACTCAAAATCTCACGATACATGGCCCCATTAATTCCTTCATGTACACAGATCAGTTGTCCTGTTCCCTTTGCAGAGAAACAGCCCCAAAGCATGATGTTGCCACCCCCATGCTTCACAGTAGGTATGGTGTTCTTTGGTTGCAACTCAGCATTGTCTCTCCTCCAAACACGACGAGTTGTGTTTCTACCAAACAGTTCTACTTTGGTTTCATCTGACCATATGACATTCTCCCAATCCGCTTCTGGATCATCCAAATGCTCTCTAGCATACTTCAGATGGGCCCAGACATGTACTGGCTTAAGCAGGGAGACACGTCTGGCACTGCAGGATCTGAGTCCCTGGCGGCGTAGTGTGTTACTGATGGTAGCCTTTGTTACGTTGGTCCCAGCTCTCTGCAGGTCATTCACTAGGTCCCCCCGTGGGGTTCTGGGATGTTTGCTCACCGTTCTTGTTATCATTTTGACTCCACGGGATGAGATCTTGCGTGGAGCCCCAGATCGAGGGAGATTATCAGTGATCTTGTATGTCTTCCATTTTCTAATTATTGATCCCACAGTTGATTTCTTCACACCAAGCTGCTTGCCTATTGCAGATTCAGTCTTCCCAGCCTGGTGCATGTCTACAATTTTGTTTCTGGTGTCCTTCGACAGCTCTTTGGTCTTCACCATAGTGGAGTTTGGAGTGTGACTGTTTGAGGTTGTGGACAGGTGTCTTTTATACTGATAACAAGTTCAAACAGGCGCCATTAATACAGGTAATGAGTAGAGGACAGAGGAGCCTCTTAAAGAAGAAGATAGAGGTCTGTGAGAGCCAGAAATCTTGCTTGTTTGTAGGTGACCAAATACTTATTTTCCACCATAATTTGCAAATAAATTCTTTCCAAATCAGACAATGTGATTGTCTGGATTTGTTTCCACATTTTGTCTCTCATAGTTAAGGTATACCTATGATGAAAATTACAGGCCTCTCTCATCTTCTTAAGTGGGAGAACTTGCACAATTGGTGGCTGACTAAATACTTTTTTGCCCCACTGTTTTATATATTGATTGGCTAAGTCCCCCTCATGACTTCTATGACACCACCTTCTCCCCTCTGCACACAGACCTATGTAACACTTTCTGTCTTTTTAGCCATCCTGTGTTTTAAGATATAATCTGTAAATTCCATTGAATTGGTCAGTATTGCTTCAGACTTGAGGAAGGAAGTTATTCTTCCGAAAGCTTGTCAACTTATAAATGTATAGTTAATCCAATAAAAAAGTATCATTGCTCAATGCAATACTCTTGTTATTTTGATATACCATTTTATTAGGTACATCTGTGCAATTGCTTGGTAACACAAATTGCTAATCAGCCAATAACATGGCAGCAACTCAATGCATTTAGGAATCTAGACGTAGTGAAGACGACTTGCTGAAGTTCAAACCGAGCATCAAAATGGGGAATAAAGGGAATTTAAGTGACTTTGAACATAGCATGGTTGTTTGTGCCAGACTGGCTGGTTTAAGTATTTAAAAAACTGGTGATCTACTGGGATTTTCACGCACAACCATCTCTAGAGTTTATAGAAAATGGTCTGAAAAAGAGAAAATATCCAGTGAGCGACAGTTGTGTGGACAAAAATGCCTTGTTGATGCCAGAGGTTAGAGGAGAATGGGCAGACTGGTTCGAGATGATAGAAAAGCAACAGTAACTCCAATAACCACTTTTTACAATCAAGGTATACAGAATACCATCTCTGAATGCATAACACGTCGAACCTTGAAGCAGATGGGCTACAGCAGCAGAAGACCACACTGGGTGCCACTCCTGTCAGCTAAGAGCAGGAAACAGGCTAAAATTTGCACAGGCTCACCAAAATTAGACAATAGAAGATCGGAAAATTTTTTACCTGGTCTGATGAGTCTCAATTTCAGCTGCAACATTCAGATGGTAGGGCTAGAATTTGGCATAAAAAACATGAAAGCATGGATCCACCCTGCTTTGTATCAATGATTCAGGCTGGTGGTGGTGGTGCAATGGCGTGGGGGATATTTTCTTGGCACAACTTGGGCCCTTTAGTACCAATTTAGCATTATTTAAACACCACGGAAATATTGTCACCCCTGTATGTCAGATAATGCACCACTTCGCCCAAAAAATTGTTTCAATTACAAATGTTTAGGCATTCTCATGTATATTTCTTTTGTTTGTATTGGTATGACACAAAAAAGTGGAGAAAAAAAAGCAAAATCTGACACATTCGATGCAAAACTCCATATATATATATATATATATATATATATATATATATATATATATATATATATATATATATATATATATATATATATATATAATGTATATATATATATATATGATGCATACAGGGTACATTATATTACTGGATGGTATTTATGGAGCTAATTTTATATACAGATATGTGTGCCTTTTTGCATACTTATATATTTATGTAGCTATTTAAATCATATATAGATAAACATAAGCATGTATGTGTACCCACATACATACACAAACTATCTGTATAATCATCAATGGTTATATATTAAATTTATATTTAAATGTGTGAGATGTGTTTCTTAATCTGAATTTAGCGTTTTAGAATATATTTTTTTTATGTTCAGTATACTGGTTCAATATTTCCTATATCTGTGTGCCTTGGCAATACATTGCATCACATTAAATGACTTCTAATTTTCTATCTTATTTATGACTTTTGATATAGCTTCATATTGAATGTGTAACTTATTCTCTAGGAAATTTACCACATACTCTAGGTTAAAAGTTAAGGTATGTTTCTTTGAGATCCTTGTGTAGATGTAATTTCTAAGGTGAGTTTGTTAAACACAGTTAGAGGTAGTTAACTATCTGAATAGTGCCCTTCATTTTTGTTCTAATGTGTAATACCCTTCAGTCTGTATGTCACCCTTGTGTCATCAGCATGCTGGGGTGTCTTCCTGAGATTTGTCCCTTTTGAGAGAAGTTACTCCATTCATCTGATAATTACATGTAAAAGAGTTACATTTTTATAACTCAGCAAATGTATTCTAGGTTAGATCTTTTGATGTATCTAGTTTAGATAGTAAAACAGGATATAACAGGTATTTGGAGACATGAGATTTGGAATGGTGTCAGTAAATGGTTCTGTTTTAAATGGTAAATTCTTTTGATGCACAATTCAAAGGTTTCTGCTCCTATGTACTCAGCAGGAAGTTGTGGAGCTTGGATGTGTACAATTTGCCCTTAATACGTGGGTCTATGACCTGAATATCAGTATTCGTTATCTCCCAAGGTTAATATTCTGTACAAATGAATTTTCATATATGTGGATGTAATAGTTCCTTCTGATAATGAAAACAAGATTTAAATTGCTCTTAAGCTAGTATTTTTACTGGTAGGGATGCTAGTATTAATTAACCTACTCAGTTGCAGAAAAAAAGTCGCTGTATTAAGATCTTCCCGTTTTTTGCAAAGCCCTCTAATTAAAGCCTGATAGAGATTATCCCCTTAATGACCACAACATACCCTGTACGTCGCTGGTCGTTAAGATTTTTTCTGGGTGTCATATGGCAGGTCTTGCTGCGAGCATCAAGGCCGCACTACTAGACCCTCCCTCCCTCTTGCAGGCTTGTTATAACAGTGAAGTCTCGCTATTGAAAACCACACCCCCTTAGAAAGACCAGTGACATACTGGGTATGTCACTGGACTTTAAGGAGTTATACAACGATATGTTACTAGCTATTTAATAATATACTATTTTTGCTGCATCTCATGGTGTTAAATACTGCCCGCATTTTTTTTTGTCTCTAATTTTAGAATATTTTATAAATGGTTTTCTGTTTCTAATCACAATGGCAGTATCTCTGCATTTTCCTTTTTACCAACTCCTCCACTGCTGCTAATGTGCAGAGGCGTCACTAGGGGGTGTGGGGGGTGTGGACCACACCTGGGTGACAGCCTCAGAGAGGGTGACACAGCAGAATTGTACTGACACTTGCGCAGCCACATGGGCACTTTGGACAGAGTGTATGTGTGATGGCATAAGGTATAACGCAGCATACAATGCATGCAAATGCAATCAGGCACCAAAATACCCTTTAAGAGGTGCTCAGGCTCTCAATAATTATGTGCCTAATTGTATTTCAATGCACTCAATGTGAGCACCCTAGACAGATCCTCAGAGAGCCATTTAGGGGGATGGGGTCTGGACTCCGGAGAACTCAGCTGTGCACATGCAATAGGCTGCTTAGTATGCAGCAACAAAGTCCAGCAGCACCAATATTGCTTCAAAAGTTTATTTATTTCATGGTATCAAAGACAGAAAACCACAACGTTTCGGTCAAACAGACCTTAATCATGTGGTATACCACATGATTATGGTCTGTTTGACCAAAACGTTGTGGTATAGCTACAATATAACCAATAGTTACATTGTAGCTATCTTAGGGTTTATTTTTATTTTACAGGCAAGTTTGTATTTATTTTAACTATTTAATACCTACCTAGCTAAAATAAATACAAAAGTACCTGTAAAATAAAACCTAACCTAAGTTACAATAACACTAACTAACACTACACTATAATTAAATAAATTAACTAAATTAACAACAATTAAATAAATTAAATTAGCTAAAGTACAAAAAAACAACACTAAATTACAGAAAATAATAAACAAATTACAAGATATTTAAACTAATTACACCTAATCTAATAGCCCTATCAAAATAAAAAAGCCCCCCCAAAATAAAAAAAAACCCTAGCCTAAACTAACCTATCAATAGCCCTTTAAAGAGCCTTTTGCAGGGCATTGCCCCAAAGAAATCAGCTCTTTTACCTGTAAAAAGATACAAACAACCCCCCAACAGTAAAACCCACCACCCACACAACCAACCCCCCAAATAAAATACTATCTAAAAAAAACTAAGCTCCCCATTGCCCTGAAAATAGCATTTGGATGGGCATTGCCCCTAAAAGGGCAGTTAGCCCAAACCCTAACCTAAAAATAAAATCCACCCAATACACCCTTAAAAAAAACTAACACTAACCCCCTGAAGATCAACTTACAGTTCTGAAGACCGGACATCCATCCTCAAGGAAGCGGCAGAAGTCTTTATCCAACTGGGCCGAAGTCCTCAACGAAGTCGGGAGAAGTCTTCATCCAAGCCAGGTGAAGTGGTCCTCCAGACGGGCAGAAGTCTTCATCCAGACGGCTTCTTCTATCTTCATCCATCTGACGTGGAGCGGGTCCATCTTCAAGACATCCAACGCAGAGCATCCTCTTCATCCGATGACTACCCAACAAATGAAGGTTCCTTTAAGTGACGTCATCCAAGATGGCGTCCCTTAGATTCTGATTGGCTGATAGAATTCTATCAGACAATCAGGATTAAGGTAGAAAAAATCCTATTGGCTGATGCAATCAGCCAATGGGATTGAACTTCAATCCTATTGGCTGATTGCATCAGAATTGAGCTTGCATTCTATTGGCTGTTCCAATCAGCCAATAGAATGAGAGCTCAATCCTATTGGTTGATCCAATCAGCCAATAGGATTGAGCTTGCATTCTATTGGCTGTTCCAATCATCCAATAGAATGTGAGTTCAATCCTATTGGCTGATTGGATCAGCCAATAGGATTGAACTTTAATCCTATTGGCTGAATGCATCAGCCAATAGGATTTTTTTCTACCTTAATTCTATCAGCCAACCGGAATCTAAGGAACGCCATCTTGAATGATGTCACTTAAAGGAACCTTCATTCGTTGGGTAGTTGTCGGATGAAGAGGATTCTCCAAGTCGGATGTCTTGAAGATGGATGCGCTCCGCGTCAGATGGATGAAGATAGAAGATGCCGTCTGGATGAAGACTTCTGCCTGTCTGGAGGACCACTTCGCCCGGCTTGGATGAAGACTCCTCCCAGCTTTGTTGAGGACTTCGGCCCAGCTGGATGAAGACTTCTGCCGCTTCCTTGAAGATGGATGTCCGGTCTTCAGAACTGTAAGTCGATCTTCAGGGGGATAGTGTAAGGTTTTTTTAAGGGTGTATTGGGTGGGCTTTATTTTTAGGTTAGGGTTTGGGCCTGCAAAAGAGCTAACTGCCCTTTTAAGGGCAATGTTCATCCAAATGCCCTTTTCTGGTATTGGAGTGTGGTAAGGAGCAAAATGTTGCTCAACGCTCACTTCTTGTCTTTTAACGCCGGGTTTGTAAAAACCTATAATACCAGCGCTGCAGTTAAGTGAGCGGTGAGTAAAAACTGCTCGTTAGCACCGCACAGCTCAAAACGAAAAACTCGTAATCTAGCCGTAAATTTGTCTAAGCTCACTTACAACTTGGATGACTTTATCATGAATATGGAAAGATTAATAACAGGTACTTCTACATAAACTTTCATCTCTGATACACTGCTCAAGCACAAAGGCCTTAGTATTTTGATATATATATAAAAGTGGTTGGTTCGTCAATCCATAAAGGGGTTGACACAATATTGATGAATACATAGAGGGTGCACATTAGCATACTTCCTGTGTAATATACTCATGTTAGGTTTGACTTCCAGTCATATTATGTTCATGTTAGGCCTAATTAACTGAAATATTAATAACTAATAACTCCTACTTAGTTAGCTGGCGAGTGTTAGTTTTTTTTCTTCTGTGCACTCCATTGAAGTCAATGAGGAGAATAAATTATCATGGTCGCAATATCCGTAGTCCTGAAGTTAGCACGCATTGGTTTGTCTTGGGCTTCTTAAAAGTTTTACTTATAACTTGTAATATGCTAACTTGTGCACGCAAAATCTTTACTAAATGTAGTCACCAATCAGCAAGCGCTACCCAGGGTGTTGAACCGAAAATGGACCAATCCTAAGCATACATTCCTGC
This sequence comes from Bombina bombina, assembly GCF_027579735.1. Taxonomy (NCBI): domain Eukaryota; kingdom Metazoa; phylum Chordata; class Amphibia; order Anura; family Bombinatoridae; genus Bombina; species Bombina bombina. The sequence continues at coordinate 384,550,827 of NC_069504.1, read as the reverse complement.
TATTTTAAAATAAAGATACCAAGAAAACAAAGAATACATGATACTAGGAGTAAATTAGAAAAGTTACTTAAAATTGCATGCTCTATATAAAATTGAGTTTTATATCCCTTTAATATCATTTTTATATAATGTATTTATATTGAAACATGTGGCAGATCAATCTTGATATACAACGCAGTTACTGCATATTTATAGAATAGAAAAAAATAAGATTGCCAATGGGGTAAATAATATAATGTTGCCTGCAGGTTAATTATTAAAGTAAACTATTGTGATTGACATTGATTTACAAAAATCTGCAAAGACAATTGTTCTAACTTTCTACGTTCACATTTCTGTCAGTCACTGTTCTGAACATAGACACTTGTGGCATTTTCAGTTTTGTGCCATGGGGCAAACTCTGATACCATAATTTCCTTTAGAGATAAATGATACCTCTGTTTATATTCTATCATTATATTTATTATATATTTACTGAGTCATAATGATACCATATTACTCAGCATTGTACAAAGTGTATTAACGTGTGTAGAGTGCATATGTCCTTGTATATTTAAACATAAAACAAACAGGAGGAATAATAATGCAGAATAAAACATTTAAGACCAGATTACAAGTGGAGTGTTATTTAACCCTTCCGCTCGAGCATTAACTGCACTAGAAGTAAGCTTTTTAACACGTCGGGTTGAACACATATAACAAGTCAAAAGTAAGCAGTTTTCCCTCACGCTAACCAGATGAGCGTAAAAATCCGAACTAAGAATATAGCGCGTGCAATAACCTATTCCCACATAGAAGTCAATGTAACAAAAAAAGGGTGAAAAAGCACCCTACTCACATGCAAACCTGATTGCATATTCTCATTTGATTGTTCTTCGTTTGATATGTTTTATTTATTAATAAATACATATTTCTACACATACGGGCCTCTAGTTATCAAAGTCTGGCGGACCTGATCCGACAGTGCGGATCAGGTCCGCCAGACTTCACTGAATACGGCGAGCAATACGCTCGCCGTATTCAGCATTGTACCAGCAGCTCACAAGAGCTGCTGGTGCAACGCCGTGCCCCCTGCTGACTCGTGGCCAATCGTCCGCCAGCAGGGGGGTGTCAATCAACCCGATCGTACTAGATCGGGTTGATTTGTGGCGATGTCTGTCTGCCTGCTCAGAGCAGGCGGACAGGTTATGGAGCAGCGGTCTTTGTGACCGCTGCTTCATAACTGCTGTTTCTGGCGAGCCTGCAGGCTCGCCAGAAACATGGGGCATCAAGCTCCATATGGAGCTTGATACATATGCCCCATAGTATCTTATGGTATTTTGGTACAGTATTTCTATACCTTTATATATGATTATATTTAGGTATAGATATATACAGATAAATATAGAAATATCTATTTATAAATACTTAGAACATATTCTGCATCGTTAAAGCCATTATTAAATATGAAGATTGCATAAATATCTTATTTCATGTTTTGATCTACTTAACTGCAAAGGGCTCCAATGCACTTCTATATATTGCTATATATGTAATGCAAAGAAATGGCAGGCACACCAAAAGTGCTAAATAATAAAGTTCCTTTATTGAAACAGGATCAGGCAACAGTACAGTGCAACATTTCGGGGCTCCCACCCTTTCCTCAGGCTCAACACCAATCATGACAACATTCTGTACATAAATAGCATAAAAGATCCCACCCACTTTTGATGTAATAGGCACCTATACATAGGGTGACCATATTGCCGCTTTAAAAAGGGACACATATGAAAAATACATATCTCAGGGTTCCTATAGTGGAACATAATTAAAAACATTTGTTTAAACAGCCCTGACATATGCATTTTCCATATGTGTCCCTTTTTAAAGCGGCAATATGGTCAGCCTACCTATACACCTGTGTTTTAATTAGAAAGTATATAACCCCTTCATATTTAGACTAATAATATACATAAAATCAAACTTAACTCAAAAGGAGAGAGCAATCAAGTGGATCAATTCAAATACCACATATCACCCCTATTCTAAATATTATACAAACGACAAAAAAACGTAATTATGAGAAAATTCATAAAATTGACAAACTATAATCTATGGTAAAATCCTTAAGATATAGAGCATTTAGTTTATGTATCCACAGTGCTTCTTTTCTTAGCAACATTTTGCTGCTATCAAAACCAGGCCCTCCACTGGGGACCTAATCCAAGACAAGACAAAGTAATTGATTGACTTGATGTCCCTTCTCCCAAAAATGAGCTGAAACAGGCAAATGTCTCATTTTGGGGTTACAAATTGTTGACTTATGTTGTGTAATGTGATCTTTAATCTGTTGAGGGGTCTCCCCAACATAAATCAGTCCACACAGGCATTTCAGCACATATACAACATAAGAGGCATAACACGTAAAGTAACCCTTAATTGGACATTTCTTTCCTGAGAAGGGATTACTAATACTATCTCCCCTAACAATACCATTGCAATGGGAGCAATTAAGACAAGGAAATGTACCATTTTGTCTAGGTCTCAGCATAGTCTGCTTGGTTCCAGAGGCAATTTGTCTGGTCCTCACCAGTTGTCTGCCTAGAGCATTGCTCTTCTGAAATGCTGAATATGGAGGATGTTGAATTTCCACAATATCGGGCATCAAATCCCTTAGTATAAACCAGTTTTTACAAATGATTTTATGAAGGTTCACACTGGTGACATTATAGTCAGACACAAATGCCAACCTATGAGTCTGTTCCTGACCCCTATTAACCCTTTTTGGATACAGGTCAATAGTGGCCAAATCCTCCTCTTAGTATACCCTTTTTTTTTTAAAACCTGTTGCACATCTCATTTAAGCACAACTGTTGGGTTGAGGGATTGGACACTATTTTTTGACCATGAGGAGCAGAGATTTAGGTACACTTTTAAACACCCGAGGAGGGTATTGCTTTGTCTCAAAAGAAGAGTATTCCAATCTGTTCCTTAACATTTCAGTATCAAAGTGATCCCCAGAACTTAACACTACAGTGTCAAGAAAATCAATACTTTTATCATGATATTTAGTGTTAAATTGTAAATCCGGGACTTTATTTTATATCCTGAAATGAAAATCTTCAATGGATTTAATGTCGCCCTTCCAAATTATAAGCATCATTATATCTCCACCATGCCAAACATCTATGGTACTCAGGATCCGTATATAATATATGTTCCTCTATTCCATCCTTAAATCGGCAGGCATAAGCAGGGGTGACATTAGAACTCATTGAAGTGCATTATAGCTGTAAAAAGAATCTACTGTCAAAGGAAAAATAATTATGGGTAAAAACTAACTCCAGTAAACAGAAAAATTATTTGGATATCAGAATACTTTCCAGACCTAATTAGTGCTTCCCAAGTCATATTTAAACCATCCTGATGGGGAAGTATGCTGTATAAGTTAGAGACATCCGACATAACTAAAATAATATTATCAGGTAGGTTAGACACTCCTCTTAATTTAAAGAGGAAATCTCCAGTGTCTTTTAAATAAGACCTACCTTTCATCACAAGAGGGGTCAGGATTTTTTCTAAAAATCTAGAAACAGAACTTAGTAATTAATCAACAGAGGCTACAATGAGCCTCCCTGGAAGATTAAGAAGATCCTTATGGACTTTGGAAGGATATAAAAATAGGGGGTTTGGGTATTTTCCAGCATAAGAAAATCAAACAGCTTTTTATTAATAATTTGAGCTTTCACAGCTTTGGTTAATATTTCCCTTAAGTATATTTAAAAACCTGGGCAGAAGGTCCTTATCAAGTTCCCTATAGACCTCAATGTTATTAAGTTGTCTAAAAAAGTTCTGTGTCCATAACCACAACCCCCCTGCACTTATCAGCAGCTTTAATAGTGATATCTTAATTATTATTCAATTTATTAAGGGCAACACATTAATCCATAGTAAAATTAGATCATACAATATTATCATTACTTTTACCAATTAACTTATGGAATTCCTTATTTATTACATGCATGCACGTATCTACAGAATAATTATAGGTAGTAGGAATAAAAACACTTTTACAATGTAACCCAAAGTCCCTTGGATCCAAGCCTTTATTAATATCACCAGTCCTGGTATCAGTAGGTAAAGTCCTGAAGAAAGCCTTCATCTTGATGGAACGATAAAGCCTATAAAGGTCAAGTTCCAAATAGAACATATCCACACACTCACTGGGGCAAAAAGATAGTCCCTTTGCCAGTAATTAAATCTCGACAGTAGAAAGTTCATAACTGGATATATTGATCACATTATTAGGACTTATTGCTATGTGTGCCGTGTGCGCCGCTGTGGGGCTGGTGCCTTGCTTCCAGTTTGACTTCCTGCGTCTTCGCTTGCCTTGCCTCGTATGGGGCAAGTGGAAAGAGGGAGTTCTCTTCAGCAGTCAGATAGGGTGCCACAATCCAACCCAGTCCACAGGTTCAAATACAGTAAAGCAAAGAAATGGCAGGCACACTAAAAGTGCTAGTGATCCTTTATTGAAACATAAGGCAACAGTACAGAGCAATGTTTTGGGGCTCCTGCCCCTTCCTCAGGCTCAACACCAATCATGACAACATCTATATATGTGTACATGTGTATTTGTATGTTTTTATGTGCATGTATGTTTGTAAATATATATATTAATGCATATAAATACATATGTACACATGAACATATATATATATATATATATATATACAGTATATATATATATATATATATATATATATATATATATATATCGTACATACATATACATTTAGACATGTACTGTGTATATATATATATATATATATATATATATATATATATATATATATATATATATATACCAGTGGATATAAAAAGTCTACACACCCCTGTTAAAATGTCAGGTTTCTGTGATGTAAAAAAGAGACAAAGGTAAATAATTTCAGAACTTTTTCCACCTATAATGTGACCTATAAACTGTACAACTCAATTGAAAAACAAACTGAAATCTTTTAGGCAAAGGGAAATAAAAATAAAAAGCTAAATAATATGGTTGCATAAGTGTGAACACCCTTAAACTAATACTTTATTAAAGCACCTTTAGATTTTATTACAGCACTCAGTCTTTTTGGGTATGAGTTTTTCAGCATGGCACATCTTGACTTGGCAAAATTTGCCCACTCTTCTTGCAAAAACACTCTAAATCTGTCAGAATGTGAGGGCATCTCCTGTGCACAGCCCTCTTCAGATCGCCCCACAGATTTTGAATTGGATTCAGGTCTAGGCTCTGGCTGGGCCATCCCAAAACTTTAATCTTCTTCTGGTGAAGCCATTCCAAAAACAGCCCCAAAGCATGATGCTGATACCACCATGCTTCACTGTGGGTATGGTGTTCTTTTGGTGATATGCAGTGTTGTTTTTGCGCCAAACATATCTTTTGGAATTATGGCCAAAAAGTTCAACTTTGGTTTCATCAGACCATAACACCTTTTGCAAAATACTTTTGGGAAACTTTAGATGTGTTTTTGCAAAATTTACCCGGGTTTGGATGTTTTTTTTTTTTTTTTGTAAGAAAAGGCTTCCGTCTTGCCACTCTACCCCATAGCCCAGACATATCAAGAATACGGGCGATTGTTGTCACATGTACCACACAGCCAGTACTTGCCAGATATTCCTGCAGCTCCTTTAATGTTGCTGTAGGCCTCTTGGCAGTGTCCCAGACCAGCTTTCTTCTCGTCTTTTCATCAATTTTGGATGGACATCCAGTTCTTGGTAATGTCAATGTTGCACCATATTTTCTTCACTTGATGATGACTGTCTTCACTGTGTTCCATGGCATATCTAATGCCTTGGAAATAATTTTGTACCCTTCTCCTGACTGATACCTTTTAACAATGAGATCCCTCTGATGCTTTAGAAGCTCTCTGCGGACCATGGCTTTTGCTGTACGATGCGTCTAATAAAGTGTCAGGAAAGACCTACTAGAACAGCTGAACTTTATTTGGGGTTAATCAGAGGCACTTTAAATGATGACAGGTGTGTACTGACTCCTATTTAACATGATTTTGAATGTGATTGCTTAATTCTGAACACAGCTACATCCCCAGTTATAAAAGGGTGTTCACACTTATGCAACCATATTATTTTATTTTTTTATTTTTATTTCCCTTTACCTAAAATATTTCAGTTTGTTTTTCAATTGAGTTGTACAGTTTATAGGTCACATTAAAGGTGGGAAAAGTTCTGAAATGATTTATCTTTGTCTCATTTTTTTACATCACAGAAACCTGACATTTTATGTATCTAGGTTAAAAATCATTTGCTTGCCTCATATAACTTTTTTGTGCAATATATTTTTAGGACTTTTTTTTCAGATAGTGTTATCTGTACTTTGTTATGTATTTTTTATGTGTTTTGTGACAATGTTTTGTTTTGCAAAACAGTTAACCAGAGCTCTGAGGTCGCTCAAGCGCTAGTGTTCATTTTTAACTTGTAATACATGCAAAAAACCCAACACACGCAAACACTTGTGATAAACCCCTTTTGGCTTGCGCGCTACAGTTAGCGTGCCATTCATAATCTAGTCCTGAATATGAAAAAACTATGTGCAACATATTTGCATAAATTGACTTTTTATCGCCCTTAGATAATTTTTATCTTGATGTGTGAGGTTTATTTTTAAATTTATACTTGTTTTCTTTTAACCACCTATCTTTAATACTCATATAATTTAACTGAAAATTAATCTTAATTTGTGGCGCCATATATTTACAACCTATCATATCAATTTTATGTAAATTGCATTTGCCTTATTTTATATCATATAAACCCAAATTGTAAACCACAACCGGAAGATTAGTTCAATTAAATAGTAGCCAATCGAGAGCAGTCATTTCACACTCCCAAAACAAATTTTCAGTACCTAGAGTCAAGTTTATTGGCGCATATATAAATTCAGTTGTTGGTGACCAAAATCTTTCCTACTCTATGAGAGGTTTGTAATTCCAAGAATCACAAATCATGTATTTAACAACAGGGGCTTAAATGGATCACCTTGGTTTTGACCTTGAACCATCTATGCCTTCTTATCTGAAAAAGATGGCAAATTTGTTATTATTTGCTTATTTTCCTTTTAGGTCTTAATTTATATATAAAAAAAGCCTAAATGAAAATGTTAAATTCAAATAATATTGTGCCCCATCACTGTTTGAGGGGGTTGGCATCCACCATGAGTAAATTATATTCCGAGGATATAAGAAATGTTATTTCTTGCTTTATGTATTAGGCTCCTCTCCAGACAAAAACAAAGCCTATCCAACAAACATAAAGTAATTAACAAACATGAAACACATAAAAAATAGCTGACTTGCAGTATTTCACTGCATACTGTGTGAAAAAGAGTGGGGTCAAAAGACATATTTATATTTGGACCTGATTAGGGGCTAGATTATATGTAGAGCACTTGTTGTGTGCAAGCAAAAAAACATAATTTATGTAAGAACTTACCTGATAAATTCATTTCTTTCATATTAGCAAGAGTCCATGAGCTAGTGACGTATGGGATATACATTCCTACCAGGAGGGGCAAAGTTTCCCAAACCTTAAAATGCCTATAAATACACACCTCACCACACCCACAATTCAGTTTAACGAATAGCCAAGAAGTGGGGTGATAAAAAAGTGCGAAAGCATATAAAATAAGGAATTGGAATAATTGTGCTTTATACAAAAAAATCATAACCACCACAAAAAGGGTGGGCCTCATGGACTCTTGCTAATATGAAAGAAATGAATTTATCAGGTAAGTTCTTACATAAATTATGTTTTCTTTCATGTAATTAGCAAGAGTCCATGAGCTAGTGACGTATGGGATAATGATTACCCAAGATGTGGATCTTTCCACACAAGAGTCACTAGAGAGGGAGGGATAAAATAAAGACAGCCAATTCCTGCTGAAAATAATCCACACCCAAAATAAAGTTTAATAAAAAACATAAGCAGAAGATTCAGACTGAAACCGCTGCCTGAAGTACTTTTCTACCAAAAAATTGCTTCAGAAGAAGAAAATACATCAAAAAGGTAGAATTGAAAAAGTATGCAAAGAGGACCAAGTTGCTGCTTTGCAAATCTGATCAACCGAAGCTTCATTCCTAAACGCCCAGGAAGTAGAAACTGACCTGGTAGAATGAGCTGTAATCCTCTGAGGCGGAGTTTTACCCGACTCAACATAGGCAAGATGAATTAAAGATTTCAACCAAGATGCCAAAGAAATGGCAGAAGCTTTCTGGCCTTTTCTAGAACCGGAAAAGATAACAAATAGACTAGAAGTCTTTCGGAAAGACTTAGTAGCTTCAACATAATATTTCAAAGCTCTAACAACATGCAAAGAATGCAATGCTTTCTCCTTAGAATTCTTAAGATTAGGACATAATGAAGGAACCACAATTTCTCTACTAATGTTATTGGAAATCACAACTTTAGGTAAAAATTCAAAAGAAGTTCGCAACACCGCCTTATCCTGATGAAAAATCAGAAAAGGAGACTCACAAGAAAAGAGCAGATAATTCAGAAACTCTTCTGGCAGAAGAGATGGCCAAAAGGAACAAAACTTCCCCAGAAAGTAATTTAATGACCAATGAATGCATAGGTTCAAATGGAGGAGCTTGAAGAGCTCCCAGAACCAAAATCAAACTCCAAGGAGGAGAAATTGACTTAATGACAGGTTTTATACGAACCAAAGCTTGTACAAAACAATGAATATCAGGAAGAATAGCAATCTTTCTGTGAAAAAGAACAGAAAGAGCAGAGATTTGTCCTTTCAAGGAACTTGCAGACAAACCCTTATCTAAACCATCCTGAAGAAACTGAAAAAAATTCTCGGCATTCTAAAAGAATACCAAGAAAAATGATGAGAAAGACACCAAAAAATATAAGTCTTCCAGACTCTATAATATATCTCTCTAGATACAGATTTACGAGCCTGTAACATAGTATTAATCACAGAGTCAGAGAAATCTCTTTGACCAAGAATCAAGCGTTCAATCTCCATACCTATAAATTTAAGGATTTCAGATCCTGATGGAAAAAATGACCTTGCGACAGAAAGTCTGGTCTAACGGAAGAGTCCATGGTTGGCAAGAGGCCATCCGGACAAGATCCGCATACCAAACCTGTGAGGCCATGCCGGAGCTACCAGCAGAACAAACGAGCATTCCTTCAGTATCTTGGAGATTACTCTTGGAAGAAGAACTAGAGGCGGAAAGATATAGGCAGGATGATACTTCCAAGGAAGTGAAAATGCATCCACTGCCTCCGCCTGAGGATCCCGGGATCTGGACAGATATCTGGGAAGTTTCTTGTTTAGATGAGATGCCATCAGATCTATTTCTGGAAGTTCCCACATTTGAACAATCTGAAGAAATACCTCTGGGTGAAGAGACCATTCGCCCGGATGGAACATTTGGCGGCTGAGATAATCCGCTTCCCAATTGTCTACACCTGGGATATAAACCGCAGAGATTAGACAGGAGCTGGATTCCGCCCAAACCAAAAAAATTCGAGATACTTCTTTCATAGCCAGAGGACTGTGAGTCCCTCCTTGATGATTGATGTATGCCACAGTTGTGACATTGTCTGTCTGAAAACAAATGAACGATTCTCTCTACAGAAGAGGCCAAAACTGAAGAGCTCTGAAAATTGCACGGAGTTCCAAAATATTGATCGGTAATCTCACCTCCTGAGATTCCCAAACTCCTTGTGCCGTCAGAGATCCCCACACAGCTCCCCAACCTGTGAGACTTGTATCTGTTGAAATTACAGTCCAGGTCGGAAGCACAAAAAGAAGCCCCCTAAATTAAATGATGGTGATCTGTCCACCACGTTAGAGAGTGTCGAACAATCGGTTTTTAAAGATATAAATTGAGATATCTTTGTGTAATCCTTGCACCATTGATTCAGCATACAGAGCTGAAGAGGTCGCATGTGAAAACGAGCAAAGGGGATCGCGTCCGATGCAGCAGTCATAAGACCTAGAATTTCCATGCATAAGGTTACCGAAGGGAATGATTGTGACTGAAGGTTTCGACAAGCTGAAATCAATTTTAGACGTCTTTTGTCTGTTAAAGACAGAGTCATGGACACTGAATCTATCTGGAAACCCAGAAAGGTTACCCTTGACTGAGGAATTAATGAACTTTTTGGTAAATTGATCCTCCAACCATGATCTTGAAGAAACAACACAAATCGATTCGCATGAGATTCTTCGAATGAGAAGACTGAGCAAATACCAAGATAATCGTCCAAATAAGGAAATACCAAAACCCCGTTCTCTGAATACAGAAAGAAGGGCACCGAGAATCTTTGAAAAAAATTCTTGGAACTGAGGCTAGGCCAAACGGTAGAGCCACAAAACTGGTAATGCTTGTCTAAAAAGAGAATCTCAGACACTAAAAATGATCTGGATGAATCGGAATATGCAGATACACATCCTGTAAATCTATTGTAGACATATAATGCCCTTACTAAACAAAAGGCAGAATAGTCCTACAGTAACCATCTTGAATGTTGGTATCCTTACATAACGATTCAATATTGATAGATCCGGAACTGGTCTGAAGGAATTGACCTTCTTTGGTACAATGAAGAGATAAAATAAAACCCTAGTCCCTGTTCCAGAACTGGAACTGGCATAATTACTCCAGCCAACTCTAGATCTGAAACACATTTCAGAAATGCTGAGCCTTGCTGTGTTAACTGGGACACGGGAAAGAAAAAAATCTCTTAGCAGGAGGCCTTAACTTGAAGCCAATTCTGTACCTTTCTGAAACAATGTTCTGAAACCAGAGATTGAGAACGGAATTGATCCAAATTCCTTTGAAGAAAACGTAATCTGCCCCATACCAGCTGAACTGGAAAAAAGGGCCGCACCTTCATGGGTACTTAGGAGCTGACTATAGGTTTCTATAAGGCTTGGATATATTCCAAACTGGAAAAAGTTTCCAAACTGATACCGCTCCTGAGGATGAAGGATCAGGCTTTTGTTCCTTATTATGAAAAAAAGAACGAAAAAATGATTATTACCCTGGACAGAAAGGGAAAACAAAGTTGACTTAGAAGACATATCAGCATTCCAAGTTTAATCCATAAAGCTTTTCTAGCTAAAATAGCTAGAGACATATACCTGACATCAACACTAATGATATCAAAAGATGGTATCACCAATAAAATTATTAGCATGTTATAGAATAATAATAATGCTATAAAATTATGATCTGTTACTTGTTGTGCTAAAACTTCTAACCAAAAAGTTGAAGCTGCAGCAACATCCGGTAAAAATATAGCAGGTCTAAGAAGATTACCTGAACATAAGTAAACTTTTCTTAGAAAGGATTCAATTTTCTTATCTAAAGGATCCTTAAATTTAGTACTATCTGCCGTAGAAATAGTAGTACATTTTAGCAGGAATAGAGACAGCCCCAAACCTTAGGGATTTTGTCCCAAAAAACTCTAATCTGTCAGATGGCACAGGATATAATTGCTTAAACGTTTAGAAGGAGTAAAAGAATTACCCAAATTATTCCATTCCCTGGAAATTACTTCAGAAAAAACATCAGGGAGATTAAACACTTCTGGAATAACTACAGGAGATTTAAAAACCCTATTTAAACGTTTGGATTCAGTATCAAGAGGACCAGAATCCTCTATATCTAAAGCAATTAATACTTCTTTAAAATAAAGAACGAATAAATTCCATCTTGAACAAATACAAAGATTTATCAGCATCAACCTCTGAGACAGAAACCTCTGAACCAGAAGAACCATTATCAGTATCAGAATGATGATGTTCATTTAAAAATTCATCTGAAAAAAAAGAGAAGTTTTAAAGGACTTTTATGTAAACTAGAAGGAGAAATAACAGACATAGCCTTCTAAATGGATTTAAAAAATAAAATCTCTTATGTTTATCAGGAACACTCTGAAATTTAGATGTTGACGGAACAGCAACAGGTAATATAACAGTACTAAAGGAAATTTTATCTGCATTAATAAGTTTGTCATGACATGCAATACAAACAACAGCTGGAGAAACAGATACCAAAAATTTATAGCAGATACACTTAGCTTGGTAGCTCCAGCCCCGGCAGTGATTTTCCTAAAGTATCTTCTGACTCAGTTGCAACGTGGAACATCTTGAAATATGTAATAGAAAAAACAACATATAAAGCAAAATTGAACAAAATCCTTAAATGACAGTTTCAGGAATGGGAAAAAAATGCCAGTGAACAAGCTTCTAGCAACCAGAAGCAATAAATAATGAGACTTAAATAATGTGGAGACAAAAGAGACGCCCATATTTTTTTTAGCGCCAAACAAGACGCCCACATTATTTGGCGCCTAAATGCTTTTGGCGCCAAAAATGACGCCACATCCGGAACGCCGACATTTTTGGCGCAAAATAACGTCAAAAAAATGACGCAACTTCCGGCGACACGTATGACGCCGGAAACGGAAAAAAATTTTTGCGCCAAAAAAATCCGCGCCAAGAATGACGCAATAAAATGAAGCATTTTCAGCCCCCGCGAGCCTAACAGCCCACAGGGAAAAAAGAGTCAAATTTTTGAAAGGTAAGAAAAAATGATTAATTCAAATGCATTATCCCAAATATGAAACTGATTGTCTGAAAAATAAGGAAAGTTGAACATTCAAGTCAAGGCAAATAAATGTTTGAATACATATATTTAGAACTTTATAAACAAAGTGCCCAACCATAGCTTAGAGTGTCACAGAAAATAAGATTTACTTACCCCAGGACACTCATCTACATGTTTGTAGAAAGCCAAACCAGTACTGAAACGAGAATCAGCAGAGGTAATGGTATATAAATAAGAGTATATCGTCGATCTGAAAAGGGAGGTAAGAGATGAATCTCTACGACCGATAACAGAGAACCTATGAAATAGACCCCGTAGAAGGAGATCACTGCATTCAAATAGGCAATACTCTCCTCACATCCCTCTGACATTCACTGCACGCTGAGAGGAAAACCGGGCTCCAACTTGCTGCGGAGCGCATATCAACGTAGAAACTAGCACAAACTTACTTCACCACCTCCATCGGAGGCAAAGTTTGTAAAAACTGAATTGTGGGTGTGGTGAGGGGTGTATTTATAGGCATTTTAAGGTTTGGGAAACTTTACCCCTCCTGGTAGGAATGTATATCCCATACGTCACTAGCTCATGGACTCTTGCTTATTACATGAAAGAAAGGGTTTATCACTGCTCTTTGATTGCATCGGTAGTAGTGTGTGTATTACAGATTGAAAGTAAACACGTTCACTCAAGTTCACGCAATTTAATTTAACGTGCCTCAGGATAGCCCAATTTCAGAACTCAGGTTAACTGTAACGCAAGAAAAAAACTAGGGGAGATTATTATGGAGCGAGGCAGAGAGTTCCATAAGATGGGAGCCAATCTAGAGAAATCTTGAAGACGGGAATGTGAGGAGGTAACAAGAGAGGAGGAGAGTAGAAGATCATGAGCGGAGCGAAGGGGATGGGAGGGAGAGTATCTGGAGACAAGATCTGAGATGTAGAGGGGAGCAGTGCAATTGAGGGATTTGTGTGTCAGAGTGAGAATTTTGTGTTTAATCCTGGAGCCAAGAGGAAGCCAGTTAAGGGATTGGCAGAGAGGAGCGGCAGATGAAGAGCAACGTGCAAGGAAGATGAGCCTGGCAGAGGCATTCATTATGGATTTTAAAGGAACTAGGTGGCAGCTAGGGAGACCAGAGAGGATAGAGTTGCAGTAGTCGAGGCGGGAAAGGATGAGAGAGTGGATTAAAATCTTAGTTGTGTCTTGTGTAAGGAACTGTCTAATTTTAGCAATGTTTTTAAGGTGGAAGTGGCAGGCTTTAGCCAAGGACAGAATGTGAGGAGTGAAAGAAAGATCTGAGTCCAGTGTGACCCCAAGACATTGAGCATGTGAGGTTGTGGTAATGATGGCGTTATCAACAGTTATAGAGACATGGGGGGTGGAGATTTTTGGGAGAAGGGGGGAAACTAAGCAGCTCAGTTTTGGAGAGATTTAGCTTGAGGTAGTGAGAGGACATCCAAAATGAGATATGAGAGAGACAGTTAATGACACGGGTTAGCAAGGAAGGAGGTAGTTCTGGTGCAGAGAGGTAGATTTGGGTATCTTCGGCATACAAATGATTAAAACCCGTGGGACTTTATTAAGGAACCTAGGGAGGACGTGTAGATTGAGAAGAGAAGGAGACCGAGGACAGAGCCTTGCGGTTCCCAAACAGAAAGAGGTAACGGGGCAGAGGATGTCCCAGAGAAGGCTACACTAAAGGTACGGTTAGACAGATAGGAAGAGAACCAAGAGAGAGCTGTGTCACAGATGCCGAAGGACTGGAGGGTGTGTTGAGAGTATCAAAGGCTGCAGACAGATCAAGGAGGATAAGTAGAGAGAAGTGGCCTTTTGATTTTGCTGTAAGTAGGTCGTTGGTAACCTTAACAATTGCTGTCTCTGTTGAGTGAAGGGGGCGAAATCCAGATTGCAGTGGGTCAAGGAGGGAGTTTAGTGTAAGAAAATGGGATAAACATGCATATACTAGCTTTTCAAGAAGCTTTGAGCCAAGAGGTAGTAGGGAAGTAGGGCGGTAGTAGGACGGGGAGGTTAGATCGAGAGAAGGTTTTTTGAGGATAGGTGTGACTAAGTCATGCTTAAAAGATTTGGGAACTATACTAGTGCTGAGGGAGAGGTTGAAGATGTGTGTGAGTATAGGGGTAAGGGTAGAAGAGAAGGAGGGGAGTAGTTGTGAGGGGATGGCGTCAAGGGGACAGGTAGTGAGGTGAGAGGATAGTAAAAGGGCGGAAACTTCATCCTCTGTAACAGGGGCAAAAGAGCTAAATTTATGGCTATGTGGGTTTTGGATGATTGTGAGCGTTTGAGGGGGAGGGAGACTGGTAGTATGTTGAGAGATGATTTCATTTCTGATGGAGTCGATTTTGTTGTTGAAGTAGCTGTCAAAACATGGGCTGAGAGAAAAGTTGTGGTGGGAGGTGGGGGAGGGAGGAGAAGAGTATTGAATGTGAAGAACAGACGTTTTGGGTTTGAGGAAAGAGTAGAGATAAGAGTGGAGAAGTAGTGTTGATTATATAGATTAAGGGCAGAATATTAAGAGTTCAGGATGAACTTATAGTGAAGAAAGTCAGCAGAACTCCGAGATTTCCTCCAGTGTCGCTCAGTAGTACGGGAACATCTGCGTAGGTACCGTGTCAGAGGAGTAAGCCAGGGCTGAGGATGAGTGTTTGTTTTCCGAGTTATGGTAGGTGGGGCCAGGTTATCAAGGACCGATGTAAGGGTGGAGTTATAGTGGCAGATGGATTCATCAGGACAGGAAAAGGAGGGGATGGAAGAGAGAAGAGGTTCGAGAGAGCTAGCGAGCTGTTGCCTTGATTCTTCTGTGAAGTTTAGTGTGAGGGGTAGAAGGAGTGAGAGTTGTAGGGAGGGAGGTGATGGTACAAGTGTGGAGGTGGTTGTCAGAAAGAGGAAAAGGTGAGTTTGTGAAGTTTGAAATAGTGCATCGATAACTGAAAATCAGATCAAGGGAGTTACCATCTTTGTGAGTGGGAGAGTCAGTCCATTATGACAGGCTGAAAGTGAGTTGCAGAAGTTGTTTTGTAGAGGAGGCAGTGGGATTGTCAACAGGGAGGTTGAAGTCACTGAGAATGAGGGCAGGGGTATCAGAGGAAAGATAGTAAGGTAGGGCAAAGTGATCTAGAAAAAGAGCTGCGTAGCCAGGGGTTGCGGTATATGACTGCAACGAGAGGGAAGAGAGGGGAGAGAATAAGCAAATCATGTGTGTTTCGAATGAAGAAAATGTGAGGGAAGAGAAGGGCTGTATTTGTTGAAAGGTGCAACTAGAGGAAAGTAAAATACCAACACCACCTCCTTGTCTATTGTCAAACCTAGGAGTGTGGCTGAAGTGGAGACCCCCATGTGACAGTGAGCAGAGGAAGCAGTGTCTGAAGGAGAGATAGCCAGATCGCTATCACAATCTTAAGATCACAACCTTATTGATAGCTGGAGATCCCATAATGGCAAAACTAGGGATTATACCTACTACTCAACAGCACTTAAAGTGTACTCTAGAATTGATCACATTTTAATTAGCCAAATTCTAACTCCTTTTGTCATTGACTCCAGTATTATTCCTAATGTCTGGTCCGACCATAATATAGTTCTGACTAAACTTGCAGGACTAATTGACCCAGCAAGAAACAAATGCTGGACTTTAAATCCAACTTTATTCAGGACAAGCTATTCACAGAGACATTGAAGACGTAAATAAGAGGGTTCATGGAAATAAACCGAAAGTCAGTTAAAAATCCCTCATTTGTATGAGGTGCTCTTAAAGCTTTTACACAAGGGTTCCTAATAAAGGAAGCTGGTATTAAAACAAAAAGCTCACAGCTGTTGATAGATAGCCTTAAGAAAGATATCAGACAATGTCATGCTGAACACTGCTCTACACACAATCCCACCTTATTGATAACACTTAACTCCAAAAGGGAAACATTATATAATCTTCTACCCTTAGAAGCCACTAGATCTCTAAAACTCATAGATACCCAATATTTAATTTATGCTAACAAGCCTGTTAAAATGCTAGCTAACAAATTATAAGATATAACCAGACAAACATCCGTTCCACAGATACAAAAACTTGACAGAACCATTACTAACCACCCACAGACTATTGCAGATACATTTGCTACTTACTACCAATCTCTTTATGCCCTTCCCCGAAGTGACAATAGCACACAACTCACATCTAACACTCAGGACTTTCTTCAAGCCTACAGTCTACATAAATTAGACTCAAATGACTTAAATAGCCTAAATTCACATATTACTCTCCAAGAAGTAAGGCAAATTATACGAAGCTTGAAGTCTAACAAGGCTCCAGGTCCCAATGGATAAACTAGAATATTTTATAAACTTTTTTTAAATGAATTAGGACCCTTACTAGTCACCACTTTCAATCACATGTTAGAAGGAGGAAATATTTCTAAAGAATTTTTAACGGCCCATATTTTGGTGCTCCCAAAGCCAGGTAAAAATAAACAACATTGCAAGAATTATAGGCCGATATCCTTGATAAATCAGGACATCAAGATCTTCTCCAAAATTCTAGCATCCAGACTGAACAATATAATGTCGAAGCTTATTCACCCAGATAAAGTGGGATTTATACTTAATAGGGAAGCCCCAGACAATGTTAGAAAAGTGATAGACTTATTGGATTATTCGGTGGTCAATAGAGTGCCTTCTCTGTTTCTTTCTATGGATGCAGAGAAGGCATTTGACCGTATCTATTGGGACTACATAGATTCAGTGCTGGAGAAGATGGGCATTACAGGTAATTTTAAGATTGCAATATCTTGTATTTATTCTCAACTGACTGCTTTTATTAAAATAGCAGGGTACAAATCAAAGCCTATAACTATTTTGAATCGGACAAGGCAAGGTTGTCCTCTATCTCCATTGCTTTTAGCATTATGCATTGAGCCTTTGGCAGCTCATGTTCGCCAGAATAAAGGTATCGCAGGGATTACTGTAAACTCCCAAGAATATAAAATTAGCCTATTCGCGGATGATATCATTCTCTCCATTAGTAAACCCATGATTTCCCTACCACTGGTCTATTCTACCATTGTCAAGTTCACTAGGATATCAGGCTAGAAGATTAACAATGATAAGTGTGAAGCGATCAGTGTTAATTTGCCACAACATACTAAGAAAATAATTGAGATTCATTTTAATTTTGCCTGGGTGGACAAGGGGATGCGCTATCTGGGAATTTCTCTCTCAAACAATATAGTCTCACTATATCACCTCAACTACCGACCCTTGTTGTCTCAGATAAAAGGTTTAATCCAGAGATGGAAGAAACTAAACATCTCTCTATATGGTAGATTAATTGCAATCAAAATACTATACTTCCGAAATTGTTATATTTATTGCGATACATTCTAGTCTCAGTACTAGTGACAATCCTAAAACATCTCCAAAAAGATATCATCTCTTTTATAAGGCATGGGAAGAAACCTAGGACTATCAGATGCACTTTATGTCACAGTAAGGGGGGGGGGTATGGGACTCCCAGATTTATTAGCTTACTAAATGGATTATTTATACGGAAAATAGGGCCAGACGATAATCTAACAACTGCTCTTTTAGGGCATAGGGAGCAACCTATATATATCAACACTAATAAGATGGAATACCCTAGCCTTTGGTTTAGATTTCCTCTCTGGAAAAATGTATTAGATATTATATCAATGTTATATTGCTTTTTTCTGGGCCCACCTATACCTTATTGTGCCATATGTTGGCAACAGGCAGACTATTATACTGAGGTTTTATTTATGTTCATGAAGGACAGTGACCTGGTTATGTAACTATATATTATTGTAATTGTACTTGTTATTCTTGTTTTTTTCTGGAAAATACAATAAAATTCTTTTCAACATAAATTAGCTTAGGGGGTTAAAATACTTACCTGTAGCACGCTAGAGAGTTGCGCACGTCTGATCCTTCTTCACAGATCCCCAGGGTGCTCTAATAAGAGGCTTTGTGTGGCATATCCCTTGGCCTACAAGTAGAAGGTCTTTTAGTGCAGGCCCTGGGATCTGCCATGCTAAGCCTTCTATTAGCGTGCCCTGGGGCAGTGTGAAGAAGGGTCAGGATTAGCGTGGCTCTCCAGCACCTAAAGGTAAACTTTCATTATTCAGATAGGGAACGTAATTGTAAACAATTTTCAAATTTACATCTATCACCAATTTTGCTTTGTTCTCTTGGTATTCTTAGTTGAAAGCTAAACCACTAGAGGGTGTTAGTTCATGTGTTTCACATAGATAACACTGTGCTCACGCACGTGGAGTTCTTAGGAGCCAGCACTGATTGGCTAAAATGCAAGTCTGTAAAAAGCACTGAGATAAGGGGACAGTCTGCAGAGGCTTAGATACAAGGTAATCACAGAGGTAAAAAGTGTATTAATATAACTGTGTTGGTTATGTAAAACTAGGGAATGGGTAATAATAAAGGGATCATAAATCTTTTAAAACAATAACGCCTAGATTTAGAGTTCTGCGTTAGCCGTCCAAACCCGCGTTAAGGGGTCCTAACGCTGGTTTTGGCCGCCCGCTGGTATTTAGAGTCAGTCAAGAAAGGGTCTAACACTCACTTTCCAGCCGCGTCTTTTCCATACCGAAGATCCCCTTACGTCAATTGCGTATCCTATCTTTTCAATGGGATCCTTCTAACGCTGGTATTTAGAGTCTTGGCTGAAGTGAGCGTTAGAACTCTAACGACAAGACTCTAGCCGCAGAAAAAAGTCAGGAGTTAAGAGCTTTATGGGCTAACAACGGTTTATAAAGCTCTTAACTACTGTGCTCTAAAGTACACTAACACCCATAAACTACCTATGTACCCCTAAACCGAGGTCCCCCCACATCGCCGCCACTCTAATAAAATTTTTTAACCCCTAATCTGCTGACCGCACACTGCCGCAACCTACATTATCCCTATGTACCCCTAATCTGCTGCCCCTAACATCGCCAACACCTACATAATATTTATTAACCCCTAATCTGCCCCCCCAACGTCGCCGCTACCTAACTACACTTATTAACCCCTAATCTGCCAACCGGACCTCGCCGCTACTCTAATAAATGTATTAACCCCTAAAGCTAAGTCTAACCCTATCACTAACACCCCCCTAAGTTAAATATCATTTAAATATAACGAAATAAAATATATCTTATTAAATAAATTAATCCTATTTAAAGCTAAATACTTACCTGTAAAATAGCTACCTAGTTAAAATAAGTACAAAAATACCTGTAAAATAAATCCTAACCTAAGTTACAATTAAACCTAACACTACACTATCAATAAATTAATTAACTAAACTATCTACAATTATCTACAATTAAATCAACTAAATTAAATTACAAAAAAAACCCCACTAAATTACTAAAAAAATAAAAAAAGATTACAAGAATTTTAAACTAATTACACCTACTCTAAGCCTACTAAAAAAATAACAAAGCCCCCCAAAATAAAAAAATGCCCTACCCTATTCTAAAATAAAAAGTTAACAGCTCTATTACCTTACCAGCCCTTAAAAGCGCCTTTTGCGGGACATGCCCCAAAGAAAACAGCTCTTTTGCATTTAAAAAAAACATACAATACCCCCCCAACATTACAACCCACCACCCACATAAATCCAAGATGGCGTCCCTCGAATTCCGATTGGCTGATAGGATTCTATCAGCCAATCGGAAATTAAGGTAGGAAAAATCTGATTGGCTGATTGAATCAGCCAATCAGATTCAAGTTCAATCCGATTGGCTGATTGGATAAGCCAATCAGATTGAGCTTGCATTCTATTTGCTGATCGGAACAGCTAATAGAATGCAAGCTCAATCTGATTGGCTGATTGGATCAGCCAATCGGATTGAACTTGAATCTGATTGGCTGATTCAATCAGCCAATCAGATTTTTCCTACCTTAATTCCGATTGGCTTATAGAATCCTATCAGCCAATCGGAATTCGAGGGACGCTATTTTGGATGACGTCACTTAAAGGAACCTTCATTCGTCGGGAGTCGGCGGAAGAAGAGGATGGATCCTCGTCGGCTGCTTCAAGATGGTCCCGCTCCGCACCAGATGGGTGGTGGGTTGTAATATTGGGGGGGGGGTATTTTATGTTTTTTTTTAAATGCAAAAGAGCTGTTTTCGTTGGGGCATGCCCCGCAAAAGGCCCTTTTAAGGGCTGGTAAGGTAAAAGAGCTGTTAACTTTTTATTTTAGAATAGGGTAGGGCATTTTTTTATTTTGGGGGGCTTTGTTATTTTTTTAGGGGGCTTAGAGTAGGTGTAATTAGTTTAAAATTCTTGTAATCTTTTTTTATTTTTTGTAATTTAGTGGGGTTTTTTTTTTGTAATTTAGTTTAGTTGATTTAATTGTAGATAATTGTAGATAGTTTAGTTAATTAATTTATTGATAGTGTAGTGTTAGGTTTAATTGTAACTTAGGTTAGGATTAGATTAGGGGTACATAGCTATAATGTAGGTTGCGGCGGTGTACGGAGTGGCAGATTAGGGGTTAATAATAAAATGCAGGGGTCAGCGATAGCGGGAGCGGCAGATTAGGGGTTAATAAGTGTAAGGTTAGGGGTGTTTAGACTCGGGGTACATGTTAGGCTGTTAGGTGCAGACTTAGGAAGTGTTTCCCCATAGGAAACAATGGGGCTGCGTTAGGAGCTGAACGCTGCTTTTTTGCAGGTGTTAGGTTTTTTTTCAGCTCAAACTGCCCCATTGTTTCCTATGGGGATTTCGTGCACAAGCACGTTTTTGAAGCTGGCCATGTCCGTAAGCAACGCTGGTATTTAGAGTTGAAGTGGCGGTAAATTATGCTCTACGCTCCCTTTTTGGAGCCTAACGCAGCCCTTCAGAGAACTCTAAATACCAGCGTTGTTTAAAAGGTGCGGGGGAAAAAAAAGCACGCGTAGCTAACGCACCCCTTCTAATGCAAAACTCTAAATCTAGGTGCAAATATTCTGGTGTAGACTGTCCCTTTAACACTGCAAGTGAACTTTTTCACCTGTAGCAAAGGAACAATTATATTCGTTGAACAAAAATTAATGTAAATGTTCTACAAATATTCATTATTTGCTAAGTTTAAAACAAAACAAATACCGAATAGCACGGGCAACGAATCTTTGAAAAACAAACACCTAGATTACGAGTTTTGCGTTAGGAGGGTGTGGTGCTAATGAGCAGTTTATGCTCACCGCTCACTTGCAGACAGCGCTGGTATTACAGGTTTTTACAAACCCGACGTTAATCGCAAAATAGTGAGCGAAGAGCAATATTTTGCTCCACATCTCACCTCAATACCAGCGCTGCTTACGAATAGGAATCAATGGGGGAGAGCCAGCTGAAAAAATACCTAACACCTGCAAAAAAGCAGCATTCAGCTTCTAACGCAGCCCCATTGATTCCTATGGGAAAATACATTTTATGTCTACACCTAACACCCTAACATGAACCCCGAGTCTAAACACCCCTAATCTTACACTTATTAACCCCTAATCTGCCGTCCCCGACATCGCCAACACCTACATTATATTATTAACCCCTAATCTGCCGCTCCGGACACTGCCCCCACCTACATTATAGTTGAACCCCTAATCTGCTGCCCCCAACATCACTGAACCCTACATTGTATTTATTAACCCTAATCTTCCGCCCCCAATGTCGCCACAACCTAACTACATTTATTAACCCCTAATCTGCTGCCCCCAACGTCGCCACCACTATAATAAACATATTAACCCCTAAACCTAAGTCTAACCCTAACCCCCCCTAACTTAAATATAATTTAAATAAATCTAAATAAAATGACTAAAATTAACTAAATTATTCCTATTTAAAACTAAATACTTATCTTTAAAATAAACCCTTAGCTAGCTAGAATATAACTAATAGTTACATTGCAGCTAGCTTAGGGTTTATTTTTATTTTACAGGCAACTTTGTATTTATTTTAACTAGATACAATAGTTATTAAATAGTTAGTAACTATTTAATAACTGCCTAGTTAAAATAAAGACAAAAGTACCTGTAAAATAAAACCTAACCTAAGTTACACTAACACCTAACACTAAACTATAATTAAATAAATTAACTAAACTAAATACAATTAATTAAAATTAAACAAAATTATCTAAAGTACGAAAAAAAAACCCACTAAATAACAGAAAATAATAAAATAATTACAAGATTTTTAAACTAATTACACATACTCTAATCCCCCTAACAAAATAAAAAAGCCCCCAAAATAAAAAAGCCCTAACCTACACTAAATTACAAATAGCCCTTAAAAGGGCCTTTTGCGGGGCATTGCCCCAAAGTAATCAGCTCTTTTACCTGTAAAAAAAGTACAAATACCCCCCCAACATTAAAACCCACCACCCACACAACCAACCCTACTCTAAAACTCACCCAATCCCCCCTTAAAAAAACATAACACTAACCCCCTGAAGATCACCCTACCGTGAGACGTCTTCACCCAACCGGGCAGAAGTGGTCCTCCAGACGGGCAGAAGTCTTCATCCAAGCCAGGCAGAAGAGGTCCTCAAGATGGGCAGAAGTCTTCATCCAGGCGGCATCTTCTATCTTCATTCATCTGGCGTGGAGCGAGTCCATCTTCAAGACATCCGACGCGGAGCATCCTCTTCTTCCTTCGTCTGATGACTGAATGAAGGTTCCTTTAAATGACGTCATCCAAGATGGCATCCCTTCAATTCCGATTGGCTGATAGAATTCTATCAGCCAATCGGAATTAAGGTAGAAAAAATCCTATTGGCTGATGCAATCAGCCAATAGGGTTGAAGTTCAATCCTATTGGCTGATCCAATCAGCCAATAGGATTGAGCTGGCATTATATTGGCTGTTCCAATCAGCTAATAGAATGTGAGCTCAATCCTATTAGGTGATTGCATCAGCCAATAGGATTTTTTCTACCTTAATTCTGATTGGCTGAAAGAATTCTATCAGCCAATCGGAATTGAAGGGACGCCATCTTGGATGACGTCATTTAAAGGAACCTTCATTCAGTCATCGGACGGAAAAAGAAGAGGATGCTCCGCGTCGGATGTCTTGAAGATGGACCCGCACCACGCCGCTCCATGCCGTCTGGATTAAGACTTCTGCCTGTCTGGAGGACCTCTTCTGCCCGGCTTGGATGAAGACTTCTGCCCGGTTGAGTGAAAAAGTCTCACGGTAGGGTGATCTTCAGGGGGTTAGTGTTTTGTTTTTTTAAGGGGGGATTGAGTGGGTTTTAGAGTAAGGTTGGTTGTGTGGGTGGTGGGTTTTAATGTTGGGGGGTATTTGTACTTTTTTTTTTACAGGTAAATAAGCTGATTACTTTGGGGCAATGCCCCAAAAAGGGCCCTTTTAAGGGCTATTTGTAATTTAGTGTAGGGGGGGCTTTGTTATTTTGTTAGGGGGATTAGAGTAGGTGTAATTAGTTTAAAAATCTTGTAATTATTTTATTATTTTCTGTAATTTAGTGTGGAGGGGTTTCGTACTTTAGATAATTTTATTTAATTGTAATTAATTGTATATAGTTTGGTTAATTTATTTAATTATAGTATAGTGTTAGGTGTTAGTGTAACTTAGGTTAGGTTTTATTTTACAGGTACTTTTGTCTTTATTTTAACTAGGTAGTTATTAATAGTTAATAACTATTTAATAACTATTGTACCTAGTTAAAATAAATACAAAGTTGCCTGTAAAATAAAAAATAAACCCTAAGCTAGCTACAATGTAGCTATTAGTTATATTGTAGCTAGCTTATGGTTTATTTTAAAGGTAAGTATTTAGTTTTAAATAGGAATAATTTAGTTAAATGACCAGTCAACACAGTAGATTTGCATAATCAACAAATGTAAGATAACAATAAAATGCAATAGCACTTAGTCTGAACTTCAAATTAGTAGTAGATTTTTTTTCTGACAATTTTAAAAGTTATGTCTATTTCCACTCCCCCTGTACCATGTGACAGCCATCAGCCAATCACAAATGCATACACGTACCATGTGACAGCCATCAGCCATTCCCAAATGCATACACACTTATTCTTGCACATGTTCAGTAGGAGCTGGTGACTCAAAAAGTTTAAATATAAAAAGACTGTGCACATTTTGTTAATAGAAGTAAATTGGAAAGTTGTTTAAAATGGCATGCTCTATCTGAATAATAAATGTTTAATTTTGATTGAGTGTCCCTTTAATGATAGTAATTTTATTTAGATTTTTTTAAATTATATTTAAGTTAGGGGGGGTTAGGGTTAGACTTAGGTTTAGGGGTTAATAACTTTATTATAGTGGCGACGACGTTGGGGGCGGCAGATTAGGGGTTAATAAATGTAGGTAGGTGGCGTTGATGTTAGGGCCGGCAGATTAGGGGTTAATAATATTTAACTAGTGTTCGCGATGCGGGAGTGCGGCGGTTTAGGGGTTAATATATTTATTATAGTGGCGGCGATGTCCGGTTCGGCAGTTTAGGGGTTAAAATATGTATTTTACTGTTTGCGATGTGGGGGGCCTCGGTTTAGGGGTTAAAAGGTAGTTTATGGGTGTTAGTGTACTTTTTAGCACTTTAGTTAAGAGTTTTATGCTACGGCGTTGTACCATAAAACTCTTAACTACTGACTTTTAAATGCGGTACCAGTCTTGACAGGAGAGGGTCTACCGCTCATTTTTTGGAAGACTCGTAATACCGGCGCTATGCAAGTCCCTTTGAAAAAAGAGGATACGCAATTGACGTAAGTGTATTTGCGGTATTTCCGAGTCTGGCCAAAAAGTGAGCATTGAGCCTGTCATTTCAAGACTCGTAATACCAGCGAGCGTTAAAAAGCAGCGTTGGGACTGACCAACGCTGCTTTTTAACCCTAACGCAAGACTTGTAATCTAGGCGAAAGTTTTTTTAATATTCACTATGAAAGATTCAGCCATGTACACCTCTACTAATGACTAATGTTAGGGACAGATGGTCAGGTACTAAATGTTGGATTTTAGTCCTACATTGTTGTATGTTTTTTTAACATTCTTTTAATTGTTGGAATTCTATAATGTAAGATTATTTTTTATATTTATTGACATTTAGGTAGATTATGAGTTTTGCGTTATAGCTTTTTTCAGCTATTACGAGTCGTGTTGGTATTGCTATACCGCAAGCATTTTAGCCTGTAATGCAACGTCCATTCTGCAAAATGACGTTTTTGCGTGGGATTTTCAAAGCGCCGGTATTACAAGTTGTGTGGTGAGACTAAAAAGCTTGCATTACAGCCTATACCGACACAATCCATACCGCCATCTGAAAGCAGTAGTTATGAGTTTTGCGCCATAAAAATGTTTCACAAAACTCATAACTAAAGTGTTACAAAGTACACTAACACCCATAAACTACCTATTGACCTCTAAACCGCCACCCTCCCGCATCGCAAACACTATAATAAAGCTTTTAACCCATAATCCGCTGCCCATCCACATTGCGACTATTAAATAAATGTATTAACCCCTAATTTGCCACTCCTGACATCTCTGACACTAATAAAAATTATTAACCCCTATTCCGCCGTTCTCCGACATCACCGCCACTATAATAAAGTTATTAACCCCTATTCCGCCGCTCCCCAACATCGCCGACACTATAATAAAGCTATTAACCCCTAAACCTCTGGCCTACCACATCTCCGCCACTAAATAAACCTATTAACCCCTAAACTGCCGGCCCCCCTACATCACAAAAAACTAAATTAAACTATTAACCCCTAAACCTAACACCCCCCAACAATAAATTAAAATTACAATATAACTATCTTAAAATAAATAAAAACTTACCTGTGAAATAAAAATAAACCTAACATTAACCTAACCTTACTATTCTAATAAAATAAAAAATACTACCAATTAAAAAATCTAAATGACACATTTAAAAAACCTAACACTAAGTGAAAATCTTTAAAATTTAAGCTTACAAAAAATAATAAACAAAATTATCAAAAATAAAAATAATGACACCTAATCTAATAGCCCTATAAAAATAAAAAGCCCCCCAAAATAAAAACACCCCCTAGCCTACAATAAACTACCAATAGCGGTTAAAAGGGCATTTTGTAGGGCATTGCCCTAAGTAAAACCCATCACCCAACCAACCCCCCAAAATAAAAAAAAAATAACTCTAAAAAAAACCTGAGCTATCCATTGCCCCTACAGGGGCATTTGTATGGGCATTGCCCTTAAAAGGGCATTCAGCTCTTTTTCATTGCCCTTAAAAGGGCATTTAGCTCTTTTTCAAAAGCCCAAACCCTAATCTAAACTAAAACACCCCCCAAAAAAATAAAAAAATACTAACCCCAGAATATCTACTCACGGTTGCTGAAGTCCGGACATACAGGTGGCAAGAAGTCTTCATCCAGGCGGCTACATCTTCATCCATGTTTTTAAAAGCGAATAGGATTTTAGAAGCTCTCATCCTATTGGCTGATTTGAATATGAAGAATCAAATCAGAAAATAAGAATGCAAGGTACACCATTTTGAAACGGCTACCTTGCATTGAAGCTTCAGTGTTCGGCAGGGACCATATTAAGAGGAAGCTCCGCTCTGGATGTCTTCGCCGCTACACGCCGCCGGAATTAAGATAGAAGATGCACCCGCAATGGATGAAGATGTAGCCACCTGGATGAAGACTTCTTGCCGCCTGGGTGTCTGGACTTCAGCAACCGTGAGTAGATATTCTGGGGTTAGTATTATTTTTATTTTTTTTCAGATTAGAGTTTGGGCTTTTGAAAAAGAGCTAAATGCACTTTTAAGGGCAATAAAAAAGGAACTGAATGCCCCTTTAAGGGTAATGGGTAGTTTAGGTTTTATTTAGAGTTAGGTTTTTTATTTTGGGGGGTTTGTTGGGTGGTGGGTTTTACTGTTGGGGGGACTTTGTATTTTTTTTACAGGTAAAAAGAGCTGTTTAACTTGGGGCAATGCCCTACAAAAGGCCCTTTTAATGACTATTGGTAGTTTATTGTAGGCTAGGTGGTGTTTTTATTTTGGGGGGAATTTTTATTTTTATAGGGCTATTAGATTAGGTGTATTTGTTTTTATTTTTGATAATTTAGTTTATTAATTTTTTGTAAGCTTAGTTTTTCTTATTTTTCATAATTTAGTGTTTATTACTTTTTGTAATTTTCGATTTTTTAATTTTTCTCGTCGTGTTAGGTTTTTTTAAATTTGTAATTTAGATTTTTTAATTGGTAGTATTTTTTATTTTATTAGAATAGTAAGGTTAGGATAATTTATAGTTTAATGTTAGTTTTATTTTTATTTCACAGTTAAGTTTTTATTTATTTTAAAGTGAAAGTAAAATTTTAACCTCAGTAAAAAATATATGTAATATTTAGCAGTAATATATATGCATCGCTATGTTTGTTGAATTTTTTTTGCAAAGATTTACGTTATATTTTATTATTTTATTTCCTTACTGTGTTCGTCCTTGCTCCGCCCACCCTCTTCTTCCTGTATTTTTAGGCCTTTACGTATAGAGTGGTCCTACCCACTCTATACGTACCTTAAGTGCGCGTTCACGATCAGGGAACACATTGTACATGCGCGAATCGGCGATCAGGGAACACATTGCGCATGCGCGAATAGGCGATCAGGGACACATTGCACATGCGCGAATCGGCGATCAGGGCTCTTCAATAATGATACGGAGCAGCAGTGTCCACAAAAAGTTGTGCGCATACGCGAATTGGGCACGCGCGTCTGACAGAATTGTGTGTAACAGATTTTGCGCATGCGCAATAGATGACATATTAGGATGATGTAGCTTCACGGCCGCCGATCGGCCAGAAAGTCAATTGGTTGTAATGAAAACGTGACAAGGAAGTAAAATATGTATCGGTAAGCGGGGAGATTTAAAAATCTGAAAAACATCAGTTTGTATTTGGCTATAATGTTATTTAGAGATAGCTTAAATAAAAACGATGAATTAAACTCCTATTATTTTTAACTAACAGATCTAACTGTGCTAAGCTGACCACCTAACTTTACTTTCACTTTAAGATAGTTATATTGTAATTTTAATTTAAAGTTAGGGGGTGTTAGGTTTAGGGGTTAATATTTTAATTTAGTGTTTTGCAATGTGGGGGGCGGCAGTTATGGGGTTAATAGGTTTATTTAGTGGCAGAGATGTGGGAAGCAGGAGTTTTAGAGGGTAATAACTTTATTATAGTGTCGGCGATGTCGGGGAGTGGCGGAATAGGGGTTAATAACTTTATTATAGTGTTGGCGATGTCGGGGAGTGACAGAATAGAGGTTAATAACTTTTTTTATAGTGGTGGTGATGTCGGGGGTGGCGGAATAGGGGTTAATAACTTATATATATATAAAAAACAGAAGGGGCTGCAGTCTCAGACTGGACTGGTTACACATCCTATGACCCTGCAACATGCTCAGCCCTGGGTGCTCACTGGCACTCACAGGAAGCTGTGCTGTCCCCAGAGTCACAGGTAGTTAACCCCAGAAAGGTCTGGGTGCAAGAACCATAGGGAAAATGACAAAACAAATTAATATAACACACAGAGAAAGTCCAACACTCACTTAAAAGCTCTCAGCTAAGATTAAAAGCAAAAATGGAAGGGTTAGTTGCCGCATTTTGTCAAATGGGACATGCCCAGGTACCCCATCAAGGTCCCTTGAAAAAACCTGGGACCCTTAAACAGCCACACAATGCAAACTCTCAATCCAACAAACTGGGAACAAGTGAAGAGCAAGGGCGCACAGGCTTATGTAATCACCCCAGACATATACAAAACACGGAAGGGGACTAAACTCTCAGAACGCACCGGGTACACATAACATTTTGTTAAATATATATCTATATCTATGTATCTTTATGATTTATATGCTGCGTTATATATAGAAATATATTTTTTTAAATACATTTTTCTATGTTAAAAATGTAAGAATTGAAAGTATTTAGTTTAAAAACACATTAAAAATTAATAAAAATTATGTTACATATTTCAAGGTATTGGACTGGGAAGGACTCAAAAGTGTATGTGTATATATATATGTGTGTATATATGTGCACATATATATATATATATATATATATATATATATTTTTATATATATATATATATATATAAATATATATATATATATATATATATATACACACATATATACTGTATGTGTGTGTGTGTGTGTATGCACCATAGACCATATCCCGTTTAACCCTTTTAAAACCTTTTTATTAATAATATGACATATTTTTATTAAAAGTGTAGGCCGTGCTAACAATCCAAGAAACCAGTGGGTAAAATACTTTACTTTATTTTCTTCCAAACTTAAAACATGGCACACACGTTAAAATCATGGCACAGACAAGGGTGCAGACTAATCTGACGCATTTCGGCCCCAAATGGCCTTAATCATAGACACTAATTGTCATTAACAGCTGAGAGGCTTTATACCCCTCCCTGAATTTTGATTGGCTATCTGTGCTCTAACTTGTATTACCTATACCTAAATTATGGATAAGGCACTGACTATTCTTAAGAGCTAACACTTCTTTGTTTAACGAGCTTTACCATGGATTAGTAATATCAAAGTTGTGCGTTACTTGTAATCTGGTATATAGACTGCATCCTTCCATCTCCGCCCCCGGCCACCTCCTCCACCACTCTCAACACCTTCCCCCCAACCACTGAGAATGAAGTGTATTCCATATTGTCTTCCTCACACCTCACTACCTGCCCACTTGATCCTATTCCTTCACATCTTCTACCCTCACTCCAGCCCTCACTCACATATTCAACTGATCCCTTACTACCAGTTTATTCCCATCTTACTTCAAAGATGCAAAGTTCACCCCATCCTCAAAAAACCCTCCCTCGACCCCAATTTTCCTGCAAACTACCGCCCCATATCTGTCAGGGTGCCAGGAATCAGACTGAGACAAGAAGTGCAAAGATAATCACACCTTTATTATTAACAAAAATAATACAAAGTCCACAAGTCAAATAACAAGCCAGGAGTCAAAACCAGAGCTGGTAGTCAGACGAGCCGAGTCAGGAGCCAAAGCGAGTTGTCAGACGAGCCGGAATCAGGAACAAGGAGAACAGCAAAGTCAGGAACAAGCCAGGGATCAGGAACCAGAAGAGATGTCAGACTAGCCAGATAATACACAGGAACTCACAAACAGGTCTGAGACAACGCAAGGGCAAAGCATACTGAAAAGAGGCCCTTTAAATAATAAGTGATGACATCACAATTCTGAGACTGCAACCTGTCTCACACAGATGATGTACAACAGTAAGACCATAAGAGGGTGTGCAGGAAATGAGCAGCATCACACACTCTGAACCAGATTCAGCAAGAAAGGTGAGTAAAATGGCTGCCAGCAGCACATGGCAAACAAAGCAGGGAAAAAAACCCTGACAATATCAATGCTTCTGCTGGCTTCAAAAGTCCTGAAAAACTAGCTTTCGATCGCCTAACCCACGTCTTGTCCTCCAACTCATTGCTTGACCCCTTGCAATCTGGCTTCCGTCCCCAACGCTCAACTGAGACTGCCCTCACCAAGTTTACTAACGATCTTCTTTTTGCTAAAAACAACAGCCACTACTCAATACTTATCTTACTTGACCTGTCTGCTGCCTTTGACACCGTTGACCATCCCCTTCTCCTACGGACTCTCAGCTCCCTTGGGCTCTCTGACATTGCCCTCTCCTGGATCCACTCTTATCTCTCTATTAGGTCCTTTTCTGTCTCCTTTGCCGGCGAATCCTCCTATCCATTGCCTCTGTCTGTTTGAGTACCTCAAGGCTCCGTTCTGGGTCCTCTTCTCTATTTATACTTTCTCACTGGGTAAACTTATCAGTAGCTATGGCTTCAACTATCACCTCTGTGCTGATTATACTCAGATCTACTTATCCACCCCTGCACTCTCTCCTTCTGTCCTTTCTCACATCAGTGTCTGCTTATCTGGCATTTCTACTTGGATTAAACTTGTTTAAACATTTTAGATCTAGGATTGGTCTAAAAGTTCCCTCCTTTTTGGGAGCTACGAACAGATTCAAGTAAAATGCCAGACTCCTTTCCTGAAAGGAAACTGGAACTATTACCCCCAGGGCGGCAAGGTCCTTGACACAATGTAAGAACGCCTCTCTCTTTTTTTTTTTTTTTTTTTGTTTCAATAACTTTTATTAGTGCAAAAGAGATAACAATCTTATATAATAAGCAGTATAAATAAAATACTTACAGGGCACGCAGGCCCCTAAAGCTCAAGCATATAAACATTCAAATATGTATACAATATCACCCATGTGTATATATGTTTTATCAACTGATGAAATTTTGGTAAGGGTGGGGAAAAATATAAGAAGGGAGGGAAAAAAGGGGGTGGGCTAAAGGGGGGGAGGAGGAGGAAAAAAAGATCTGTCTTATCAACAAATTAAAGCAAAAAGAGAAAGAGAAAAAAAAATTAATTTGTTCTAGGGTAAATAGTTATGATTGGGTTATGACATTGGGAGTCCATGTAGTGTCATAATGTGTGCCCCAATCTGCCCAGATGAGTTCAAATAAGTCTGCTTTATTAAGGGTATGGAATATATTTGTCTCCATTGTGTAGATATATGCCATCATGTTTGTTATCATATTCCAACTTGGGGGAGTTACGCTTTTCCAAGATTTGGCTATTGCCGCTTTGGTTGCTGTTAAAAGGTAAATGCATAGATATGCCTGATATTTGGGCAAAGTGTGTATACCAACATGGAGAAGAGCACTGGAAGGGGATTTGGGGAGTGTTATACCTAGGCCAGATAGTACCCGAAAACAGGTGTTCCATAGGGGGTCAATTTGGGGCAGTCCCACCAAATGTGTAGGGTGTCCCCTATCCGTCCACAATTACGCCAACATAAGGGTGAGGTAGATCCATACATTTTATTAAGTCTTGTAGGTATATAGTACCAGTGTGTTAACAACTTATAAAACGTTTCAAAGAGTGTGATACAGTGTAAGGTCTTTCTTGTGAGGGTAACAGTAAATTGCCATGTTTGCGGGGAAATAGTGGTATTTAAGTAAGACTCCCATTTAAGTAAATAAGGTAGCTTATTTTCCCTGTCTTTGTTGCCTATTAGGGAGTAGTGCAGAGACAGAGGTCTGCGTAGTCTATTGCCCTGCTGCCAGGTAATTTCCCATAGCATGCGGGGGCGAAACAATTCGGGCTTAAAACCCTTAACTGGTCAGAAAGCTCCTCAGTCTGGTATATTCAAATGTCATGTATTGGGGCAATGAGAGGTCGGTACTAAGCTCTTCTAGCGTGAAAAAGCGAGGCAATGAAGGGAACGACCATAGGCCCGATACCACTTGCACTCCTATTTGCAACAATCTCTGGGGGTGAGAATCGGGTAGACCCAGTTGCAGGCCAGAAAGGGATGTGATCAGTGAGGGATGTGGAGCTATATGGGGATAGTGTCTGATTTTGTCCCACATCACGAGACATAGGATTTGTAATGTTTTGGGTATGGCGTGTATGGGGAGGAATCCAGATTTAATCCAGTAAGTTTATATGGTATGAAAGTGAAGCCTGTTCTATGATTTTCCATTTACTAGGTGATAGTATTGCCCCCCATTGTGTGATATGTGTTAACATTGCTCCCTCGTAATAGCAGAAAATAGAAGGGGAGGCTATCCCTCCGCACTGTAGGGGGCTCTGCAAAATTTTGTGTGTCACTCTTGGGGTTTTATGTTGCCAAATATAGATATCTAGGGACTCTAATTGGGAGACACCTAAAAAGGTACGTAATTTTGGGCAGAAATGACATTTTGAGAGCTGTTAATCTACCTATCCATGATATGTAAGTATAATCCCATCTGTCTTTCAGTGTGCGTAATTCAGATAGTAGAGGTAGATAGTTGTCTTTTATCATCTGTGGTATGTTAGCTGATATTTTGACTCCTAGGTGCGATACAAAGCTGTCAACACAGTTAATTTTATATTGGGTCCTGAGGATTTCAACCTCCTCTGGGGTCAGGCCCCATGTGAAAATTTCGGTTTTGTCTAAATTTAATTTATACAGGGACATACGGCCAAAGGATTCGAGGGTATTCTTTAATCTGGGGAATGAGGATAATGGATCAGAAGAAAAGATTGTAACATCATCAGCAAATAATGCTATCTTGTGGTTTGTGCCATGCAAGGTGACTCCATCTATCTTTTTGTCTGATCTAATTTGTTCCGTGAGAGGTTCAATCGCCAAAGCAAATAGTAACGGTGAGAGGGGACATCCCTGTCTTGAAAAAGGGAGTGAGTGAAATTCCAAGCCTTTAACCGTCACTGTGGGAGCAGAATGTAGCGCTTGAATAGCTTTCACAGTGTTTTCCGGGAAACGAAAGACCCCAAGAACCTCCCATAAATAACTCCAACAAACACGGTCGAAGTCTTTCTCCGCATAGAGCGATATGACGAAGAATGGCCTATTCAATCTGGTGGATTCAGTACATATGTTAAGTAAGTGCCTGGTGTTGTCGGGTCCTTCACAGTTGGGTATGAAGCCTACTTGGTCAAGGTCAATAAGATGGGGGAGCAGCACGGATATACGGTTAGCTAATAATTTGACATAAATTTTGACGTCTAAGTTAATCAGGGAGATTGGCCTATAGTTTGAGCAGAGGGATAAGTCTTTTTGGAGTTTTGGGATTGTTATTATTGTGGCTTCTAAAAACTCTTTGGCAAACTTTCCCTCCTGCCTAGCCTGATTAAAAAACTTTAGGAGTAGAGGCGCCAATTCATTGATAAAGGTTTTATAAAAAATCGCTGGCTATCCATCAGGGCCCGGGGCTTTAAAAGCTTTCAAGTGTTTGATAACATTTTTAATATATTTTATTGTAAAGGGGGCTGTAATGGATTCACGATGTTCATCTGAGAGAGTTGTGAGTTTCAGATGATCTAGGAACCCACTAATTTCAGGGGTAGTGGCTAGCGAGTGAACTGATGTCTCTTCTAAATTGTATAACCTTGAGTAGAATTTTGAACACCTCTCTTTTTATCTGGTCTACAGATAATATGGAGAGGAGAAACCTGCCTCTGGGAGGAAAAGATTTGAAGTCTATTTTGCATCCCTGGGAGACAATGTCCACCACCCAGGGATCTGGTACATCTCTTATCCAAGCCTGGGAAAAAAGAGAGAGTCTGCCCCCTACAAGATCCGCTACTGGATCGGGGGCCAACCCTTCATGATGACTTGGAATCAGCTGAAGGCTTTTTAGATTGCTTTCCCTTATTCCAGGACTGGTTGGGCTTTCAGGAAGGCTTGGCTTGATCTTGCTTGGAGGAAGGGGAGGAAGACTTGCCTTTAAAGTTACGAAAAATTACTCTGAAATCCCTTATCTTGAGGAAGAAAAGAACCCTTCACTCCAGTAATATCTGAGATAATTTCCGCCAAACCAGGTCCAAACAAGGTCTTACCCTTGTAAGGAATATAGCCATGAGCTTAGATTTAGATGAAACATCCGCAGACCAGGACTTCAACCACAAGGCCCTGCGGGCTAGGGCGGCAATACCAGAAATTTTGGCTCCCAGTTTAATAACCTATAAGGAAGCATCTGTAATTAAGGAATTGGCTAACTTGAGAGCCTTAATCCTGTCCTGGATCTCATCAAGAGGGGTATCCGTCTGAAGAGATTCAGACAACGCATCAAACCAGTAAGCTGCAGCGCTGGTAACAGTGGCGATACACACCGCAGGTTGCCATTGTAGACCCTGGTGGATATACATCTTTTTTAGTAAAGCCTCCAATTTTTTATCCATTGGATCTTTAAAAGAACAACTATCAACTATGGGAATAGTAGTCCTCTTGGCCAAAGTGGAGATCGCTCCTTCTACCTTATGAATCATCTGCCATGACTCCTTAATAGAATCCTCTATAGGAAACATCTTCTTAAAAAGAGGAGATGGACAAAAAAGGGAATACCAGGTCTTTCCCATTCTCGAGCAATATTCTCCACAGCACGGTCAGGAACTGGAAAACCTCCACCGCGGAGGGAACATCAAAGTATTTGTTCAATTTACTAGACTTTTTAGGATTGACTACGATAGTTGTGTCAGAGTCGTTCAAAGTAGCCAAAACCTCCTTAAGTAATAAGCAAAGGTGTTCTAGCTTAAATCAGAAGGATACCACTTCAGCATCAGTAGAAGAAATTACACTGTCTGTCTGAGTCTGAGACTTCCCCCTCAGATGCTCCCGACATGTCTTCTTCCTCAGGCTTATGGAAAGGGACACCCTGGATAGCCAGAAACCTTACTAGCTGTCTCCTTAAATTTCCTTTTACGCCTTCCCAGCAACATGGGGAAAGCTGACAAAGCCTCAGATACCGCAAGGGATACCTGGGAAGCAATGTCTTGTAGAGAAAACCCTACAGGATTGCAAGCAGAAACACAGGGCACTGTTTGTGGAGACTGGAAAAGTTGGAACGCTTGAGGAGAAAGCTGTGGCATATCTGCAGCAGGAGACACATGAACAACATGTGCCTGGGATAATGGTGGCTCATGGGCAAATATGTTATCTCTATAACTTAAAGTTCTCTCAATGTATGAGGAACAAAAATGAACTGGGGGTTCCACCTGAGCATCAAAACATACCTGATAAGCATCAACTTCCACTGTGATAATGGTTTGAAAAGCCTCTTGATCCATTTTATGTAATAAATAAGGATAAAGTGTACAAATTATTTATTTGAAAATAAAAAATAAATGTGTACTGTGTCTTTAAATAGAAATGTGTGTTAGCGCAACAAACCAAATAGACCTTAGGCTACCTATACACTTCAGTAGCTTTACTG
The DNA here is from genome assembly GCF_027579735.1 of Bombina bombina. NCBI lineage: Eukaryota > Metazoa > Chordata > Amphibia > Anura > Bombinatoridae > Bombina > Bombina bombina. The sequence goes on along the minus strand of NC_069504.1, from coordinate 384,514,363 downwards.
GGGTGTCTACCAGTCCTGCAGCTCATTTTCAAATACAGAGCAGTTACAGAGCCCTAACTGCCTAAAAAATGGCTTACAACAGTAATCTCCATGACCAAAAGTTAAAGTAAAAAAAGTACTATAACACACTGAGCCACCATAAATCACCTCACAGTCTCAATGCCCAAACTGCCTAAAAGAAACCCCGAACATGAAAGTTTAATAAAGTCTCATATTAGCTGTAACAAGTGCCAGCAATCTCCTTGCAAAAGAAAATTAAAATGGAACTTACCTGAAAGTGCTGTCCGGCAGCAGGACAGCTCACCTGGTTTGAGAGGGTGCAGCACCTCACATGAACATGTGAAGAGAGAAAAACTGAGTAAACCTACTCAGGTTTTCTAGTTAGGGCAGCAGAGTTTTGAGAAAACGAAGTGAGGATTGTACTTCACAAGTTCTCAAGTGCTCAAAAGCCACCACTGCCCTACTGAAGAGACTGATGTGGACTAGGCTAGACCCCAGAAGAGAACAGAGTAAGCTTACTCTGCTAAAAAAAATAATAACATTTTGATTGAAGAAAACTTCTCATCAGACACCTAAACTTCACCTCCTCCTTGCACTACAGGCAAAGAGAATGACTGGGGTATTGTGGGTAGGGGATTGATATTTAACAGCTTTGCTGTACGGTGCTCTTTGCCTCCTCCTGATGGCCAGGAGTGACATTCCCAACAGTAATTGATGATGATCCATGGACTCACCATGTCATTAGAAAGAAATATAGAAGAGAGCATCACCTAACACTCAATTAAATTCTAATATAAACCATTCAACTATATCACTATCCCTCAAATCCATGGAACCATATAGTTGTGAGTCCAAATTTTCTTAAACCATATTTTTTAAATCATATCCTTAACTGCTCATCTTCATGACCGCAGTCAAAAACATGCGATTGATCCCATATGTCAATAAAAACATTCATCTATATCAATATGAAGCAGATAGAAAATGGGAAATAATCTCCAGCTATGTAAGAAAGATAAGATAGACAATTTTCTTATCAACTTCCTATTCCTAATAGTGACTGTTATTTGTCCCTCAAACTTCAGTAACACAATAATGTATGGGTTGCTACCTACTCTCCCATCACTCAATAAAGTATTTAGTTTTAAAAAAGTTGTTTATTACCATGTGGCCATATCAGGAGGTCCTAATTGAGGATTACAAACGATGTGCAACTGTACTTTATTTTATTAATTCAGAAAGTATTCTATTAGAAATTAAGAAATATTTGCACTAACAATATTTTATATATTAATATTCCTGCACTATTAATGCTATATTGTGAACATGTTTTTACATTGATTGAGTAAATGAAAATGTATCAGTATCATTTTTGTTTTCCCTTTAAGTTTAACATCTATTGGCTATGTATTCCACAGCTCAAGCGAGGGACTCGGAGGGGTGGAGAAGATCGTACTCATCACCATTAGCTCAGCAGTCATCCTGATGGCCATTTTAGGCAATCTGTTAGTGATGGTTGCAGTATGTCGGGATAGACAGCTAAGGTCAGTTGTACAAATGCATTAGACAAGCATAATTTTAATACCTAATGAATTGTGCTACAAGCTTAAATAGCTACATTGTTATAGGGCTGAATTCTGCTGTCATACCACAACAATAGCTTAGATTCCAAAGTCAAGGTTTTTCTCTTGAGTTAAAAAAGATTTCCGATTCCTAGGTTACTCTGTGGCAATGGTTTTCAAACCTGTACTCAGGCCTCCCTAACAGGCCAGGTTTTTAGGATTACCTTGGGTGAAAGCAGGTAAAATAACCATGTTTATTAATCATCTGATTATGTTCCAGTTCAGATATCCTCAAAATCTGACCTGTTGGGCTGGCCTGAGGACAGGTTTAACCAGAGTCTGTTCATTATAGGGATATTAAATATTAAATACATGCTAGAAATAATGATGTATTCAAAGCAATGATTAGTCATAGAATAATATGAAAATGTATTTTTTTTTTGCAATTAGTTGTTTAAATATTGAAAATATAAGTGTGAAGGTTTAGTAAAAATATAGTCCTTTAGTTTCTAATAATTTATGGACGCCACCATGTTTAAACTAGTTTTCTATTTTTCTCTCCACAAATAAAGCTCTTTGGAATCCCTTTTAGATTATCCTATATTCCACCCAATGTTGTTTGGACAAGTCTTCTTTTATTGCTTGTTTTAGATCTGTCCCTATGTATCCTCAGCAGGACATCTAAAAGGAGCTTAAAGGGACATTATACACTAGATTTTTCTTTGTAAATGATTCACTTATATAGCTCAAACATTTTTTTTTTAATGTATAGTTTTGCTTATTTTTACATTACTCTGATTTTCAGACTCCTAACCAAGCCCCAAAGTTTTAGGAGAATACCGTCAGATACCTACTCCAGCTTGCTCCTGTTTGTGTAAAGGGTCTTTTCATATGCAGAGGAAGGGGGAGGGGGTGACTGCTATTTCCCACTTTCAGCGGGTGTTCCAGTAACCTTTTCAACAGAGCTAAACTGGGGGCTTCTAAATAAGTTTTTAAATGGTTTTATACTGGATTTTTATATCAGTATCTATGCATATTATTCTCTATAGAAGTGTCTATTACATGCAGTTAAATGAAAATTGGTGTATAATGTCCTGGCTCCCATTACTTTATAGAAAATAAATTTAGAAAACTCACATCTTTCAGAGTTAAATTACAGGCAAAGGGAAAAAAAAAATATTGCCAAGATTTTTTAAACAACACATAACTAAACGCATTCTATATTACTATCTCATATTGTTTAATAACTGCAAAATCTCAATTTGAAAAAAAAATGTAATTGTTTACAAAGAGGGTTGGAAAGCTGTATAAAAGTTATATCTGGAATATTTGTAGTTTCACTTGCATGTCAACATAAATAAAAAAATAATACATGGCAGTCTTTTGTTACTGTAGATTTTTTTTTTTAACAATTATTAAATATTTGAGATTGTGCTGTAATATTTGTTTAAAACATCAAATGTTAGTCTTATTTTCTTTTCAAATGTAAATATATTCTAATATGTATTCATTTTATATGTGTAAATTAGTATGTCCTTTGAGAATTAAAGGGACATGAATCCCAAAAATTTTCTTTCATGATTTAGGTAGAACATACAATTTTAAACATCTTTCCAATTTACCTCTATTTGCTTAATTCTCTTGGTATCATTTGTTGAAGGAGCAGCAATGCACTACTGGTTTCTAACTGAAGACACGAGTGAGCCAATGACAATCAGTATATATATGCAGCCACCATCAGCAGCTAGAACCTAGGTTCTTTGCTGTTCTTGAGCTTTCCTAGATAAACCTTTTAGCAAAGGATATCACCAACTCTTTCTGAATAATAATAAAAAAGTGGTTTCGTGTTCCTTTAAGTCAAATGTTAGATTCTAATAAGCAATCTATTATTTAAAGGGACAGTAAAGCCAAAATTAAACTTTCATGATTCAGATAGAGCATGCAATTTTAAACAACTTTCCAATTTACTTTTAGCACCAAATTTGCTTTGTTTTCTTGGTAGTCTTATTTGAAAGCTAAACCTAGGTAGACTCAAACTGATTTCTAAACCACTGAAGGCGGCCTCTTATCTCAGTGCATTTTGACAGTTTTTGCTTTGTTTCTTTATATCTTTTATTGAAGAGTACATAAAAGCTCATAAAAGCTCAGGATTGTGCATGTGTCTTTAGTACTCTATGGCAGCAGTGTTTTGCAACATTTTTTGTAGCTTTGTTATACAATGTTTACTCCTCAATAAAAGATACCAAGAGAACAAAGAACATGTGATAACAGAAACAAATTGGAAAAGCACCTTTACTGGGATTGCATGCCCCCTAGTCTGCTTGTGAACTGTGTCTATTTGTGTGACAGCAGGGTGCGGCATTGTCCTGTGTTCACACCATTTACAAAATACAAAGTACTTTGCTTTTTGATTTATTAAATATCTTCAACAACTAAAAAACACCATTTACATTGTTCACATCAACTATTAACGCTGTTGATAAAAGTCACAATTTTGACTCCTGAATGTTAATTTTTCAAATACTCCCTGAAATCAATTGTTGGAAAATTGTTTTGAGTGTAACATTTGATTCCATGAAAAAAACATACTTGACAAATGTAAGATATATTTCTCTAGTTGTATCCCCCCCAAGTTCTGACTGTTGCATTCAAAATTGTCTTCTAATATTTACCTTAAAAGGGGGCATATAAGTAGTGAAATTAATCTTAGACAAAAATAAATAAATATAGTCATTATATAGAAATATACATGTACAAAAAGACATTAATTGGACATTTATGGCTAGATTACAAGCGGAGCGCCAAATATCGCTTTTGCGAGGGTGATATTTATGCTCATAACACACAGTGATAATCTTTGCACCAGGGCGAAGTACCCCCTTATATCCAACCTTTTAAGCAATCAGGTACACAGTCTCTGTTATGTCACAGTACATAGATGGTTAAGCGGCACACTATTATAGTGAATAAAAAGAACTTGCACTCACTTTCCCATGATAGTGTCAGTCTTCCGATCAGCCAGGAAACCCTCTTAGGATCCCACACTCTGTGTTTTACTCCTTCCGCTGTTCAGATCTTTGTGTAGATAGTGCACTTTTCCACCTGTGCACAAATGCCGCTTAACCCCTGTGTCAGCCAGATGCAGTCCCAGTGAATGTCCAATAGCCCTTTAGCCGTCCAAATCACAAATCACAAAAAGAGAGCAGTTGCTAGAGCGGCTAAAAAGACATCCTTTATTGCAAAAAACATGCATTAAAAAGTAGACCAACGAGGGTAATACAAGCATAACAAAAGTTAAAAAAACTTTCAAACAGAAATCCTCACAGAAAGGACGCGTTTCGGGTTGCCCCGTATTCACACATAGCTGTGGGAGTGTCCTGTTGGTTCTTATGTTCTCACCTGCACTTACACACCCTATTCATAATGGCTATGTTTCTCTTTTGACCTTGTTGTTTAACTATTTCTTTACTGCAATTGTCCTGCTGGTAAAGTAGTTGTTTGTACTATACGCATACTCTACGTTTAGATATAAATTCCTTACAATTCTTTTGCATATGAGGAAAAAAGGAGGTCTGTAAATTAGCACAAAAATGGCTACCCTGAAAAAAAGAGGTTAGTTCCAAAATACCTCTGAACAATAACTATTAAAAACCAAATACAGGGTGCGCTAATGAAAGCTGCTAATATAGAGGATAGAATAAAACTAACAAATGCAGAGTTAGTGTTAAAAAACGAATGATGTTTATACCATAAAATATATTTTAATATATATAAATAAACCCTAATACATGTAAACTAACATTTGAAATACATAATATGTAAAATATAAAAAGAAAAATGAAAATAAAACCACCGGTGGAAAAAAATATCAGGGGAACGAAATGAGAGTCCGTGGTAGGCTTTAAAAATGTATCCAAATAAACAAAGTTCATTGGTTAAAAATGCAAATGAAAAAATGTATAAAAATCAAATGAGAGCATGGAAAGCAGCTGAGTCAGTCTATGTGGCTGTATCAATGTAACTTTGCATCAATGTAACATTCGAAATAAAAGTTCAGTGGGTGGCTGAAAGGACAATCTGCATCAAAATGGAAAAGTCAGTGCCATAAATGATTCGTCTTACAAGTTAGACTCACCCAGAATACGAAGCTATTTTCTGTTATGCTTCTCCGTGTCCAAGTGTAGTAGGTCCGATGTGAACACGTTAGACCCTTGATAGATAGGAAATTACCTTTCAGGTGAACAGTATCGCTCCAGCGTGTACTGTGGTTTGCCGGATTGTGCAGCGTGTGCGGGGTCACGTGATGGTTTGTTCCAATCAGATGCACGGATTACCGGGTGGTCTGTAGATCAGCGTGTAAGTGATGTCTGCAGATTCTAAGAGTCACAGTTAGCCAGGCTTGATGTTGTGAGATGGGAAACAATGTTACATTGCAGTTGGGATTGTTTTTGTAGAGTTCAAAATGGAAAACAACAGAGCGCTCTGTATGTTAAGTTAGACTTGGTAGTAAAAACAATCACAGTGTTGCGGATCAACGCGTTTCAGCTGGTGTAGCCTTTTTCAAGATGAATTCAGACTGCTCGCTGCTCTCCTTTTATTGAGGATAATTGTTTAGGACTCCTCCTTGTTGGGTGCTCAGTTTTTTTCTTAAAGGGAAGTATCCTTTCCATGATTCAAATAGTCTCTCATAAAATAGCGGACTCTCATTTTTAAAGGGAGCATAATGTGTATACACACATATATGAATCTCATGTGTAAAAATGTGAATGAAAAGGTGGAAAAAAAAAAAAAAAAAAAAATCACATCCTATTATGATGTATTATGTGTAAAATAAACTTAAATGAAATAAAATTCCTTATCTAATTCATATCTAGGGAAAAAAACATATGTTTTATCTTACAGTGATCTATAAAGTGAAAAAGGGTCTTATTTGTGTTGTGGATAAATAATATAATAAATTTATGTCCATATAACAAGTTTAACAAATTTAATAAATTTGTTAGGTTTGGATAAATTGTGAAAATTAATCTTATCAGTGTAATTTGATGAATAAGGGTGAAAGAAATCTAATATATAGAAAAATTATTATTTTATATTCAATATGTGAAAAAGTGTATAAAATACGGTGTTATACGAACTAGTGGTGTCATTTTAATCTTGTGTTTAATAAATATTATGATTGGGGAAAAAATTATATAGTTGAAAATAGTTGTCCTTAATAGTGTATAGATTCCTAACTTAGTTAGACTTATTAACTATTTATAGATGTTATATAGTATTTGTATTATCTTATTGTCTATTAAAAGAATATAAAGTTGATGATAGATGGATAGATAATCAATAATAAATAAATAGAATAAAAGTGAAAACTCATATTGATTTTGAACCCTAATTTGTATTGTTTAATTTGGAACTAAATGTAATATGTGAGGAAGTGGTTATTTATTTTTAATTGCATACGATTTATTAATGCATTACAGAATTTAAATCCAGTTCTGCATTTAAACCAAATGGTTCTAAAGTTTTGAATTGAAATATCAATTCAGCTTCGGCACGTAGCAACTTTTTATTGAGGTCACCACCTCTCCAATTGTTAGTGATTTTTCTTATACCCCAGTATTTTAGACCCATTGTGTTTTGATTATGACATTCTTTAAAATGTCTAGATAGTAGATGCCCTGTGAAACCGTGTTCAATGTTTAAGAGATGTTCACGAATTCTATCTTTTAGGGGTCGTGAGGTCTCCCCCAAATACTGTTTGAAACAAGGACACTGTATCAGATATACTACATTGCTGTCAGTACACCCGATACAGTCCCTAATCTCAAAATCTTTATTGGTGGTGGTCGACTTTACCCACTTGTTTTTTTTTTTTTTCACCTTTTCATTCACATTTTTACACATGAGATTCATATATGTGTGTATACACATTATGCTCCCTTTAAAAATGAGAGTCCGCTATTTTATGAGAGACTATTTGAATCATGGAAAGGATACTTCCCTTTAAGAAAAAAACTGAGCACCCAACAAGGAGGAGTCCTAAACAATTATCCTCAATAAAAGGAGAGCAGCGAGCAGTCTGAATTCATCTTGAAAAAGGCTACACCAGCTGAAACGCGTTGATCCGCAACACTGTGATTGTTTTTACTACCAAGTCTAACTTAACATACAGAGCGCTCTGTTGTTTTCCATTTTGAACTCTACAAAAACAATCCCAACTGCAATGTAACATTGTTTCCCATCTCACAACATCAAGCCTGGCTAACTGTGACTCTTAGAATCTGCAGACATCACTTACACGCTGATCTACAGACCACCCGGTAATCCGTGCATCTGATTGGAACAAACCATCACGTGACCCCGCACACGCTGCACAATCCGGCAAACCACAGTACACGCTGGAGCGATACTGTTCACCTGAAAGGTAATTTCCTATCTATCAAGGGTCTAACGTGTTCACATCGGACCTACTACACTTGGACACGGAGAAGCATAACAGAAAATAGCTTCGTATTCTGGGTGAGTCTAACTTGTAAGACGAATCATTTATGGCACTGACTTTTCCATTTTGATGCAGATTGTCCTTTCAGCCACCCACGGAACTTTTATTTCGAATGTTACATTGATGCAAAGTTACATTGATACAGCCACATAGACTGACTCAGCTGCTTTCCATGCTCTCATTTGATTTTTATACATTTTTTCATTTGCATTTTTAACCAATGAACTTTGTTTATTTGGATACATTTTTAAAGCCTACCACGGACTCTCATTTCGTTCCCCTGATATTTTTTTCCACCGGTGGTTTTATTTTCATTTTTTCTTTTTATATTTTACATATTATGTATTTCAAATGTTAGTTTACATGTATTAGGGTTTATTTATATATATTAAAATATATTTTATGGTATAAACATCATTCGTTTTTTAACACTAACTCTGCATTTGTTAGTTTTATTCTATCCTCTATATTAGCAGCTTTCATTAGCGCACCCTGTATTTGGTTTTTAATTCTTTTGCATATACCGTTAATATTATCAATTGCGTTATAGGCTCCTATCATTGTATTTAAGTTGTCCCTTTTTAGGGTAGCCTATCGCTATTTTATATATATGCATGACAAGCTGAAGGGCGCTTTTTGAATTATGTTAGCTGATCTGATCCTATATGTGCTATTTTTATATATGTAAGCAAGGCTGGAGAAATATATGAATTATTAATAGTCAATTGTATCATTAGAATCTTATTGGTGACAAATGTGTAAAATTTGATTATATGTTACGTACTATTTCAAGATATATATTTCTTGTATTGCACTCAAAATACCATTTCAATAATCAGCGCTATACTAGCTAAAAAAACCATCACAGTCCTTCAGATATTATTATTACATCTTGTTTCATAATGCAATAGTGTTCATACCTAGCACACTTTGTACTGACAGATAAGCTTTCTAACCTACGCCTTTTATTTAATTCTAATTACATTTGTTTCAGTCTAAGGGACTAGAACGTGGTTTTTGTAGCTTAGTCAAAATACCATAGTGTCTTATTAGAGACTCTATTACCGAGGTTTAACATTTATAAATGTTTATACTTAGTAACAAAATATTTTCATCTTTTCATCTGACAGTTTATTGTCGATTAGAATAACTAATACTTAGATCTCATACTCACTCTCCTATTCAGAATATTAAATAACACAGTCTTATTATTAAACTGAGACTAAGAGGGAAAAGATAAAAGAAAGAAATAAAACTGCAAAACGGAAAGTTTTGCACTTGCCACACATTTCATACATAGGCACAACCAGTCAGTAAATTCCTTTAAATGGCAAGCTATAGAACTATTCAATAGCCCCAGAAGAGGTGGGGACAGAGAAAAGGAATTGGCCCGCAGAGAAGCATATTGGATATTTCAACTTGAAACAAGATATCCCATGGGTTTAAGTCAGTATATGATATTATGAACCATTGGGAAAGATAGACCCTTTAATAATGTGATTATACTAGTAATCAATTAATAACTTCTATTTCACCACTGAAGAAATGTGTAAACATGTAAAAATGAAAACAACATAAACATAGAAAGACTTCTATAAAATTTATAAAGTTTAAGCATAAGAGCCATTATAGAAGTTAGCATCTAAGCACTAGTATATTTAAATCTAGGTATTGAGACCATTATATAAGTAGGTATTTCTTTCTTTTATCTTTTCCCTCTTAGTCTCAGTTTAATAATAAGACTGTGTTCTTTAATATTCTGAATAGGAGAGTGAATATGAGATCTAAGTATTAGTTATTCTAATCGACAATAAACTGTCAGATGAAAAGATGAAAATATTTTGTTACTAAGTATAAACATTTATAAATGTTAAACCTCGGTAATAGAGTCTCTAATAAGACACTATGGTATTTTGACTAAGCTACAAAAACCACATTCTAGTCCCTTAGACTGAAACAAATGTAATTAGAATTAAATAAAAGGCGTAGGTTAGAAAGCTTATCTGTCAGTACAAAGTGTGCTAGGTATGAACACTATTGCATTATGAAACAAGATGTAATAATAATATCTGAAGGATTGTGATGGTTTTTTAGCTAGTATAGCGCTGATTATTGAAATGGTATTTTGAGTGCAATACAAGAAATATATATCTTGAAATAGTACGTAACATATAAACAAATTTTACACATTTGTCACCAATAAGATTCTAATGATACAAGTGGCTATTAATAATTCATATATTTCTCCAGCCTTGCTTACATATATAAAAATAGCACATATAGGATCAGATCAGCTAACATAATTCAAAAAGCGCCCTTCAGCTTGTCATACATATATATAAAATAGCGATTGGCTACCCTAAAAAGGGACAACTTAAATACAATGATAGGAGCCTATAACGCAATTGATAATATTAACGGTATATGCAAAAGAATTGTAAGGAATTTATATCTAAACGTAGAGTATGCGTATAGTACAAACAACTACTTTACCAGCAGGACAATTGCAGTAAAGAAATAGTTAAACAACAAGGTCAAAAGAGAAACATAGCCATTATGAATCAGGTGTGTAAGTGCAGGTGAGAACATAAGAACCAACAGGACACTCCCACAGCTATGTGTGAATACGGGGCAACCCGAAACGCGTCCTTTCTGTGAGGATGTCTGCTTGAAAGTTTTTTTAACTTTTGTTATGCTTGTATTACCCTCGTTGGTCTATTTTTTAATGCACGTTTTTTGCAATAAAGGATGTCTTTTTAGCCGCTCTAGTAACTGCTCTCTTTTTGTGATTTGATATTTATGCTCCACTTAGTAATACCAGAGCACGGAAATGCAAATTGCAACAAAGCTTTGCGTTTACGAGATTGCGCTTCAATAGGCTCCAACAGGCTCCAATGGGAGCCTCGTTCTCAATCCGTGGACACGGCATGAGAACCTAGTGCAGCAAAGAGGGTAAGTCACACAGCGATGGGCAGCAAATGTTAAATATATATGGGTATGTAAACATATTAACACATAAATATGTATGTATATAAGCATTTATATATATATATATTTACTGGGAAAATACAGTTCCCCATAGAACACAATGTAAAGGCACTTTTCAGTGACATTTTATTCTAACTCCCCACACCTGCTAACTTTAACCCCTAAAAGCTGCTTTGTTTAGATTTTTTTTTAAATAAAAAACTAAAATATACTTTATTTTGGGGCCAATTGGGGCACTTTAGGAAAATTAACCAGAGAGCTGATAATCTAGCCCTTAGTAATTCTTCCATCCTTACAATGTTCATGCACAGGAATATAGTCACACCTAAACACTAAATGAATTTTAGATATAATGAAGCATTCAAAGAAAAGATTAGTCTGAGTATAACATGTAGATATATGTTTTAAAATGTAATTACCTGTTTAAATATTGACAAAATAAGTGTAAAGTATTAGTGTCTATAAAACAATAGGAGCTGCCATGTTGTAATTTAGGTTACCTTCTTTGCTGTGGCCAATTAAGGACAGTTATAAATAGGTCACTAGAATGTGCAGCCAATGGTTGTGTGGAATATAATAATTCATTTTCTAATTGCTAATTTTGAAACCTATCAATGGCAGGAAAATAATCTCACCTTTACAATAAGGTCCCTGAGGAATCACACAAACATCTGTAAATATATACTATTTGCCTTTGCATTGGCTGTATTGTGTTTTGCAAACTGTTTTTAGAATATCAAATCATGTGATAACGCCTGAGTAATATATACTGACCCTTGTTGTTGTTAAATCTAATTACTTTGGTAAATAAATGTGAATTAACTTTTCACAATGATCTGTTTTATTGTTCTTCTTCATTCTAGATGGGTACTTATTACCTGTGCTGGAAAATGTGTTGTTCTGTCTCAACATTAAAATGCTTCTTGTAAAATGTGTTATTGTTTAAGCAGCATATGTACATATGCTACATGTGGCTAGAGGACCATGATTCAAACACCATGCCTAGTCAGAGCACAGGCAGTGGTGTGCATTGCATCAGTAAAAACTTTATTTGTATCCTACAAGCCAGCTCTGACTCTCTGAGATGGTGTAGTTTTTAATGCTTCACAGGGTACTCATAGCATATGTGAGTATGCCGCTAAAATTTCAATGCACCCGGGCATATTTCAGTTTGACCCTTCTATCCTTTTAAAAGGACATAAAATAATATTTTTAGTATAGTATAAGATTGTATATATTAGGAATTAAACACTACATTACAAAAAAAGAAACATTTAAGATAAAAGTTATTTTTTTCTGTTTTTCAGTCCATGGGGCATACCATCTTAAAAGCCTCTTACCTTATCTCCTGTGCTGAGGTCGATTAGGGGAGCATTATTGGGAGTCTTGAATGTTAATGTTAGGATGTTGTGTTCTATTCTGGAAGCTAGAGAAAGTCAGTGTAGGGATTGGCATAAAGGTGCAGCCAATGAGGAGCAATGTGCAAGTAAGATCAGCCTGGCAGAGGCATTCATTATAGATTGTAAAGGCAGCAGCTAGGGAGAGCAGAGAGGTTGTAGTTGCAATAGTCAAGGCGGGAAATGATGAGAGAGAGAGTGGATTATAATCTTAGTTGTGTCTTGTGTAAGGATGTGGCAAATTGTGGATATGTTTTTAAGGTGGATATGTCAAGAAATGGCTACAGCCTGGATTGGAGGGGTGAATAAAAGATCTGTCAAGTGTGACCCCAAGGCATAGGGTATGAGGGGCTGGGGTAAGGATGGTATTATTGATAGTTATAGAAAGTTGGGGGTACAGATTTTGGAAAAAGTTAGGTAAAATAAGGAGATCAGTTTTAGAGAGATTAAGGTTAAAGAAAAAATCCAGGATGTTAGTGACCAAGTTAATAAGGAAGGGGAAAGGTATAGTACAGAGAGGTAGATAGTGGTGTAATCAGCATACACATGATACTGAAGCCCATGGGACTTTATTAAGGAACCTAAGGATGAAGTATTAATTGAAAGGAAAAGAGTTTGTATTTGTTAAAGATTCAGTCAGAGGGAAATAAAATACCTGTACAATCTCCTTGTCTGTTTCCAGGCCTAGGAGTGTGGCTGAAGTAGGGACCCCCATGTGACAATACAGCATGGGAACTAGAAAGTTCACAATTATAAAGGGACATGAAACCCACATTTTTCCTTTCAAGATTAAAAGGGAGCATATAGTTTAAAAAAAAAAAAAAAAATTCCAATTCGCTTCTATTATCAAATTGCTCTGTTATGGTATTCTTTGATGAAGAAACTACTTAGATGTGTAGCAAACAAATGTTTTCCATAGCACATCCTATACTTTTAATGGAGAGCTAAGGGAATGTTATTAATGCTCGTATTAAAAGTGGTGAGTTTAAAGGACAGTTTACTCCGGAAATTGTTTTGTTTAAAAAGATAGATAATCCCTTCATTTACCCATTCCCCAGGTTTGCATAACCAACACGGTTACATTAATATACTCTTAACCTATGTGATTACCTTGTATCTAAGCCTCTGCATACTGACACCTTATTTCAGTGCTTTTTTTTGCAGACTTGCATTTTAGCCAATCAATGCTTACTCAAAGGTAACTTCACAGGAGTGAGCACAATGTTATCTGTATGGCACACATGGACTAGCGCTGTCTAGCTGTGGAAAAACTGTCAAAATGCACTGAGATAAGGGCAGCCTTCAAGGGCTTTGATATTAACATATAAGCCTACCTAGGTTTAGCTTTCCACACAGAATACCAAAAGAACAAAGCAAATTTGATGATGAAAGTAAATTGGAAAGTTGTTTAAAATTGCATTCCCTATCTGAATCGTGCAAGTTTAATTTTGACTAGACAGTCCCTTTAAGTGTTGTGTTGAAATGCAATAAAAAATACAATTGGCAATATTGCCCTTTTAGAGACCTGAAGTAAATTGTTTGTGCTTAATTGGTTGTATAGCAAGTTATTATCCTTAAAACATGTATATGACAAGGTGCTGCACTGGGAAAAGTTCAAAGGTGTATATGTGTGTGTGTTTATAGTTTTATATCTATTTGTCTATTCACTATATGGCCAAAAGTGTGCTGACACCTGACCAATAGACCTATATGAGCTTGTTGGACATCCCATTTCAAAACCATAGGCATAAATGTGAAGTTGCCCCTCCCCTATCCCTTTGTGGCTATAACAGTTCTTCTGTGAAGGCTTTCCTCAAGATTGTGTAGTGTGTCTGTGGGAATTTGTCCCATTCAGCCAAAAAAGACTTTGTGAAGTAAGGCACTGATTTTGAAAGAGAAGTCCTGACTCAAAACCAGATGTGAGTGCTTCCTAGACTATTGCTCAAGCGAGAAAAATATAATTGCTATTGATTTAACTTGAGCACAAAAGCAGTAATATTTTTGAGTTCCACTTCTAATCTAGCCTTTTATGGGGAATTTCAATTTAGTATATTATGTGTGTGGCTGTGTGCTGTCCCTCTGAATGTGTTGAAGGAAGTTTACTAGAAACAATATACTAATGGTTCAAAATAGAGTTGTTAGCATGTGCACCTGTATAGTTTTTTTGGTAACCACTGATTTACATAATAAAGGAAATGGTGCCTATTAATACTAAAGTACATGCTAAATGTAACATGCTAAATGTCTAGCTCAATCAGAGAAATAAAAAGAAAGAACCCAAATTGTTAAAGGGATAGTTAAGTTCAAATTAGACTTTCATTATTCAGATAGGGCATGTCATTTTAAACAATTTCTAATTTACATTTATCATCAAATTTGCTTTGTTGTCTTGTTATTCTTAGTTTAAAGCTAAACTTAGGTAGGCTCATATGCTAATTTCTAAGCCCTTAAAGGCTGCTTCTAATTTGAATGCATTTGACAGTTTTTCATAGCTAGAGGGCATTAGTTCATGTATTTTATATAGATTTCATTGTGCTCATGCACGTGCAGTTATTTAAGAGTCAGCACTAATTGGCTGCAATGCAAGTCTGTCAAAAGATCTGAGATAAGGAGGCAGTCAGCAGAAGCTTAGATACAGGGTAATCACAGAGGTAAAAAGTATATTTCTATAACAGTGTTGGTTATGCAAAACTGGGTAATGGTAAATAATACAATTTTTGTTATTTTCTATTCCTTTACGTACTATGCTTTTTCAAAAATACAGTAAATATTAGTTTTGTCTGTTAAAAAACCCTATTATAATAAATTATTCTTTTTTTGCTGTTATCCAAACAATAAAGTGCTTTATACTGTAATAGGTCCTAGAGGATGCTATTAATACGTTGAAATTAACATTTCTTTTTTCTTTTTGTTCTTGTCTTTTGAACCACAAAGCACCTTCTTTTCCATAGGGGCTCTCCAGTTAATTAAAGCTTCTAACTCCACTGTCATATTCTCACAGCTTCACTACATGAAGACTTGACCCTGACTCTGATTTAGGATTAATAAATCACAGAAATTAGCCTTGTTGCTCTTCCCCCCTTTGTAATTTCTTAGCTGTTTGTGACTTGTCAGGGCTTCTAAATGTACAAGCAAAACTAAAGCTGTAATATACGCTCTAAAAAGATTTTAGTATATTATTCAAATTATAATGTTTAATGTTCTTTGAACAAAATGTGCTGGCACTGAAAAGAATATATTAGGCTGAACATTGTGGTTCTATATATTTTTAATAAAAGTAAAGGGACATGAAACCCAACATTTTTTTTTCATGATTCAGAAAGAACATGCAATTTTAAACAACGTTCTAATTTACTACTTTAATGTTACAATTTACTACTTTAAGGTGACCAGATGTCCCTACGTTTTTGGACAGTCCTGAATTTGGGAAGTCAGTCTTGTCTTTTTCAAAGGACAATTTAAGACAGGACTATTTTCGATTTGGTGTCCTGAGTTGTCCTCAATTTGCTCCCCACAAATCCTACAGCTGGGTAACCTTAAAGTAACCTTAAAGGGACACTGTAGTCAAAAATAGAAACATATTATTACAATAGTATACCTTTAAATCAAGCTTTTTTAAATGTTGATTATGTTATAAATATTTAGCGTTTTTAATATATTGCTGTTTGAAATATTACATTTTTCCAAACCCACTGAGTTGTTCCAACTCCAGTTGGAAGATGGCGACTCCTAGACGCAATGTGCATGCATGAGTTAGCTCAATGTCATCGGATACATCACCAATGCGTTTGATTTTTTCTATTGTCGGTCATGTCGGGTTCTGTACAGCAATATGCGCATGCGAGACTAAGAGAATCCTATTGGAATGACGATAATGTATTATAATTCTATGCAAATACTCGCCATCCGATTGGCAAGTATGTTAGATCTTAGACAGCCCACATTTGAGGGCTCAATTTTATGATGTAATAAAGATAAAATAAAACTTTATTTTTCTGATAAAGGGAGCTTCGTTTATATATATAAAAAAAAAAAGGTGCACTACTTTAATGTGATAAATGCAATTCTGTTTGTTCCGTTTTGCATAACAAAAAGAAAAGTTAGTAATCCTTTAAACAAAACACTGTACCATCTGCTCAGTTGGTTGAAAATGAAATGTTTGATAGCTATGTCTATGTGACACAGTTTGTAACTGGGGAAAAGGTTTTTGAGTGGATAGCTTATACAACAGAGCCAGCACAAATGGGTTGCAATGGTCTCTCATTTCAACAATAATCATGTGTCTTGCTAAATGTTTTCCTCATGAATAGCATACGGACCAAGGAGAAAACTCAGCTTGGTGTGGATACTCGGAAGGAGGTAAATGAGCAAATTAACAGCTCTGATTTTTTTTAAAAAAAAGCATCTCACATTCTTCCTAATTTTAAAGAAAGGATAATAGTTTTATCATAGCAATAGTTGTTTCTATTCATTTTTATTGGAGGTAAACTATTTTCACACAAAATCTCATTTTTAATACTGTATCAACATTTCAAAGGTGTTTAAAGTGTCCGGAATTTGGTCTGGGAAATCTGTTCCCTTGGTATAAGGTGCGGCAATGCACTAATGGAAGCTAGCTGAAGACATCTTATAAGCTAATGACAAAAAGCATATCTGTGCAGCAACCAATGATCAGCTAACTCCCAGTAGTTCATTACTGCTCATAAACCTACCTAGGTATGCTTTTGAACAAAGGATATCAAGATAAAGAAGCAACTTACATAATAGACATAAACTAGAATGTTGTTTAAAATTGTATGTGATGTCTGAACTATGAAAGTTTAATTTTGACTTTATTGTGACTTGTATTCTTAAAATAATTTTGAGTGAACTGACATAAAGGTTATGCTTCTGTATATAATAGTGAAAATAATATAATGAACACCACAGAAAATATTTGTTACATTTTTTTTACATATTTATAGGAAGAAATTGGTATCATTTCTGTACAAAGCACCTCTTTTTCTATTAAACCAATTGCAGGTATATCTTGCATCAGACTTGTTCCCCATGTCATTATAAATAAATTGTGGAGTTTCCTAAAATGGGATAAAAAACATTAGGGGTGTTACTTTTTAATTATCCTTGAATTTGTGGTAAATTCCTACTGTGAAGTTAGTCTAGCATCCCCTCTTTTCTCTATTTATATCCTGGTTTCCCTAGATGACACATAGATAACCCTAACCCAATCCTGCCCAAGTTTCTGCAAAACCCACCAAGATTGCTAAAAAGTCATCACTAACACATAGACCCAGCAGACTTATGATTCTGCCCATTCTGCATTGAGTAATTTCAGCATTGATATGATAAGACCTGTGATTCTTCCTAACAACTAGCCTAGTCTAGTCTCTTAGAACTGTGTAAATCAGTTTGGGGAAGATGCACCTTAATAGTTAAAAACAATAATAACATATGTTACAAACTAACAAGAGCTAAAGAAATACATGATGATTAGTATACAGAGGTGAAAAGATGTTATGTTTTATATCCATATAAAGCTACACACGTCTTACACTGTCTAACAAGACAGATAGCCAATTTGTTTTGCTCGATTCCCCTTCTAGAAATAATTGCACGTTATAAAGCACAACTTTTTTTTTTATTTTTACAGGAAAATCAAGACCAATTACTTTATTGTGTCGCTGGCTTTTGCTGATTTGCTGGTGTCGGTACTGGTAATGCCTTTTGGAGCGATAGAGCTGGTACAGAACAAGTGGATTTATGGGGAGATGTTCTGCTTGGTGCGCACGTCCCTTGATGTTCTTTTGACAACCGCATCTATTCTCCATCTCTGCTGCATTTCACTGGACAGGTAAAGACAAACAATGGAAAATACAAAATGTGCCAGTGTCTCTGAATTTATAGTTGGGTTATATATGTTTTTGGCTTCATTTTCTGTCTTTCCAATCCATAAGTTGCATGGATATTTTAGTTACTTAAATTGCCTAATTTACGTATTCAGTAACTCTAAAACATCTGTTTTTCTTACATTTGAGAAAGTAAACGGACAAAATCTATAAGAAAATACCTTTTTCAGGGTTTGGTTATTTGACACATGCACATAGGAAAAATATACTCAGTCAATGTAAAAAGGATGCCTATCTAATGAATTTGTAGGGAGCTTTTTTCAATTTACCAGAATTATCAAATGTTGTGTGTAAATAAAAGGCCATGATACTCAAACATTTTCTCACTTCATCTAAAAAAGGTGCTTTAAAATCTATAGCAGTACTTTTTTTGAAAAACGGATGTTCCTGCACTGAATTAAAGGGACAGTAAAGTCAAAACTAAACTTTCATGATTCAGATAGGGATTGCAATTTTAAACAACTTTCCAATTTACTTTTATTATCAAATTTGCTTTGTTCCCTTGGTGGTATTTTTGAAAAGCTAAACCTAGCTACTAGGCACAAACTGATTTCTAAACCGTTGAAAACCGCCTCTTAGCTCAGAGCATTTTGAAAGTTTTTCACAGTTAGACAGTGTTAGTTCATGTGTGTCATATAAATAACATTGTGCTCACTCCCGTGAAGTTTTTTAGGAGTCTTCACTGATTGACTACACTGCATGTCTGTCAAAAGCACTTAGATAAGGAGGCTGTCTGCAGAGGCTTATATACAAGGTAATCACAGAGGTAAAAAGCATGTTAATATAACAGTGTTGGTTATGCAAAAACGGGGAATGGGTAATAAAGGGATTATCTATCTTTTTAAATAAGAAACATTTTGGTGTATACTGTCCCTTTAAATAAACTTTGTAATTTTGGAGCTGTCCCTATTACAAATCCACTATAGGAAAGCAGAGCACCGCCTGTGTAGTGAATGCTGTAGCAAGGACACTGCCAAGCCGTCAGTACCAGTCTGCTGGTGGTGGAATGTGACTGAAGGCTTGGCGGCTGTCCCTAGCGTACTGGGACTTAGTTGTGTATAATCATGGAATTCCTGTTAGTTTCATTTGAATTTAAACAGTTTTTACATAACTGCTGGTCTTTCAAATACATGATATTTTTTGAGTAATATTGTTTGCATTATTTTACAATTAACATTAAAATCATAAAATAATATTCGGATAATCATATTTATTGTAGAGTATTGATTATTATCTTCCTTAGACCTTGTTAATGGGTTATAACATAATAAATAGCTAAAGGGACAGTCTAGTCAAAATTAAAATTCATGATTCGGATAGGACATGCAATTTTAAGCAACTTTCTAATTTAATGTTATCAATTTGCTTTGTACTTTTGGTTTTCTTTGTTCAAAGCTAAACCTAGGTAGGCTCATATGCTAATTTCTAAGCCCTTGAAGGCCACATCTTAACTCATAGCATTTTGACAGTTTTTCATAGCTACAGAACATTTGTTCATGTGTGTCATATAGATAATATTGGAGCTATTTAAAGGGATATTAAACAGCCTTTTTAAACATTGTTTTAATAAAAAAGCACTAATCAGTGTGTTATACTTAATAGAAATCATTGCAACATGTATTAGTCGTCACTTACTTCCTGTCATAGCCCTGCAAGTAGAATGGGGCAACTCCAGGAAGGCAAATTAGCAGTTAGTCTTTTGAAGTTTTGCTGGGCTACACCTCTCTGCTAGCTGTAATTAGTTTATTGTCCATGTTTGGTTTAGGACGTTTCCTGCAAAAATCTAATTACCTCAAAACTTATGTTTTGTAATGGTGGTAACCATATCTAGCTGTGGACATTGAGGCATTGAGAATTTCTAAGTGCTCATTTAGAAAGAAAACAAATAAGTTGTTTGCTGTTTATTACACACTCTCAGCTAGATTACGAGTTTTGCAGTACAGCTATACCACCGAAAAATTGGCCATTGCGCGTGGAATGGCCGGGAACTCATATTACGAGCCACGGTGGTATAGCTATACCGCAAGCATTTTAGCCTGTAACGCAACGTCCATTCCGCACTAAAAAAAAATGTTTTCACAAAACTCATAAGTAAAATGTTACAAAGTACACTAACACCCATAAACTACCTATTAACCCCTAAACCGCCACACTATATTAAACCTATTAACACCTAATCTGCCACCCATCCACATTGCGACTATTAAAAAAAAAAAAGATTAACCCCTAATCTGCTGCTACCCAACATCACTGACACTAATAAAAGTTATTAACCCCTAAACCTCCAGCCCCCCACATTGTAACTACTAAACTAACCCTATTAACCCCTAAATTGCCAGCCCACCCCACATTGCAAAACACTAAATGAAACTATTAACCCCTAAACCTAACACCCCCCTAACTTTAAATTAAAATTACAATATAACTATCTCCCGCATTGCAAACACTATATTAAACATATTAACCCCTAATCTGCCGCCCACCCACATCACGACTATTAAATAAAACAATTAACACCTAATCCGCCACTCCCCAACATCGCTGACACTAATAAAAGTTATTAACCCTAATCCGCCGCTCCCCGACATCACTGAAACGAATAAAAGTTATTGACCCCTAAACCGCTGGCCCCCCACATCGCCAACGCTATAATAAAGTATTAACCCCTAAACCTCCAGCCCCCCACATTGTAACTAATAAACTAAACCTATTAACCCCTAAACCACCGGCCCATGCCACATCGCAAAAACACTAAATTAAACTATTAACCCCCAAACCTGACACCCCCTAACTTTAAATTAAAATTACAATATTACTATCTTTATAACAATAAAAACTTACCTGTGAAATAAAAAGGAACTAAGTTTAAACTATAAAAAAAACTAACACTACGAAAATTTAAAAAAAAAAATCGAACATTACAAAAAATAATAAACACTAATATTACGAAAAATATAAAACTCTAATTGCAAAAAATAATAAATGAAATTATCAACAATAAAACAATTACACCTAATCTAATAGCCCTATAAAAATAAAAAATCCCCCCCCCCCAAAATAAAAACACCCCCTAGCCTACAATTAACTACAAATAGCCCTTTAAGGGCCTTTTGTAGGGCATTGCCCTAAGTTAAATAGCTCTTTAACCTTAAAAAAAATACTAGGTCCCCCCAAAAAGTAAACCCCCCATCCAACCAACCCCCCAAAATAAAAAACCTAACTCTAAAAAAGCCTAAGCTACCCAATGGGGCATTTTTATGGGTATTGTCCTTTAAAATGGCATTCAGCTCTTTTACAAGTGCCCATCCCTAATAAAATAAAAAAAAAAACACCTATTTTTTTTTATTTTTTTTTTAAAACCATCCTGCGCGGAGTGCCCTCTTCATGCAATCACTGCCGTACACTGAAGTTGAATGCAAGATACCCATTTCAAAATGGCGTACCTTGCATACTTATTGGATGATTTGATTATTCAAATTAAAATCAGCCAATAGGATGAGAGCTTCTTAAATCCTATTGGCTGTTCAAAACAGCCAATAGGATAAGAGCTTCTGAAATCCTGTGGGCTGTCCAAATCAGTCAAAAGGATGAGAGCTTCTGAAATCCTATTGGTTGTTCAAATCAACCAATAGGATTTCAGTAGCTCTCATCCTATTGGCTGTTTTGAACAGCCAATAGGATTTAAGAAGTTCTCATCCTATTGGCTGATTTGAATTTGAAGAATCAAATCAGCCAATAGGAATGCATGGTACGCCATTTTGAAACAGGTACCTTGCATTCAATTTCAGTGTACAGTGGTGATCATATGAAGAGGATTCTCCGCGCAGGATGTCATCGCCCTCCAGGATAACTCCGCTCCGCAGATGAAGATAGAAGATGTCCCAGAGATGGATAAAGGTGTCGTCGCCTGGATGAAGACTTCTCGCTGCATGGATGAAATGTGGACTTCAGGAACCGTGATTAGATTTTATGGGGTTAGTGTTAGTTTTTTTTTTTTTTGTTTTTTTGGGTGGGGTTTTTTTTTAGATTAGGGATGGGCACTTATTAAAGAGCTGAATGCCCTTTTAAGGGCAATGCCTATACAATGGGTATTTTAGGATTTTTTTAGAGTTAGGTTTTTTTATTTTGGGGGGTTGGTTGTGTGTGGGGGGTTTACTTTTAGGGGTAAAGAGCTGTTTAACTTAGGGCAATGCCCTACAAAATGCCCTTTTAAGGTCTATTGGTAGATTATTGTAGGTTAGGGGGTGTTTTTATTTTGGGGGGCTTTTTATTTTTATAGGGCTATTAGATTAGGTTTAATTGTTTTTATTTTTGATAATTTTGTTTATATTTTTTTGTAATCTTAGAGTTTTTTATTTTTCATAATTTAGGGCTCCATGTACTAAGCGGCGGGCAGACAGCTTCTCAACTCGCGAAGCTGTCCACCCGCCTTTGATACACACAGAGTGTGTAATGCCCGCCCCTTCATTCATGAAACCAATCAAGCGACTGAAGGGGATGTCAATCACAGAGAGCGAGCAAGCTCTCAGTGATTCTCCCTCACCACCTCAGAGGAGACGTAGGGTGTAAGAAGCAGCGGTCTAATGACCGCTGCTTCTTACATTGAAGGAAGCAGTCTTGCAGATGCGAACCTGCCCTGCAAGGGCTCAAGAGCTGCTTCGTACATGGAGCCCTTAGTGTTTATTATTTTTTGTAATTTTAGATTTTTTAAATTTATTTTTGAAGGTTTTTTAAAAATTTTAATTTAGGTTTTTAATTGGTAGTTTTTTATTTTATTAGAATAGATATGTTAGGTTAATTTATAGTTTAAACTTAGTTTTTTTTATTTCACAGGTAAGTTTTTATTTTTTTTAAAGATAGTTATATTGTAACTTTAATTTAAAGCTAAGGGGTGTTAGGATTAGGTGTTAATAGTTTAATTTAGTGTTTTGCGATGTGGGTGGGCTTGTGGTTTAGGGGTTAATAGGTTTAGTATAGTAGTTACGATGTGGGGGGCTGGAGGTTTAGGGGTTAATACTTTATTATAGTGTTGACAATGTGGGGGACCGGTGGTTTAGGGGTTAATAGGTTTATTTAGGTGTCGGCAATGTTGGGGTGGTGGCAGATTAGGGGTTAATAACTTTTATTAGTGTCAGCAATGTCGGGGAGCGGCGGATTAGGGGTTAATAACTTTTATTAGTGTCGACGATGTCGGGGAGCGGCAGATTAGGGGTTAATAACTTGCAATAAGGGGCGACGATGTCGGGGAGCGGCAGAATAGTGGTTAATAACCATTATTAGTGTCGGCGATGTCGGGGGAAGTGGATTAAGGGTGCTTAGACTAGGGGTTTATGTTAGGGTGCTAGGTTTAAACGTAACTTTTGTGTGGTTGGAGCTTAACGAACCATAACGCAAAGCACAAGGAGATTTTTTAGTACTCAATGGCAGAGCTATGGAGAGTGCAATAACGCAATTTTTTGGTGTTATTTTCGCACCCTGTTTAGTGCAAAACTGGTAATCTAGGGGTTTGTTTTTATTTATGTTTTCTTTGATTTAACATATTTCTTTATCCCTTTAAGGAACAATGGGCTTAAGACTGTTGCTTCCTAACCTCTCTTCCACCTCAAAGGAGACAGAGTTAAATCACCCTAAACTTTTTATGTTGAAAAAATCAGAGCAGACAGGTAGCGCTGCACAACCATTTGCTTGTGTAATAAAAAATGCAGGCAGCAGACCCTAGTCTGTCCGCCCTTTGACAAACAGAGCCCAATAACTTTAATTGCTCCTTTAATCATAAAAATGTAGTTATTTAAATATATTTTTAAGTATCACTTTAACTATACCTTAAAATTATTTGGAAATGTGTCCAGGAAGGATACACTGGCTTGTTAATGCAGATGGTGTTACTTAAATTTTAGTATTAGGTGTAGTCCTTACTAACCACAAAATTCCTTACAAATTACTTACCATAAATCTACATCAATATTTTTCTCATTTTTTTAATTCAAATCCATAGTCACTGTAACAACTATTCATAATGACTAATAATAGCAAATATAAACTCTCTGCTGAATACCTAGCAATTCACACAAACTTGTGTCAGGGTTATTGTGTAATTCATTCAAATCTTAATAGCAAACATCTACATTTTCTCAAAAACAAATATCTTTCAGCTAGATTACAAGTTTGTGCGTTCGTCTTTTAACTCTGAAAATATGGTATTTTCAGCGTTAAAACAGCAACGCAACCATTACGAGTCTTGTCGGTATAGGTGTACTGCAAGTCTTTTAGTCTGTACTGCACTCTTAAAAATTAAGTTTTTTCATGGGATTCCCATAGCGCTGGTATTACGAGTTTTACATTCTGGCTAAAAAAAACGGAGTTACAGCCTTAAAACGGCAAGATCGGTAACAGTCAGTAGTTATGAGTTTTACTCTACAAATCTATAACATAAAACTTACAAATAAACTGCTACAAAGTACACTAAACACCCATAAACTACCTATTAACTCCTAAACCGATGCCCTCCCGCATTGCAAACACTATATTAAACTTATTAAACCCTAATCTGCCGCTCCCGATATCGCTGCCACTAAACATTTTTATTAACCCCTATTTCACCTCTCACCGACATCGTCACCACTATACTAAAGTTATTAACCCCTAATCTGCCATCTGCCCACATCGCCCCCTCTATATTAAAGTTATTAAGACCTACACTGCTGCCACTATAATAAACCTATTAACCCCTAAACCAAAAGCCCCCCACAGCGAAATATAATAAATTAAACTATTAACCCCTAAACCGGAAGCCCCCCACATCGCAATAAAGTAATTTAAACTAGTAACCCCTAAACCTAATGCCCCTCTAATGTTATATTAAAATTACAATTTCTCTAACTTAAATTAAATTAAAACTTACCTGTCAAATAAAAAAACAAGTTTAAACTAACAATTAAACTAATATAATTATTAAACTAAAATTAAACTAACTACCAATTAAACAAACTAAACTACACATTAAAAAAATCCTAACACTACTCTAAAAATTACAAACTATCTAATTACATGAAGAAATAAACACTAAATTACGGAAAATAACAAGCGAAAGTATCAAAAAAAAAAAAAAAAAAAAGAATTACACCTAATCTAATAACACTATCAAAATAAAAAAGAACACCCAAAATAAAAAAAAATCCTAGCCTACAATAAACTACCAATAGCCCTTAAAAGGGCTTTTTGTGGGGCAGTGCCCCAAAGATATCAGCCCCCCACATCGCAATAAACTAATTTAAACTAGTAACCCCTAAACCTAACCCCCCTCTAATGTTACATTAAAATTACAATTTCCCTAACTTAAATTAAATTAAAACTTACCTGTCAAATAAAAAAACAAGTTTAAACTAACAATTAAACTAATATAATTATTAAACTAAAATTTAACTAACTTCCAATTAAATAAACTAAACTACACATTAAAAAAATCCTTACACTACTCTAAAAATTACAAAGTATCTAATTACAAGAAGAAATAAACACTAAATTACGGAAAATAACAAACAAAAGTATAAAAAAAAAAAAAAAAATTACACCTATTTTAATAGCCCTATCAAACTAAAAAAGAAAACCCAAAATAAAAAAAAACCCTAGCCTACAATAAACTACCAATAGCCCTTAAAAGGGCTTTTTGTGGGGCAGTGCCCCAAAGATATCAGCCCCCCACATCGCAATAAACTAATTTAAACTAGTAACCCCTAAACCTAACCCCCCTCTAATGTTACATTAAAATTACAATTTCCCTAGTTTAAATTAAATTAAAACTTACCTGTCAAATAAAAAAAAAAACAAGTTTAAACTAATATAATTATTAAACTAAAATTAAACTAACTACCAATTAAATAAACTAAACTACACATTAAAAAAATCCTAACACTACTCTAAAAATTACAAAGTATCTAATTACAAAAACAAATAAACACGAAATTACGGAAAATAACAAACAAAAGTATCAAAAATAAAAAAAGAATTACACCTAATCTAACAGCCCTATCAAAATAAAAAAGAACACCAGAAATAAAAAAACCCTAGCCTACAATAAACTACCAATAGCCCTTAAAAGGGCTTTTTGTGGGGCAGTGCCCCAAAGATATCATCTCTTTTACCTGTAAATAAAAGACCCCCAACAGTAAAACACACCACCCATCCATCCCCCCAAAATAAAAAACCTAAATCTAAAAAAGCCTAAGCTACCCATTGCCCTGAAAAGGGCATTTGGATGGGCATTGCCCTTAAAAGCCCAAACCCTAAACTAAAAATAAAACCCATCCAAAAAACCCTTAAAAAAACCTAACACTAACTCCAAGATGATCCACTTACAGTTTTTGAAGTCCCGCTTGAACGATCTTCATCCCGGCGGAGAAATCCTCATCCAGACATCGAGAAGTCTTCATATAGGCGGCCTCTTCAATCTTGAACCCAGCAACGCGGCGTGGAGTGGGTCCATCCTGAAGACATCCTTTGTTAGTTTTTTTTCTGACAAATCCATCCGTCAAATCAGCGCTTGTTTTTGGTGCGGTATGGAGCGCAACGCAACCATATTGCATGCACAAGCCTGTTTTTTTTTAAAACTTGTTGCGTTTGTTAATTTCCCTATAGCACTCAAAACTCGTAATCTAGCTGATTGTGTTTTAAACTTATAACTTCAAGATATTTATAACAATGCATAAACAATGACCAAACAAAATATAAAAATACTGGAGTTGATTACAATCTTCTGATATTCAACAGAAAAACACTGTTAACGTCTATGGGGATTTTATAATTTTTCTAAACAATTTGGATCAACCTGATGTGTTCTAATATTAACCACCCCCCCCCCCAAAAAACAAAAACAAAAAAAAAACAACTGAATTCACACTTAAATCATGAGAAAGAAGGAGGGCAGTCATGTAGCCAGGAAATACATCCTTTTTCTTGCCTATAACTTGCCTATAACTTGGAACACAGCTTAAAGGGGGACTAAACAACTTGTATCTACAAACACTTCTGTTGTTTTGCAAAAGAATAACAAATCAGCCAAGTGTAAACCTTTTAAAATAGATTAACATATTGTTTGCTGCAACAGTTTTCAACAGCTATAATAGACCAAAACAAAGAGATAGCAAAAATGTTAGCATGTTTTTCCCTAAAATTGTCATTAGTGAGGGGGTTAACTTTGACAGATAGGTTCTTTTAATTGTTCAAATCCTATAATGTAAATTTTTTGTTAAAATTAACTGTCTATATTTGCCATTTTCATTGGAAATAACAATAACAAATCTGAATCTAACATTCGTCCGAACCCAATGCCTGCATGGACAAAATACGGCTGAACCGAACATTTAAAAAAAAAAAAAATCACATGTCTAATAATCAACAATTTAAAAACCATCTGCAAAGATCCCTAATATCCAGTGCTGCTAACTAATCACTAGAAGGAATTGGAAGGATGCTACATTACACAAAACAATTACATTTCCCCAAGATCAATAACAATTTATACAGTTTTAAAGACTCTACAACGTTTTTTAATTACTCTTGTAGGTAATTCTGAATTTACTGACAAACTAGCATTCTTTTCTGTCTCTTCTCCTATCACATTAACAAGGTTTTGTTCTCTGGCTAAAATATTTTATTCACCTAATGGAATATTTCATTTTAATCTCTCCACTGTTGTTACTTTTCTCCATTATATTTTTCACTGACTATGCAAGAAAAAAAAAAAGCACCAGGCTCACCAATAAAATCTCCAAAATCATCTTCTTCAGAGAGAATTTTTTTTATATACATCTTATTTTAACTGTTTTCTGTCCTCACATTGTCCTCTTCTTTGTTTCATTTACTTTCTCTATTTGTGGATAATCACTTCAATACTGTTATATTGTAAAAACCATAACCACAGACCCCTTCAAAAATCTCAGAAGATAAACCCTTTTCAAATAACTGTCTGCTACTTATTTTAAATAACTGACAGGGTAGAGAATCAATGATACCAACCTATCATGGATTTATCTGCATTTGAGTGCACTCTCCTTTTCCTTGTAGTTTTGCTTTTGTGTCATTTGGAAACCAAAGGGGACTAGAGCACCCACACTAAAGTAACTGGACAATCAATACTGGATAGTAGTTAACTTATATATTCACAGGATACTGCAGTTCTCCAATAAACTTGAAAGATATGTATCATCTTTAAGGGACTATTGTATTCACTGAGTGGTTTCTTCAGTTCTTTTTGTGCGGCGCTAACTTCGATCACCATGCCCCGTTATATTGAGCTCTCTTATTTCAATGCTTCACTGATTTCTTGTAATCCTAGCAACTTATACCTTTTGGACATAATTCTAAAAGCCAGGATCCCTTTATTTCTCAGTGGCTTAGAAGCCATTGTCCTTTGACAGGGCACCTTACATGAGCCTCATCTAGATTTTGTTAATAAGAGGGGTAAGATAGTACCTAACCACTTTAGTATGGTATGATAACATTCACCTTTCACTGAGCTAAGAAGTTAACAGTCGTTGCCTGTATTCTCCACCTGAAATGTAGTATTGTCTGTAGGTAGTTATAATTCAACTAATTTACCAGACATTGGGATAATATTTCAGCATAATTATTTATTGTCTTTTGATAATTAATTATAGCAGATAGATGAAATACAAGATCTTAACATGTCTGCTAAAGGGTTAAGCATTTCAATGTGAACACAATAAGTCACATAGAGAAAACATTATAAAGAATCGATTGTCAAGTATAGGTACAGAGAGACTTCCTTAAAACAAATCATTAGAAAGATAAGGAATTTCTGTTTCCTACATAATATAAGTATGTCATGTAAGGCTAAGGACAATTAATCTTAAGTACAGTTGATATCCTTTATCAGAGCTACAGTATGTTTTGAACTTATATAGTAAACCAGGAAATAATTGTGTTTATTAAAATGTGAACTGAGCTTGCGAGGAAATGCAATTATTAAATCAAAAAGAAAGAAGCCAAGATATGTTATTTGAAATAGGTTTTCAAAAGGATTAGGCAATTTAATTTATTTAAAAAATGGTGCTCTATTTTTTATTTTTTTTGATGGACAGAAATTCTGATAGGGAGGGCACTCAATGCAAACTTTTCAATTGCTTTTTCTGATGTTACGGGGCATGTCTGGGCAGCTGCCAGGATATACAGCAATATTGGAAGCAGAGAGAGAGAAGCAGACAATTTGCTGTATATCTGTTTAAAGGGACAGTCTACTCCAGAATTTTTATTGTCTAAAAAGATAGATAATGCCTTTATTACCCATCCCCCAGTTTTGTATAACAACCACGGTTATATTAATATACATTTTAGCTCTGTGATTACCTTGTATCTAAGACTCTACAGACTGCCCCTTTATTTCAGTCCTTTTGACAGACTTGCATATTAGCCAATCAGTGCCCTCTCATAAGTAACAATCAGCTAGATTACTAGTTTTGTGTTATGAGGGGTGCGGTGCTAACTTGCAAGTTATTGTCACCGCACACTTCCCTACAGTGCTGGTATTACAGGTTTACATAAACCCGGCGTTATCAGGCAAGAAGTGAGCGTAGAGCAAAATTGAGCTCCATACTGCACTCCAATACCAGCGCTGCTGAAAGCTGCGGTGAGCTGGTTTTACGTGCCTGTGCACAATTTCCCCATAGACATCAATGGGGAGAACCGGCTGAAAAAAAGCCTAACACCTGCAAAAAAGCAGCGTAAAGCTCAATAACGCAGCCCCATTGATTCCTATGGGGAAACTAAATTTATGTTTACACCTAACACTCTAACATGAACCCTGAGTCTAAACTCCCCTAATCTTACACGTATTAACCCCTAATCTGCCACCCCCGACATCGCAGACACCTACATTATATTTATTAACCTCTAATCTGCCGCCCCCGACATCACCGACACCTACATTATACTTAAAAAACCCTAATCTGCTGCCCCGAACATCGCTGACACCTACATTATATATTTATTAACCCCTAATCTCCCGCTCCCAATGTCACCGCAACCTACCTATACTTATTAACACCTAATCTGTTGTCCCCAACGTCGCCGCCACTATAATAAACATATTAACCCCTAAACCGCCATACTCCAGCTTTGCAAACACTAGTTAAATATTATTAACCCCTAATCTGCCGCCCCAACATCGCCGCCACCTACCTACATTTATTAACCCTAATCTTCCGCCCCCAACATTGCCGCCACTATACTAAATTTATTAACCTCTAAACCTAAGTCTAACCCTAACCCAACACCCCCTAACTTAAATATAATTAAAATAAATCTAAATAAAACCTACTATCATTACCTATATAATTCATATTTAAAACTAAATACTTACCTGTAAAATAAACCCTAAGCTAGCTACAATATAACTAATAGTGGTCCATGAGAAGATGTTGGTGGTCCATGACACTATCAAGCAGGAATTAATCTCCTACATCTACAGTGCCTAGCTGGACATCAGTGAAAACTGACAGAGGAGGAGTTAAATTACAATCTCCCTACTATTTGGATGGGCATTGCCCTTAAAAGGGCATTTAGCTCTTTTTCAAGTGCCCAAACCCCTAATTTAAAAATAAAACCCACCCAATAAACACTTAAGGTTCCTTTAAATGACGTCATCCAAGATGGCGTCCCGTGAAAAAATCCTATTGGCTGATGCAATCAGCCAATGGGATTGAGTTTGCATTCTATTGGCTGTTCCAATCAGCCAATAGAATGCGAGCTCAATCCTTTTGGCTGATTGGATCAGCCAATAGGATTGAAGCTCAATCCTATTGGCTGATTGCATCAGCCAATAGGATTTTTTCACCTTTAATTCCGATTGGCTAATAGAATTCTATCAGCCAATCGGAATACAAGGGACGCCATCTTGGATGACGTAATTTAAAGGAACCTTCATTTGAGAAGAGCCGTCATAAGAAGAGGATGCTCCGCGCCAGATATCTTGAAGATGGCCCCGCTCCACGCTGAATGGATGAAGATAGAAGATGCCGTCTGGATGAAGACTTCAGCCCATCTGGAGGACCACTTCTGCCGGGTTGGATGAAGACTTCTCCCGGCTTCGTTGAGGACTTCTTGCCGCTTGGATGAACACTTCTCCCGGCTTCGTTGAGGATGGATATCCGGTCTTCAAAACTGTAAGTGGATCTTCGGGGGTTAGTGTTAGGTTTTTTAAGTGTTTATTGGGTGGGTTTTATTTTTAGGTTAGGGTTTGTGCACTTGAAAAAGAGCTAAATGCCCTTTTAAGGGCAATTCCCATCCAAATGCCCTTTTCAGGGCAATGGGGAGCTTAGGTTTTTCTAGTTAGGATTTTATTTGGGGGATTGGTTGTGTGGATGGTGGGTTTTACTGTTGGGGGTTGTTTTTATTTTTTTACAGGTAAAAGAGCTGATTTCTTTGGGGCAATGCCCCGCAAAAGGCCCTTTTAAGGGCTATTGGTTGTTTAGTTTAGGCTAGGGTTTTTTTTATTTTGGGGGGGGCTTTTTTATTTTGATAGGGCTATTAGATTAGGTGTAATTAGTTTAAATATCTGATAATTTATTTTTTATTTTGTGTATTTAGTGTTTGTTTGTTTTGTAATTAAGTTAATTGTATTTAATTTAGGTAATTGATTTAATTGTAGTGTAAGGTGTTAGGTGTAAGACAGGTTAGGTTTTATTTCACAGGTAAATTTGTATTTATTTTAGCTAGGTAGTTAGTAAATATTTAATAACTATTTACTAACTAGTCTACCTAGTTAAAATAAATACAAACTTGCCTGTGAAATAAAAATAAAACCTAAGATAGCTACAATGTAACTATTAGTTATATTGTAGCTTGCTTAGGGTTTATTTTATAGGTAAGTATTTAGTTTTAAATAGGAATTATTTAGTTATTAATAGTATGTTTTATTTAGATTTATTTTAATTATATTAAAGTTAGGGGGTGTTAGGGTTAGATTTAGGGTTAGGTTTAGGGGTTAATATGTTTATTATAGTGGCGGCGATGTCCGGAGCGGCAGATTAGGGGTTAAAAATGTATGTAGGTGGCGGGGAAGTTAGGGACGGCAGATTAGCGGTTAATAATATTTAACTAGGGTTTGCAATGTGGGAGTGCGGCGGTTTAGGGGTTAATATGTTTATTATAGTGGCGGCGATGTCGGGAGCGGCAGATTAGGGGTTAATAATTAAATTTTAGTGTTTGCGATGCGGGAGGATCTCGGTTTAGGGGTTAATAGGTAGTTTATGTGTGTTAGTGTACTTTTTAACACTTTAGTTATGAGTTTTATGCTACAGCTTTGTAGCGTAAAACTCATAACTACTGACTTTAGATTGCGTTACGAATCTTGCGGTATAGGCTGTACCGTTCACTTTTTGGCCTCCCAGAAAAAGCTTGTAATATCGGTGCTATGGAAGTCCCATTGAAAAAAGACTTTACACAAATTGCGTAAGTTAATTTGCGTTACGGCCAAAAAAGTGTGCGGTACAGCTTTTTTTTTACAAGACTCGTAATAGCAGTGGTAGTGAAAAAGCAGCGTTATAACCCATAACGCTTCTTTTTCACTCATAACGCAAAACTCGTAATCTAGCCGAATGTTATCTATATGGCATACATGGACTAACACCCTCTAGCTGAGAAAAACTCTCAAATGCATTGAGATAAGAGGTGGCCTTCAAAGGCTTAGAAATTAGCATATCAGCCTACTTAAGTTTAACTTTCAACTAAGAATACCAAGAAAACAAAGCAAATTTCCTTATAAAAGTGAATTGGAAAGTTGTTTTAAATTGTATGCTGTATCTGAAAGTTTAATTTTGACTAGACTGACCCTTCAAATTGTAGCAATTTAGCCTTAACACTTGCAATAATCAAATCATTTTTTATGTCATCCATTTAATTTCCAAGCCTTGTTGTACCTGAACTATGTCTTTAGTCTCTTAATATGATGCTAACTGACTTCTTGGCTTTATATATGCTCCTTTAAGTATGAAGTAATCATGTCTTTATTTAGTATCTTAAGGGTTATTCACTCTTATGTCCAATAAAGCCTTCTTAGTTATATATACTGTTATGTTAGTTAGAAACCTTGGTGACAAGCCGATACATTAATATATAGTTAAATAAGATATGGCAAAATGTTAGCCTTTATCAGAGCCACTTGTATATCATTGTATTGACCTGCCATAATTATCAGTCTGTAGTATCTCTGCAATGTATTATACTAATCCATGTTCAGTTACAAATATTATTCTACATATATGTTTATAAAGCAATTTTATTTATTTATTTTTCTTAAATAAGTACACACAACATGGTTAAAAATGAGCCATATGGTGATTACTGATCTATCTTAGTTTTAGTTATTCTTGTGCTTTGGTACATGAGTCTAAAAATTTGGGAAGGAACAAAGTACACTATTATCTCGTATATTTTCAGAAGGTAGACTTGTAGATAGAAGAGATGCGAGCTGGATGTGCTTTCTTTTTACATTATTTATATCCGTTGTGTACCCGTATATAAATCGGTAGTGATATATTGCATTGTTTTGCCTTTTCTCAATTAAAAAAATATTAATAAAAAATAAAGAAAATCAAGCAAATGTTACATTTAAATGTCCACAACTTTGAAATCCCCTTGTGTCATTTATTCTACAACCCCAAATCCGAAAAAGTTGGGACAGTATGGAAAATGCAAAAAAAAAACATTTAATGTATTTTTGAAAATATACACTCTTTTTAAATCTGATGACTGCAACATGTTTCAAAAAAGTTGTGACAGTCGACTGTTTACCACTGTGTAACATCACCTTTTCTCTTGTAAGGTGTATCCAGTCCACGGATTCATCCATTACTTGTGGGATATTCTCCTTCCCAACAGGAAGCTGCAAGAGGATCACCCACAGCAGAGCTGTCTATATAGCTCCTCCCCTAACTGCCACCTCCTAGTCATTCTCTTGCAGCTCTCGACAAGGGAAGCAGCTAGAGAGATGTGGTGCATTAATGTAGTTTATCTTCAATCAAAAGTTTGTTATTTTCAAATGGTACCGGAGTTGTACTATTTTAGCCTCAGGCAGAAAGTTGAAGAAGAGTCTGCCTGTGGTCTTTGATGATCTTAGCAGGTTGTAACTAAGATCCATTGCTGTTCTCACACATAACTGAAGAGATAGGTAACTTCAGCTGGGAGAATAGCGTGCAGGGTCTCCTGCTCTGAGGTATGTGCAGTTTTAAATTTTTCTAGAGAAATGATAAGCTAGAAAATGCTGACAATACCGGATTTTTTTAAGGTAAGCCTGATTACAGTGATTTAATAACGACTGGTATCATGCTTGCTGTAAAGGGTAATATTTTTATTATTTACTCACATTACTGAATAGGTATAACGTTTGCTTGAGGTGTATAAACATTTATTTCATATTGGTGATAAAACTTTATTCTGGGGCCCAGTTGTTCCACATGGCTGACTAGATTTTGCCTAGGGATAGTTTTTTAAGACCCTCTCACTGTGAGTACAGGTTGGGAGGGGCCTATTTTCCATTAGTTTTTGCAGCTTGAGACATCCAGCTTCCCTGAAGGAGTCCCCTGAGCATATAGGACCTCTCTAAGGGGTTTTTGTGCCTTCCAAAGTCGTTGTATGAGCAGGTAGGGCCACAGTAGAGCTGTGGCAGTTTGTTGTGACTGTTTAAAAACGTTTATATCGTTTTTTTTATCCGGTTTTGAAACTAAGGGGTTAATCATCCATTTGCAAGTGGGTGCAATGCTCTTTCAGCCTATTATACACACTGTAAAAATTTCGTAAGATTTACTGCTTTTTTCACTGTTTTAGCAGTTTCTGTGATTGTTTTTTTCTCTTAAAGGCACAGTACCATTTTTATTTTTTGCTTGTCCACAGTTATTAAAGTGTTTTCCAAGCTTGCTGGTCTCATTACTAGTCTGTTTAACCATGTCTGACATAGAGGAAACTCATTACAACAGGGTAGGTATAAGATACAACGCTCAAATCTCAAATGCTATTCCCAAAAGGTAAGTGCACCTCCTAACATCAAACCAAAATAGAAAAAGAACAAGGGGATATGGGAACGCGCTGTAAAAAACAGCATATGAGAGGTAAAGAACTATATAAGGAATGTGGATTACACAAGAGTATAATAAAAAAGTTTATATTTGTTTATAATTATATTACAATAAGCGATGCCGACATCTGATACAAAGTAAAATAGTACAATTAAAATAGGATGAGAATCAGCATAAATTATAAAAAATCAATGTGTAGTGCTATAAGTAACTATAAAAATAATAATATGTTGCAAAGTAACACAATGTTAAAATTGAAACAGAGTCAATGTTACCGTCCTTTCACAATCAGGCCAGTGATTAGAGTGTCTGATCCAGCTGTTTATATGAATGCAGGTATGACTTGGAAAATTCCCTCTGCGTTGTTTTTAAAACAGCAAAAAGCTTGCAAAATCTTCTGGCTTGTATCCAATGACTGTGAGTTAAATTTCAAAGACACATTCACAGCCATATTTGCGGGATGTCCCATGCTGTGGACCGGTTCCGGTCAGGAGGTCAGAGTGCAGGAGTAATGATAAGCAACGACAGACTTCATTTCTTTGAAGTAAAAATTAATCAGACTGCTTTTAACAAATGTGGGTCATGGGTGGGAATTACGCATATAGAGTCAATTCATATATTAAAGAGGCTCAATGCACCACACCTACCGCATATGTAAGTCAAGCAGTTGTATTGCAAATGGAGTTTGTAACAGCGTCCATATTATTCAGATTCCAGTGCTGGACAGAAGAAAGTAGATCATGGGTATGATGGTATTTCCAAGAAAAAACAACTCTGTGAATTAGAGTTGGTCTCAACCACCTTACCTACTACTTAATTTCACAAGTTATGAGCAAATTTCTACGTGTTTCAGCCTAGTCAGGCCTTTATCAAGATGCTCATTATGGTCTTTCATGAATTTAAATACACTGTGGTTCTCTGTGATTAGATCAGAGAGGGTCATGTGATGAGATGAGAGAAAGTCATGCGATTAGATGAAAGTCATGTGATTAAATGAGAGAAAGTCATATGACTGGGTTTTACCATGATTTTTCACAGTTTAATCAACATTCGTTATATGTTTATAAATACCTCAACATTTTGTTCTATTTTGATGAATGTTAGAACTAATGAGGATTGGAGTAAAAGCATTTAGATTGTGCAGTAGATCTATATACCAGAGATAATACAAAAAATTGTACATGAAATATTTCCATGAAAGATTATGGAAAAATATGAAAAAAAATATCCTATATTATAAAAGACAAGTGTTTGTCTGAAGCCGTCATGCGCAGTACAGACAAACACTTGGCCTTAGATTCTATTCTCGCGCACCTCGGCATAGCTGACAGCTGACAGATTGGGAGCGCGAGGTACACAGCATACAAGCAGCTGTGAGATAGGGAGCGCGAGCTACTCAACAGCTGTGAGGTGTGCTGCGTGAGAAGCGGCAACGCGCTCCCCAGACCTCACAGCTGTTTGTGGCCGACGGGAGCGTCGCGAGGGGCGTGGCCGGGCGCCGCGAGGGGCGTGGTCGGGCGGGTGTTGCCGCGATGGGGCGTGGCCGGGCGGGGTCCCGCGAAGACAGAGCCAGAGAGGGAGCAGGAGGGGGGGGGCAGAGAGCCAAAGAGAAGGGGGGGGGGCAGAGAGCCAAAGAGAAGGGGGGGGCATAGAGCCAAAGAGAAGGGGGGGGGCAGAGAGCCAAAGAGAAGGGGGGGCAGAGAGCCAAAGAGAAGGGGGGGGCAGAGAGCCAAAGAGAAGGGGGGGGCAGAGAGCCAAAGAGAAGGGGGGGGGGGCAGAGAGCCAAAGAGAAGGGGGGGGCAGAGAGCCAAAGAGAAGGGGGGGGGGGCAGAGAGCCAAAGAGAAGGGGGGGGCAGAGAGCCAAAGAGAAGGGGGGGGGGCAGAGAGCCAAAGAGAAGGGGGGGGCAGAGAGCCAAAGAGAAGGGGGGGGGCAGAGAGCCAAAGAGAAGGGGGGGCAGAGAGCCAAAGAGAAGGGGGGGCAGAGAGCCAAAGAGAAGGGGGGGGGCAGAGAGCCAAAGAGAAGGGGGGGGCAGAGAGCCAAAGAGAAGGGGGGGGGGCAGAGAGCCAAAGAGAAGGGGGGGGCAGAGAGCCAAAGAGAAGGGGGGCAGAGAGCCAAAGAGAAGGGGGGGCAGAGAGCCAAAGAGAAGGGGGGGGCAGAGAGCCAAAGAGAAGGGGGGGGGGCAGAGAGCCAAAGAGAAGGGGGGGGGGCAGAGAGCCAAAGAGAAGGGGGGGGGGCAGAGAGCCAAAGAGAAGGGGGGGGGGCAGAAAGCCAAAGAGAAGGGGGGGCAGAGAGCCAAAGAGAAGGGGGGGGGGCAGAGAGCCAAAGAGAAGGGGGGGGCAGAGAGCCAAAGAGAAGGGGGGGGCAGAGAGCCAAAGAGAAGGGGGGGGCAGAGAGCCAAAGAGAAGGGGGGCAGAGAGCCAAAGAGAAGGGGGGGGGCAGAGAGCCAAAGAGAAGGGGGGACAGAGAGCCAAAGAGAAGGGGGGGAGAGCCAAAGAGAAGGGGGGGGAGAGCCAAAGAGGGGGGAGAGAGAGAGCCAAAGAGGAAAAAGAGCCAAAAAGGAGAGAGAGCCAAAGAGGGGGGAGAGAG
The DNA here is from genome assembly GCF_027579735.1 of Bombina bombina. Lineage (NCBI taxonomy): Eukaryota > Metazoa > Chordata > Amphibia > Anura > Bombinatoridae > Bombina > Bombina bombina. The sequence continues at coordinate 384,476,334 of NC_069504.1, read as the reverse complement.
AGCCAAAGATGGGGGGGAGAGAGCCAAAGGGGGGGAGAGAGCTAAAGGGGGGGAGAGCCAAAGAGGGGGGAGAGAGAGAGCCAAAGAGGAAAGAGAGCCAAAGAGAGAGCCAAAGAGGGGGGAGAGAGAGCCAAAGAGGGGGGGGCAGAGCCAAAGAGGGGGGGGGAGAGCCAAAGAGGGGGGGAGAGAGCCAAAGAGGGGGGGGGAGAGCGCCAAAGAGGGGGGAGAGAACAAAAGAGGGGGGAGAGAGCCAAAGAGGGGAGGGGAGAGCAAAAGAGGGGGGGGGAGAGCCAAAGAGGGGGGGAGCCAAAGGGGAGGGGAGAGCCAAAGAGGGGGGAGAGAGAGAGCCAAAGAGGAGAGAGAGCCAAAGAGGGGGGAGAGAGAGCCAGAGGGGGGAGAGAGAGCCAAAGAGGGGGGAGAGAGAGCCAAAGGGGGGGGAGCCAAAGAGGGGAGAGAGAGATCCAAAGAGGAGAGAGAGCAAAAGAGGGGAGAGAGCCAAAGAGGGGGGGGGGAGAGCCAAAGAGGGGGGGGAGAGCCAAAGGGGGGGGAGAGCCAAAGAGGGGGGAGAGAGAGCAAAAGAAAGGATGGAGAGAGCCAAAGAGGGGAGAAAGAGAGCAAAAGAGGGGAGAGAGAGAGCAAAAGAGGGGAGAGAGAGAACAAAGGAGAGGGGGGAGAGAAAGCAAAAGAGAGGGGGGAAAGAAAGCAAAAGAGAGGGGGAAGAGAGAACAAAAGAAAGGGGGGAGAGAGCAAGGGGTGGGACCGCTGTTCTGAAAAAAATGGCCCGTGTACACGGGCTTTAGTACTAGTATATATATAAAAAACCACGAGCAGTACGTATTTGCAACAAAAAACTTTTTTAGTGGTGATTAAGTCGTGAGTATGGTTAACTCTAAAAAATATTGAAGTGAAATACTATAGAAATATGATAATATCAAAAACATACCCTTATTTGGAAGACATATCTTTTTTTGAGAAACATATCCTTTTTTGAAAGACATATCTTTTTTTGAAAAGACATATCGTTTTTTGAAAGACATATCGTTTTTTGAAAAACATGTAGTTTTTTGAAAAACATATCGTTTTTTGAAAAACATATCGTTTTTTGAAAGACATATCGTTTTTTGAAAGACATATCTTTTTTTGAAAGTCAGTTTTTCTTTAGGAGTTACATCTTTTTTTGATTGTTAAATCTTTTTTTGAAAGGCATGTCATTTATTAAGGTACTTTGAAGTCTAGATTATAAAATTGAGATCTAATTCAGAATTAAGGCCATACGGGTGAAGACTTTTATAGTTGTATATAAATTCCGCTTCTTTCTTGGTGAGGAGTGTGTTCATATTTCCTCCTCTATGGCCTAAATTCATCTTTTTAATTCCCCAGAATTTGAAATGTTTCAGGTTACTAGAATGTTTCTCTTTAAAATGTGCATAAAGATCAACAGGATTGCTGTTAGCATCAGAGCCCAGAGCCACTCTGAGACCTTGGCCTCTTTACACCCCCCGGCAGGGTTAACCTCTCCCTGTCATTAAGCGGCACTAAACAAGTGCTAAACTACAGCCAGGTTCTATCTACTAACCCTGGAGGCAAACATGCAACATCTACAAGAAGCAATTGGCTTACTTTTAGAGGAGCATTTCCTCAGGCTGCATTCTACTGTGGATCAGTGTTTCACCATCACAAAGATGTCTACTTACAATTCTACCGATGCTGTGGAGGAAGCTTCTGGAGGACTCCAATCCAAGCAAGACGCTTGTGCGGTAACTCTATGCCACCCACGACCACATATACCGGATTGCCTGAAACTGGAGCTGTCTGAATCATCCAGTGACGATGACATCCCTAACGAACTCTACCCGGAGTACAGTACGCTCTCAAACTACATTACAGCCCCTTGTGATACCACTTCTCACGCTATCACCTTAAACACACCAAAACCGGAGCTTTCTAATTTACCTCCACTCTGCTTGATACGGGGCGGTGGAGCTGCCGATGGCTTGGAGATCGACTACATGGAGATCCTGGCTGCCATGCTGAGATGGTGTTTTGCCGTCTCTTTGGGACATATTTTAGCTGCATTTGCTGTGGCATGGTGGTCCGGAATTGGATGAGCACTACATATTGTGCAAGCGGTGGAGGCATGGGAGTCAGTGTGAGCGAAGTGTGTACATTACCTTATAACTAGCCGGGCAATTATGGGAACTGTTATTTTTATTGCTCTCTCGGTTATGGGACCTTTATTTCACAGCTATGTTTGATACACCTGCCCTAGCTTACACACACCGGCTTCTTAATGGCAGCATCGGAGCATGCGGTTTGAGGGATGGCACATGTTTGGACACTGCTGCATGCCTTCTAATCTAACTTGAGATTTGTGTGTATGACTCTCCATTTTTAATGTTTGCAACTGGGGTATTGCTCAATATACGTATTTAGTGTATAGGCAATAATGGGCTTACGATGTTCTAACTAACTTTTGATGGTGAACGTTATAATGGTAATACTGCACGATTGATATTGCACTTATATATACATGTTTGCACTAAGTTAGGTACCCTGCTTTAGAAAACTAGAAGCTAGTCTAAACTGTCCTATTACACATCCTACTGGATATTTTTTTTTTAGAAATGTAGATCCCAGCGGCCCACATTTCTGTTATGTCTGTAACTCTTACCCCTATGCTTTATACCACTTATGCTGAGCTGTCAGCGGCCGAGGCAGCAAAAGCATGTTACTACTTTACTATTGGGGGGATTAATCTGATATTTCTACATAGCAGACAATATATCTTACTTACTATATTAACACTGATTTTATCTTTGTAGAGCCTTTTCTATATTGCATTGTTATCTTGCAAAATTAAACATATACCTGGTCCCTATTTAATATGGACACAATAGGTTTCTTAGTTTACCCTTTATAATAAACTGACGTAGTTCCTACACATTTAGGAATGATCTTGAATTAACCCTAGTAACAAGTAACCAACTTACGTCCATCAAAACTAGCCTTACCTATTGTAATGTGACTACTTCCTCACAACATAGATTTTTAAGTGCACAATACAAATGCATTATGTCCCCTTGTTACTGTTATTCTTGATGCCGTCCACTCACTATAAAAATTTCTGTAAATAGTTTAGAACTTTGGAGTGACCAACAATTGTTTTTGTCCCTCTAGGTAGTTTAGATTCACTAGGTCCCCAAATAGGAGCCTGTTATTAAAATGTATGGTGCCTGGCTGTGGTTAGTATTTCAAGGGTTAGCATTATAGAAAAACAATAGCAGAGCCTCAGCTATATTTACCTCATAGAAGTTATTTAACTCTGCTAAGAAAATACTGCTAAGAAAATATAAGAGGTCTTAATACTGAGATCCACAAGTGGTCTCCTCTCTTCCATATAGCCTTCAGTTCATGTTATTACCCTATAATACACGAGGTCCAAGAGTGGCCTACTGCTCCTCATAGAAGGTTTAAAAGAATATTGGCATGTGTTTCTCTTCATTTTCTAGCAAATGTTCAGTCATAGAGCTCTATACCATATAAATGGTAGACATCATTTACTGTATACAAACTTTTACTTTATATTTTGCATTGTGTTCCTTGATGTAGCAGGTGTTGCTAATTTCATATGCTTTTCCAATATGTAATGTATAAGGTGTACCTTATTATAGGTTCTTGACTGCGCAAGTTTATTGATATATATGGGTACCAAAACTTATACTTTAAAGTCATAGCATGCAGATAATAGACGTTGTTTGTTACATGTAATTCACATCATGCTCTATTGATATAGTGGATACAGTTAATTGCATATGTTTTATTAATATGATATTTCTATAATGTATCTTTCCATACGTCCTTTTTGGAATGCAACCATGCACTGTTATGCAATGTTTTTATACTCTCTATGTATGCCAAAACTTTGACCTCAATAAAAATCATTTAAAAAAAATAAAATAAAATGTGCATAAAGATTAGTGTCAACAGATTTGTGTTCAATTTTTAATATGTGCTCACGTATTCTGTCTTTTAACATTCTGCTTGTTTGTCCGAAGTAAAATATGTTATGTTTTTGTCTTTACATCTAATCAGTTCTCTAATTTTAGTGAACTGACCCGTCGTAGTGGACTTAATTTCTTTTATTTTTGAGCTATATTTGCAGGACTTGCATGAATTGCATGGGTAGAAACCAACAAGTGCTTCACCTTCGAGATCTCTATCATTTTTTGTTTTATTCTTTTTGAATTCGCTAGGTGAAAGCCAATTCTTTAGATTTTTTGTTTTTTTAAAAATAACATCCGGACGGTTTTTTAATCTGTGACCTAGAACTTGGTCTTGTTTTAGGAGATACCAGTGTTTTTTAAGTATCTTTTTTATCTCTGAATGTTGTACACTATAGTTAGTGATAAAAGGTATGAATAGATTGTCTAGGTTATTCTCCTCTAAGTTGTGCTTTTTAAGAGGATTTATTTTTTCTTTGGTTTTTGTGATCAAAAGTGATTCTCTGTCTATATTGGCAACTTCTTTCTGTGTCCTCTCTATTAGTCTAGGGTCATATCCTTTTTCAATGAATCTGGTACTAAGGATTTCTGATTGTGATTTATAGGTATCTAAGGAGGAACAGTTCTTTTTTACCCTCATGAACTGACTTTTCGGGATGTTTAATTTCCACTGAGCCAGGTGACAACTTTCAAAGTGGACATAATTGTTGGAATCAATGTCTTTGAAGTAGGTTTGGGTATGTACCTGATTATTTATTATTTCTACTTCAATGTCTAAGAAGTGGATTTTATGACTACTGTAATCGTGTGTGAATGAAATGCCCATGTTGTTAGTATTGATATTTATCATAAAGTATTCGAGAAGCTCTATGTCTCCTCTCCATATTATAAAAATGTCATCTATGTATCTGCAATAATGCACAAGGTTCGCCCCCCATGGGCCATTATAGATATTTTGTTCTTCAAACTGACCCATGAAAAGATTAGCATAACTGGGGGCGAACCTTGTGCCCATTGCAGTACCCTTTATTTGCAAGTAAATTTCTTCATTAAACATGAAACTATTGTTGTTTAAAATGAAGTGGATACAATCCAATATACATTTATTTTGACTTGTGGGTAAATTTTCATCTTTATCTAGATATGCTTTAATAGCTGATAGACCAATGTTGTGTGCAATGTTGGTGTACAGTGAGTTGACGTCACATGTCTCAAGGATGTAATTCTCGTGCCAAGTTAAATTTTTGATATCATTTAAAAAATGGGTAGAGTCCTTTAGGTATGATGGTAAATCTACGACGTATTTTTGTAAAAAGTCAACATATTGTGAGACTTTGGATGAAATGGATTCAATCCCTGAAATAATGGGGCGGCCTGGAGGATTTGTGAGATTTTTATGGATTTTTTGGAGAAAATAAAAGGTAGGAAATTTAGGATGGGTTACAGATAGAAAATCAAATTCGGAATTGCTTATAATTCCTTTAGTTTTGGCCTCTTTTAAAATACTACTCAATTCTTGTTCTTGTTTATTCAGGGGATTCATTTTGAGTCTTTTGTATGTTGATGTATCGTGTAGAAGTCTGTTTGATTCCTCTATATAATAACTGGTGTCCATTATTACAATGCCCCCCCCCCCCCTTTGTCAGCTGGTTTTACTGTTATATCTTTATTATTTTTCAGATTATTTATAACTGTAATTTCTCCTTTACTGAGATTATTTTTGAAATATTGGTTTTCGTTTATTGATTCTAGATCTTTTTTGATGTTTTGTTCGAAAAGTTTTATATGTTCACTCTTTTCATTTGTTGGAAAAAAATCTTTTTTTTTCTTAAAATTTGTGTGAACAAAACTATCGTTTGTTGAAAAAGTTTTATTTTGTAAAGGGTTCTTGATGAAATATCTTTTTAGTGTCAATTTACGGATGTATTGATTCATGTTTATCAGAGTCTCGAATTTGTTCAATTTGCAAGAGGGAGCAAAGGATAACCCTTTACTTAGGACCTTTTCTTGTTTTTCATCTAGGGTAATTTTACTTATGTTAAAGATACCAGTATTTTTGGGTTCTATTTTCTGAATGTTTTGTTTAGAGGTTCTTCTCCCTCTTCTACCTCTAGCCTTCTTTTGTTTTGAAAATTTCTTTGTGGTTTTATTAGTTCTATATGTTCTTTTGAGGTCCCCGCTCTTGCGGGGGATTCCCCTAAAAAAGGTAGATTATGAATCATTTCTGTTTGTTTACTGGTGTTAGGATTCCTACTGTTGAAATGAGTCTTATTCTTGTTCTGGTATGGTGTGTGTTGTAATGCTGAGAATCTATTTTTCAGTGGTATTCTCCAATTTTGGTTCTCATTGTGAAAATGTTCACGGCTTTCAATATGATGATCATAGAAGTTTCTGTTTTGCCTATTGTCATAATTGTTCCTGTATTGGAATCTATTTCTATTGTCATAATATTGTTGGTCATATTGGTGTTGTGGATGGAAATTTCTATTGTAATTCCTGAAATTTCTGGAATCATTATAATTGGATACGTAAGGTGATCTGTTATGGTGAAAATTAATTTCTTCAAAATTTTGGGCGCCTCTTCTTTGGTATGGTTCTCTTATAACGGGAGATATGTATTGTTGATCAGAATGATCTTTAAAAGAATGTCTCTCTCTGTTATCATCTCTCTGTGTATTTTCCTTATTCGTGTAAGATTGGTAGTAGTGGGACTGTCCCCTATTTAAGTGAGACTTTTTATCTTTCTTATTAGTAGAGTTATGTATTTTGGTGTTGGGATTATTGCCGCTTTTGCTAAATATTTGTGCTGGTTCTTTTCTAAAGTTTTGCACAACGTCACTTATATCATTAGTGGGATTTGTGTTATCTGTGTTTTCTTCCTCATCTTTACTATAGTCTTCTAAATCCCTATTAAATTTTGAATTTTTTTGTATGATAATGGTTTCCTTATGTTCGGAGAGTCTTTTAACAATTTCTAATTGGATGTTTTTATCTTCCTCGTTAGTTTCTAAGCTTGTCAGTTTATTTTTAGAAATATCTATCTCTTTTTTAATTTCCGTTAGTTGCATTTGTCTAGCCTTGATGATTATTTTCATCAAGTTTGTTGAGGCTACTTCCAACACCTCATACCATTCCTTAGACAATATTTCAGGTAAAGTGAATGTACAGTTCTTTTTTAATCTAAGGCCTCTTGGTACCATTTTTTGATCTATATAATTTTGCGTGTATTTCATCTCAAGAACATATTTAATTTCTTTAAGGAGATTTTTCTCAAGATCATAGTATAAATCTTCGGTATTATCAATTTCTAAAAGATCGTTTGTAGTGAGTTTTGTGTTTGAAGCAATATTTTTAAGAATAATCTCTCTTTGAGCAAAGATATCCATAGTGAATGTCTATATCTGAAAAATCAATGTAGTGTATACAGGGTGTGTTAACGATATATAAAGATAGGTGTAAAGGATTACCACCTGAGAAAGTGAAAAAATCTTCAAATGTGAAGTCAAACCTTGCAGTGCAAAATTGCGTGTATAAGGGTAGTTAATCTAAGTGAGTGGATCTTACAACTGGAGGTACAGGTTAATCAAAACAACAGGGTAGGTATAAGATACAACGCTCAAATCTCAAATGCTATTCCCAAAAGGTAAGTGCACCTCCTAACATCAAACCAAAATAGAAAAAGAACAAGGGGATATGGGAACGCGCTGTAAAAAACAGCATATGAGAGGTAAAGAACTATATAAGGAATGTGGATTACACAAGAGTATAATAAAAAAGTTTATATTTGTTTATAATTATATTACAATAAGCAATGCCGGCATCTGATACAAAGTAAAATAGTACAATTAAAATAGGATGAGAATCAGCATAAATTATAAAACATCAATGTGTAGTGCTATAAGTAACTATAAAAATAATAATATGTTGCAAAGTAACACGTTAAAATTGAAACAGAGTCAATGTTACCGTCCTTTCACAATCAGGCCAGTGATTAGAGTGTCTGATCCAGCTGTTTATATGAATGCAGGTATGACTTGGAAAATTCCCTCTGCGTTGTTTTTAAAACAGCGAAAAGCTTGCAAAATCTTCTGGCTTGTATCCAATGACTGTGAGTTAAATTTCAAAGACACATTCACAGCCGTATTTGCGGGATGTCCCGTGCTGTGGACCGGTTCCGGTCAGGAGGTCAGAGTGCAGGAGTAATGATAAGCAACGACAGACTTCGTTTCTTAGAAGTAAAAATTAATCAGACTGCTTTTAACAAATGTGGGTCATGGGTGGGAATTATGCATATAGAGTCAATTCATATATTAAAGAGGCTCAATGCACCACACCTACCGCATATGTAAGTCAAGCAGTTGTATTGCAAATGGAGTTTGTAACAGCGTCCATATTATTCAGATTCCAGTGCTGGACAGAAGAAAGTAGATCATGGGTATGATGGTATTTCCAAGAAAAAACAACTCTGTGAATTAGAGTTGGTCTCAACCACCTTACCTATTACTTAATTTCACAAGTTATGAGCAAATTTCTATGCGTTTCAGCCTAGTCAGGCCTTTATCAAGATGCTCATTATGGTCTTTCATGAATTTAAATACACTGTGGTTCTCTGTGATTGGATCAGAGAGGGTCATGTGATTAGATGAGAGAAAGTCATGTGATTAGATGAAAGTCATGTGATTAAATGAGAGAAAGTCATATGACTGGGTTTTACCATGATTTTTCACAGTTTAATCAACATTCGTTATATGTTTATAAATACCTCAACATTTTGTTCTATTTTGATGAATGTTAGAACTAATGAGGATTGGAGTAAAAGCATTTAGATTGTGCAGTAGATCTATATACCAGAGATAATACAAAAAATTGTACATGAAATATTTCCATGAAAGATTATGGAAAAATATGAAAAATATATATATATATAAAAAACCACGAGCAGTACGTATTTGCAACAAAAACTTTTTTAGTGGTGATTAAGTCGTGAGTATGGTTAACTCTAAAAAATATTGAAGTGAAATACTATAGAAATATGATAATATCAAAAACATACCCTTATTTGGAAGAAATATCTTTTTTTGAGAAACATATCCTTTTTTGAAAGACATATCTTTTTTTGAAAGACATATCGTTTATTGAAAAACTTATCTTTTTTTGAAAAACTTGTCATTTTTTGAAAAACATATCGTTTTTTGAAAAACATATCGTTTTTTGAAAGACATATCATTTTTTGAAAGACATATCGTTTTTTGAAAGACATATCTTTTTTTGAAAGACATATCTTTTTTTGAAAGTCAGATCTTTTTTAGGAGTTACATCTTTTTTTGATTGTTAAATCTTTTTTTGAAAGGCATGTCATTTATTAAGGTACTTTGAAGTCTAGATTATAAAATTGAGGTCTAATTCAGAATTAAGGCCATACGGGTGAAGACTTTTATAGTTGTATATAAATTCCGCTTCTTTCTTAGTGAGGAGTGTGTTCATATTTCCTCCTCTATTGCCTAAATTCATCTTTTTAATTCCCCAGAATTTGAAATGTTTCAGGTTACTAGAATGTTTCTCTTTAAAATGTGCATAAAGATTAGTGTCAACAGATTTGTGTTCAATTTTTAATATGTGTTCATTGTTCATTATGTTTAGAAGCCATTGTGGAACCCCCTCTTAGAATGTGTACCAAATGCATTGATTTTACTATAGATTACAAAGACCATATTCTGGCTTTAAAAAATTTATCACCAGAAGAAATTGGCAAGGAGGAAGTTATGCCGTCTAACTCTCCCCACGTGTCAGATCCTATAAATCCCGCTCAGGGGACGCCAAGTACATCTAGCGCGCCCATTGCGTATACCTTGCAAGACATGGCGGCAGTTATGAATCATACCCTTACAGAGGTATTATCTAAACTGCCAGGATTGCAAGGAAAGCGAGACAGCTCTGGGACTAGAATAAATACAGAGCTCTCTGATGCTTTAGTAGCTGTCTCTGATACACCCTCACAATATAATGAAGCTGAAGCAGGGGAGCTTCAATCTGTGGATGATTTTTCTGATTCAGGGAAGATACTTCAATCTGATTCTGATATGTCTACATTTAAATTTAAGCATGAACACCTCCGCGTATTGCTCAGGGAGGTTTTAGCAACTCTGGATGACTGTGACACTATTGTAGTCCCAGAGAAATTATGTAGATTGGATAAATACTATGCAGTACCTACTTACACTGATGTTTTTCCAATCCCTAAAAGGTTTTCTGAAATTATTACTAAGGAATGGGATAGACCAGGTGTACCATTCTCTCCCCCTCCTGTTTTTAAAAAGATGTTTCCTATAGACGCCGCTACACGGGACTTATGGCAGACGGTCCCTAAGGTAGAGGGAGCAGTTTCTACTCTAGCTAAGCGTACCACTATCCCTGTCGAGGACACTTGTGCTTTTCTAGATCCAATGGATAAAAAATTATTCAACAAGGTTTTATTCTCCAGCCTCTTGCATGCATTGCCCCATTCACTGCTGCCGCGGCTTTCTGGTTTGAGTCCCTAGAGGAGGCTCTACAGGTTGAAACCCCGTTGGAAGATATTATTGACAAGCTTAGGGCCCTTAAGCTAGCCAATTCATTTGTTTCTGATGCCGTTGTTCATTTAACCAAGCTAACGGCTAAAAATTCAGGTTTTGCTATTCAGGCGCGTAGGGCGCTATGGCTTAAATCCTGGTCAACTGACGTGACTTCAAAGTCTAAACTTCTCAACATTCCCTTCAAAGGACAGATCCTATTCTGGCCTGGACTGAAGGAGATCATTTCTGACATCACTGGAGGAAAAGGTCACACCCTTTCTCAAGACAGGTCCAACAAATTAAGGACCAAACAGTCTAGTTTTCGTCCCTTTCGAAACTTCAAGAGTGGCGCCGCTTCAACTTCCTCTAACACAAAACAAGAGGGAACTTTTGCCCAGTCTAAGCCGGTCTGGAGACCTAACCAGGCTTGGAACAAGGGGAAACAGGCCAAGAAGCCTGCTGCTGCCTCTAAGACAGCATGAAGGAGCAGCCCCCGATCCGGAAACGGATCTAGTAGGGGGCAGACTCACTCTCTTCACCCAGGCTTGGGCAATAAATGTCCAGGATCCCTGGGCATTGGAAATTGTGTCCAAGGGTTATCTTCTGGAATTCAAAACCTCTCCCCCAAAAGGGAGATTTCATCTCTCACTTTTATCTGCAAACCAGATAAAGAGAGAAGCATTCTTACATTGTGTTCAAGACCTCCTAGTTATGGGAGTGATCCACCCAGTTCCGCAGGAGGAACAGGGACAGGGCTTTTATTCAAATCTGTTTGTTGTTCCCAAGAAAGAGGGAACATTCAGACCAATCTTAGATCTCAAGATCTTAAACAAATTTCTCAGAGTCCCATCCTTGATCCAGGAGGGTCAATACAGGCACTACCAGTTTGTGGCTCTACCCTTCGGGTTGGCCATTGCACCAAGAATCTTTACAAAGGTTCTAGGGTCCCTTCTAGCAGTCCTAAGGCTGCAGGCTATAGCAGTAGCCCCTTACTCAGACGACATTCTGATAAAGGCGTCGACTTTTCAAGTTGCCAGGTCTCATACGGACATTCTTCTGGCATTTCTGAGGTCGCATGGGTGGAAAGTGAATGAAGAAAAAAGTTCTCTATCCCCTCTCACAAGAGTTTCCTTCCTAGGAACTCTGATAGATTCTGTAGAAATGACAGAGGCCAGGTTGTCAAAACTTCTAAATTCCTGCTGTGTTCTTTATTCTACTTCTCGCCCTTCAGTGGCTCAGTGTATTGAAGTAATCGGCTTAATGGTAGCGGCAATGGACATAGTGCCGTTTGCCCGCCTACATCTCAGACCGCTGCAACTCTGCATGCTCAGTCAGTGGAATGGGGATTACACAGATTTGCCCCCTCTACTAAATCTGGATCAAGAGACCAGGTATTCTCTTCTCTGGTGGTTATCTCGGGCCCATCTGTCCAAGGGTATGACCTTCCGCAGGCCAGATTGGACAATAGTAATGACAGATGCCAGCCTTCTGGGCTGGGTGCAGTCTGGAACTCCCTGAAGGCTCAGGGCTTGTGGACTCAGGAGGAGACACTCCTTCCGATAAACATTCTGGAACTAAGAGCGATATTCAATGCTCTTCAGACTTGCCCTCAGCTAGCTGCGGTCAGGTTCATCAGATTTCAGTCGGACAGCATCACGACTGTAGCTTACATCAACCATCAAGGGGGAACAAGGAGTTCCCTAGCAATGTTTGAGGTTTCAAAAATAATTCTATGGGCAGAGGTTCACTCTTGCCATCTATCAGCTATCCATATCCCAGGAGTAGAGAACTGGGAGGCGGATTTTCTAAGTCGACAGACTTTTCATCCGGGGGAGTGGGAACTCCATCCGGAGGTGTTTGCACAGTTGATTCAACTTTGGGGCAAACCAGAACTGGATCTCATGGCGTCTCATCAGAATGCCAAGCTTCCTTGTTACGGGTTCAGGTCCAGGGATCCCAAGGCAGCGCTGATAGATGCTCTATCAGCGCCTTGGTCTTTCAACCTGGCTTATGTGTTTCCACCATTTCATATGCTCCCGCGTCTGATTGCCAAGATCAAGCAGGAGAGAGCTTCGTTGATTTTGATAGCTCCTGCGTGGCCATGCAGGACTTGGTACGCAGATCTGGACATGTAATTCTTTCCACCTTGGACTCTGCCGCTGAGGCAGGACCTTCTACTTCAAGGTCCCTTCAAACATCCAAATCTAATTTCTCTGCGTCTGACTGCTTGGAGATTGAACGCTTGATTTTGTCAAAACGTGGTTTTTCCGAGTCGTTCATTGATACCTTAATTCAGGCTCGAAAGCCTGTCACCAGGAAAATCTATCATAAGATATGGTGTAAATATCTTCATTGGTGTGAATTCAAGGGTTACTCATGGAGTAAAGTCAGGATTACCAGGATATTGTCTTTTCTCCAAGAAGGATTGGAGAAGGGATTGTCAGCTAGTTCCTTAAAGGGACAGATTTTTGCTCTGTCTATTCTTTTGTACAAGCGTCTGGCGGATGTTCCAGACGTTCAGGCATTTTGTCAGGCTTTAGTTAGAATCAAGCCTGTGTTTAAACCTGTTGCTCCGTCATGGAGTTTAAATTTAGTTCTTAAAGTTCTTCAAGGGGTTCCGTTTGAACCTCTGCATTCCATAGATATCAAGCTTTTATCTTGGAAAGTTCTGTTCTTGGTAGCTATCTCTTTGGCTCAAAGAGTTTCAGAGTTATCTGCCTTGCAGTGTGATTCCCCTTATCTGATCTTCCATGCAGATAAGGTAGTTTTGCGTACCAAACCTGGGTTTCTTCCTAAGGTGGTATCCAATAAGAATATCAATCAAGAGATTGTTGTTCCGTCACTGTGTCCTAATCCTTCTTCAAAGACGGAACGTCTATTACACAATCTTGACGTGGTTCGTGCTTTAAAGTTTTATTTACAAGCTACTAAAGATTTTCGTCAAACATCTGCATTGTTTGTTGTCTACTCTGGACAGAGGAAAGGCCAAAAGGCTTCAGCAACTTCTCTTTCTTTTTGGTTAAGAAGTATAATCCGCTTAGCTTATGAGACTGCTGGCCAGCAGCCTCCTGTAAGAATTACAGCTCATTCCACTAGAGCGGTGGCTTCCACATGGGCCTTTAAAAATGAGGCTTCTGTTGAACAGATTTGTAAGGCGGCGACTTGATCTTCGCTTCATACTTTTTCTAAATTCTACAAATTTGATACTTTTGCTTCTTCGGAGGCTATTTTTGGGAGAAAGGTCTTACAGGCAGTGGTGCCTCCGTTTAAGCGCCTGCCTTGTCCCTCCCTTCATCCGTGTCCTATAGCTTTGGTATTGATATCCCACAAGTAATGGATGAATCCGTGGACTGGATACACCTTACAAGAGAAAGCAAAATTTATGCTTACCTGATAAATTTATTTCTCTTTTGGTGTATCCAGTCCACGGCCCGCCCTGTCATTTTAAGGCAGGTGTTTTTTTCATTTTAAAACTACAGTCACCACTGCACCCTATAGTTTCTCCTTTCTCTTGCTTGTCTTCGGTCAAATGACTGGGAGGTGGCAGTTAGGGGAGGAGCTATATAGACAGCTCTGCTGTGGGTGATCCTCTTGCAGCTTCCTGTTGGGAAGGAGAATATCCCACAAGTAGTGGATGAATCCGTGGACTGGATACACCATAAGAGAAATAAATTTATCAGGTAAGCATAAATTTTGTTTTCTTTTAATAACACTTATTAAGCATTTGGGCACTGAAGACACCAGCTGTTTAAGTTTTGCAAGCCGAATTTCTCCTATTCATCTATTATGCATGTCTTCAGCTGTGCAACTGTACAGGGCCTTTGTTGCCTTATTTTGTGCTTCATAACTCACCACATATTCTCAATCGGAGACAGGTCTGGACTGCAGGCAGGCCATCCTAGCAACCGCACTCTCTGCTTACGCAACCAGGCACTTGTAATCCGGGCAAAATGTGGTTTGACATTGTCCTACTGGAAAATGCAGGGATGTCCCTGGAAAAGACGACTTCTGTGTGGCAGCATAAAAAATGTATACATATCTTTCTGCATTAATGGTGCCCTCATAGATGTGCAAGTTACCCATTCAATGGGCACTAACACACCCCCATACCATGACAGATGCTGGCTTTTGGAACTGACGCTGATGACAGCTTGGATTTTCCTCTTTGGCCCAGAGAACAAAATCTATTTGAAATGTTGACTTGTCGGATGACAAAACATTATTCCATGTTTATGGGCTTATGGACAGTGTTGATCTAGGGATTCCGCTTTGCATAATAAAGCCTTAACTTGCATCTGTGGATGCAGTGGTGATTGGTGTTGACTGACAAAGGTTTACCAAAGTATTTCCAAGCCTATATCAGGATATCCGTTACAGACTCATGACAGTTTTTGAGACAGTAACGTCTGAGGGATCGGAGATCACACGCACCGAGATTTGACCAAATTCCTTGAATCTTTTAATTATATTGTGCACTGTAAATGCCCAAAATCCTACCGATTTGTCTTTGGGAAATGTTGTTCTCAAAGTGTTGGATTATTCGCTGTGATATCTGTTGGCTGATTGGAGAGCCTTGACCCATCCTTTCTCTTGAAGGACTAGGTCTTTTTTGGGGGCTCCTTATATACTATAATTACACAATTGCCTCACCTGTTTCACATCACCTCCTTATTTCAACTTGTCACATCGCTATTAGTCCTAAACTGCCCCTGTCCCAACTTTTTTTTGAATGTGTTGCAGTCATCAGATTTGAAATGAGTGTATATTTTCAAAAATACATGAAATTCACAAAATAAAACATCAAATAATGTGTTAATAATGTGTTTTCAATATAGTACAGGGTGACTTGAGTTTTCAAATGACTCTTTTTGTTAGTTGTTATGCATTTTTCATACTGTCCCAACTTTTTCCGAATTGGGGGCGTAAAACTAAACATATTAATAAAATGACAAAAGGTTTCAAAAGGCAACATTCCATATATGTCATCACTGTTTAATTTAACCTTGTACACCCACTTAGTGATGTCGTAAACATAAAAATTTGGGTTTGCGAACGGCGAACACGAACTTCCAAAAAAGTTTGCGAACGGGCGAACCGGGCAAACCGGCATAGACTTCAATAGGCAGGCGAATTTTAAAACCCACAGGGACTCTTTCTGGCCACAATAGTGATGGAAAAGTTGTTTCAAGGGGACTAACACCTGGACTGTGGCATGCCGGAGGGGGATCCATGGCAAAACTCCCATGGAAAATTACATAGTTGATGAGTCAGGTTTTAATCCATAAAGGGCCTAAATCACCTAACATTCCTAAATTGTTTGGAATAACGTGCTTTAAAACATCAGGTATGATGTTGTATCGATCAGGTAGTGTAAGGGTTACGCCCGCTTCACAGTGACAGACACGCGCGCGTGCACAGGAGGAGGAGGGCGGCGCGTGCATGGGGAGGGAGCGGGTGGGAACCGCTACACTACAGAAAAAAATGTTTTTATAAGTGGGAGAAAGGGGTGCAAAATATTTAATACTTGGAAATCTAAGTGATCTGGGAGCGGGTGGGGGATTGGTCTTGGGGGGGGGGGAAGCTACACTACAGAAAAATGAAATAAAAATTAAAAAAAAACATTTTATTTGCAAACTGGGTACTGGCAGACAGCTGCCAGTACCCAATAAGGCCCCCAATAAGGCAGAGGGGGAGGGTTAGGAAGCTGTTTTGGGGGGGGGATCAGGGAGGTTGGGGGCTAAGGGGGGGATCCTACACAACAGCATATGTAAATATGCTAAAAAATATATATATATATATATAAAAAAAAAAAGATACCATTTATTTTAGTACTGGCAGACTTTCTGCCAGTACTCAAGATGGCGGCGACAATTGTGGGGTGGGGGAGGGAAGAGAGCTCTTTGGGAGGGATCAGGGGATCTGATGTGTCAGGTGGGAAGCTGATCTCTACACTAAAGCTAAAATTAACCCTGCAAGCTCCCTACAAGCTACCAACCCCTTCACTGCTGGGCATAATTCATGTGTTGTGCGCAGTTGCATTTACTGGCCTTCTAACTACCAAAAAGCAACGCCAAAGCCATATATGTCTGCTATTTCTGAACAAAGGGGATCCCAGAGAAGTATTTACAACCATTTGTGCCATAATTGCACAAGCTGTTTGTAAATAATTTCAGTGAGAAACCTAAAGTTTGTGAAAAAGTTCACTATTTTTTTTAATTTGATCGCATTTGGCGTGAAATATACCAAAATGGGCCTAGATCAATACTTGGGGTTGTCTACTACACTACACTAAAGCTAAAATTAACCCTACAAGCGCATTTAGCGGCCTTCTAATTACCAAAAAGCAATGCCAAAGCCATATATGTCTGCTATTTCTGAAAAAAGGGGATCCCAGAGAAGCATTTACAACCATTTGTGCCATAATTGCACAAAATGTTTGTAAATGATTTCAGTGAGAAACCTAAAATTTGGAAAAATGTAACGTTTTTTTTTATTTGATCGCATTTGGCAGTGAAATGGTGGCATGAAATATACCAAGATGGGCCTAGATCAATACTTTGGGTTGTCTACTACACTACACTAAAGCTAAAATTACCCCCAAAAGCTCCCTACATGCTCCCTAATTAACCTCTTCACTGCTGGACATAATACACATGTGGTGCGCAGTGGCATTTAGCAGCCTTCTAATTATCAAAAAGCAACGTCAAAGCCATATATGTCTGCTATTTCTGAACAAAGGGGATCCCAGAGAAAAATGTACAACCATTTATGCCATAATTGCACAAGCTATTTGTAAATAATTTCAGTGAGAAGCCTAAAGTTTGTGAAAAAAATTGTGAAAAAAGTGAACATTTTTTTTTATTTGATTGCATTTGGCGGTGAAATGGTGGCATGAAATATACCAAAATGGGCCTTGATCAATACTTTGGGATGTCTTCTAAAAAAATATATATACATGTCAATGGCTATTCAGAGATTCCTGACAGATATCAGTGTTCCAATGTAACTAGCGCTAATTTTGAAAAAAAATGGTTTGGAAATAGCAAAGTGCTACTTGTATTTATGGCCCTATAACTTGCAAAAAAAGCAAAGAACATGTAAACATTGGGTATTTCTAAACTCAGGACAAAATTTAGAAACTATTTAGCATGGGTGTTTTTTGGTGGTTGTAGATGAGTAACAGATTTTGGGGGTCAAAGTTAGAAAAAGTGTGTTTTTTTCAATTTTTTCCTCATATTTTATAATTTTTTTATAGTAAATTATAGGATATGATGAAAATAATGGTATCTTTAGAAAGTCCATTTAATGGCAAGAAAAACGGTATATAATATGTGTGGGTACAGTAAACGAGTAAGAGGAAAATTACAGCTAAACACAAACACCGCAGAAATGTAAAAATAGCCTTGGTCCCAAACGGACAGAAAATGGAAAAGTGCTGTGGTCATTAAGGGGTTAATGTACACTACTGTTACACCAGATATGAGTTGCACTGGTGTGACGCTGGAGGAAACTGACTGCTATTATTTCACAGTCAAAAAAGTGTTGTTTTTTTTAAATGTACACTACTGTTACACCAGATATGAGTGGTGGCACTGGGCAAGTGGGCACAGTATACGCTGTGAGCCTGACACACACGCTGGCAGACAGGCAACTGCAATTAGATTACACAGGGAAAAAAAAAAAAAAGCAGACTGATGTTCTAGCCCTAAAAAGCGCTTTTTGGGGTGCTGTCCTTACAGCAGAGATCAGATGAGTCCTTCAGGACTGTAGTGGACACTGAATACACTAGCCTAGCTATCGATTTCCCTATTGAATCAGCAGCAGCTACACTGTCCCTCCTCTCACTAAGAATGCAGCTTCCAAATGAATCTAAAATGGATGCTGTCCAGGAGGTAGGAGGGTCTGGGAGGGAGGGTCTGCTGCTGATTGGCTGGAATGTGTCTGCTGACTGTGAGGTACAGGGTCAAAGTTTTACTCAATGATGACGAATAGGGGGCGGATCGAACATCGCATATGTTCGCCCGCCACGGCGACCGCGAACATGCTTTGTTCGCTAGGGGAACTATTCGCCGGCGAACTATTCGCGACATCATTCACTACACCCACTGTTTTTACTGTAATTCCTCACACTTTTAATTACGGAGTTTTTAGTTTTTCACTTAATTAATGAAAAGCCTTTGGTGGACTTTGGTTATTATTCACCAAGTTCTTCAGGAGTGATGCATGCATTTCATACATTTTAAAATAAACATTATCTTTATTTCATTTGTTAATTACAATAATTAGCTACTTAAAGAAACATTAAAAAGATGAGATTGTAATAAAAAAAGTTTCATTATACATATTAAAATAATTTTGCTGCATTTTTTTTCTTTGATTTAACTGTAAATGTTTAGGGTGTCTGGGAAAATACTGCAGACTTCACAAGCCTCAGTCTGCTAGATATCTTTCCCTTATTGGCCACAGCAGAGATTATCATATAAGGAATGGCAAAATAATGTAACTGTTACTACTTTAGCAACAAGACTGGACTGGGACCTCCAAATAGGGCAAGTTGTTGGGTGAATTTAGCTATTGAAAAACAACTGCAGTATATAAAAAGTGTTAACATAAGCATAAACACATAGATATAGTGAAGCAAAAGTGCAATAATAAAAGGTTCTAGCTCATTATGGCATTTTATTATTGCCCCCTCTGTAAGATAAAACAATGGATAAAAAAATACAATTTTACTAAATGCTGATATCTAGAAATGATTTATTCATTAATAAAACAATGCCATATTAGGATTTCATTATGCATCATTATGCATCCCAAAACAATCACATTGGGTGTTATAATACTTCTAAACCTATGGACACAAAACCTACACTTTTTTTATTTTTTTTATTGCCTTGTTAGTGGAAGTGGTGGAGATTTAAATATAAATCAAAAGTGTATAAGAATAGTAACAATAAAAAAGATTTAAATGTCTATTGCAGTGTAGATTCATTGAATTAATGTCACTTACCTATCAAATAATAGCAGATGTCTTATGGATTGAGAATAATTTGATCAACACATGATGATTCTATATTGCATCAAGATAACTCTTTTCAAGCAAATTTAATTGAAAAATGTATTTTACAGTATAGGAAATATCTATCACATCTTTGTTTTAGCTGAGCCATACCTTTCAAAGGCCTAGTTTCTATTGCTGTTGTAAACTGTGTAAACTGATGGCAACGTAAAACACTCCATAGACTTGAATCTATATACTTGTTACCTCCAGTTTACACAATGTACAATCCCAATGGAAACTAGACCAGAGTCTTGCAGAGGATGTTGGAGATATACAAACAAATAAATAGTTACTATGTGTGTTTCTACTTGTATTCAATTTGTAGTCTGATAACGTTAGAGGAAGGATTGATAAGACTATCAGTGTTTGTCCATGAGGTGGTTTTTGCCAACTTAGGTGTGTCTGTCTCTTTTGTATCAAATAATATTTAAGCAATGTTAGATATTATGTAACTTTATGTTATGAATTTACCTTTTGTTCGCATTTTATTGATGGTAAAATAGATATGTAAATACTTAAGACAAGCAATAATTTATTGAATGCCATATAAACTAAATTTCATCCATTACTTTATTAGTACCACAAACAAACAAAAACGAAATTACACAATTGTTTATTCTTTTGTTGCGCTGAAATAGCTGGATATAAAGTGCACATTCTTAAATGCATATCCAGGTAACTGCAGTGTATAAACACAGTTAAGTGATACATAAGAAAAGATAATACATAAAACAAATACTATGTGCTTCCCAGGTAATGCATTAATGTAAACGTATTAATCTCATATGTTTGCTTTTAAACAAGGAAAATGGAGATTTAACATAAGTGGTAAAAATAAAATAGGGTGTCATTATTGGAAATAAAGGATAGGAACAGATATGAACAGCAGAAAAATTCAGAATATTATTTACATAAACAATAAACATAACATTCGTCAAGAAATTTTAGAACTTTGCTTCTACTGTGATACTATAAAAATGTTAAATGGTATTGGTATATGTGATGTAAATGAAATGCATTAAAGAGTCAATAAACAATTACCAGAAAATGTTTACTGCTCATAGAGCTATTGGTAGAATTTCTAAGCTCTAAGAGGGTGGCACCCAGTATGAGGATGCAGAGCTTCACCAACTGGCAACTTTAAAATATTGGAACAACTTTGAAGAAAGATGAAGACACAGGACCTAAAACAATACCATGCTCAGTAAACAGTGTTATTGTAGTTGTGCCAAGCAGTTTAATGTCATTTTAAAGAGTTAATGATATTGCTGTTTCTTCAGTGACTTCAGGGACTGGATATCTTATAATTATGTTGTTTTAATTCATTATGAATTTTAGGGTAGACTTAGGTCTTATAGAAACCAAGATTTAGAATCCATGTTTTGTTTTGTTTTTTTATTTCAAAATTGGCAAGAAGAGGTCATATTAAAGCAGTCAAATATATTTAGTTTATTTCTTATTGTGTTTCATTGCACAGAGGATAATTGTTAAAGGGACACTCAAGTTACATTAATTTTTCATGATTTAGATACAGCATGTAATTTTAAACAACTTTCCAATTTACTTCCATTAAAAAAAATGTGCACAGTCTTTTATATTTACACTGTTTGAGTCACCAGATCCTACTGAGCATGTGCAAGAATTCGCAGAATATATGTATATGCATTTGTGATTGGCTGATTGCTATCACATGGTACAAGGGGAGTGGAAATATACATAACTTTGAAATTTGTTATAAAAAAATCTACTGCTCATTTGAAGTTCAGACTAAGTGCTATTGCATTGTCTTGTTATCTTGCATTTGTTGATTATGCAAATCTAATGTGTTGACTGGTCCTTTAAGTGTGGCGGAATCTAGGAGTGATTGAGCCACTATAGCCATTATTTGTGTAGTGAGAGATTTTGCTGCTCTGTTACCTAACAAAAGGTAGAGGCTTTGAAGGAAAGGGTGTGAGAAAGTACAAAATTATTTGTGGCATTCTCAGTTTATCTTCAAGTTAGGAGGTCTATAAAAAAAGATAGGAGTGGACCATAGGAGTAGGTCTGGTAACCAATAGAAGCAGTATATTGCATAAGTAATGGATAAATATATTTGAAGTGAGGTTGATCGTGTTTCCATTCTTTCCCTTTGAACAATTACATTTTATTTTTTAACTATCAGCATCGGTACTATTCAGGGAAGGCTTGTTAACCTCTGTGTCTGGCTCACGCCAAATATGCATTCAGTTTCACCAGCACTATATGCTACAGTTTTTGCAATTTATATCTGGCAGTTCAGTTTACGTACCTGGAATCCAATATTTTTTTTGCTATTTGAAGCCAGTTTCTGTTGCAGAGTAATAGAACTGTGTGAAACACCGAATGTTGTCCAAAGAAGTGGTTATTATGACCAGGGATCATGCCAGCCGAAGTGGAGTTTAAAAAATCAGTAGGTATTGTAGATTGATTCTCTGTATTTTTAACTTTGTTCATTTTTTGAATAATCATGAGATCATTATGAGCAATCAACCTGCAGAGAAATTTTTTTCTTCTTCCACCAAGAGCCTTGTTTTACTTAAATGTCATGTAAATGTGGCCAATATCTCCTCAAACCTGATTTCCATGAAAATCAGGCAACTCTAAAAAGAACATAAGATTCCTACAAGAGTATCATACGACCTCATGGAATACCTTTCAAGCTTGCCTTCTTAATTACTATGTATTTAGACTTGTTGGTATTATTATTATTATTATTATTATTTGATAATCTGTAAAATGAATTATCCCCTACAGTTGTGATTACCATACACATGCATGCAGTTTTCACATATTGGCATATTTGTTTTAACTTTATGTTACTGCTGGCCTGTACAAGTAAATCAGAGGTTGGGATTCAAAATGAGTTTTTTAAAGAAATCCCTCTACACCCAGATCACATTACAGGGACATGAAACTCGAAAAAGAGAACATGCAATTTTAAACAACTTTCACATTTACTAACAATTTTGTTCCTTTCTCTTGGTATCTTTTATTAAAGGAGAAACAATGCACTACTGGCAGATACAGTAGTTGAACATATCAGTAAGCCAATGGCTTACTGATATGTGGACAGCCACCAATCAGAAGTTATCTTTCAGCTTCTGAGCCTATGTAGGTATTCTTTTCAGCAAAGGCTACCAAGAGAACTAAGATTTAGCAGTCTTGTTCTACATTATAATTACTAACAGTATGGAAGAAAGAGGCAGATTGAATATCAACTGATAAGTATGAAAATTCAAATACTTTCCATTTTTTTATTTGGATGTAAATGTTTACCCATAGGGGGCGAATTATCAAATGGCGGGCGGACATGATTCGCTTTCAGCATTTAACATTGCACAAGCAGTGGGGGGTCAATCAATCCGATCGTATTCGATCAGACTGATTAATGTCCGTCGCTTGAGAAGTGGAGGATGAGTTAAGAAACAGGGGTCTTAAGACCGCTGCTTCTTAACTCTTGTTTCCGGACCTTTGCCAAAATTTACATATATTACATGAATATGAAATGCCTGAGTTGAAATTTCTACATGCTTCCTTGTAAAAGCAATTTAGTTTTTATAGCTCTCATAAAATCCTGTTGGCTGGCTGTATCAAAGTAGACCTTATGTTTTTTTATTTTTATTATTTATTGCAGGGATAAATTCAATTGACACCAAGCTTTTATTTTTTTTAAAGGGACACAAAAGAACAATAATACAATGGTCTAATGTGTTATAATATTTGATTATTGTACTGTTACTTGTAGAAAACTATGTTTTAATACATATGCCCCGAAAGATTAGCTCAGTTGATGTGTTTAACTCTGTTCTGGATTGAACTTTTACAATGTGTTTAACCCTTTTGGGGTTAAGGACAAGATCTGAATCCTCTTACTACAATTTGTGACAGTAACATACCTGCAATCTTGTTTACATTTCATCTTTTGTTCAATCAGAATTCTTTTTAAAAAATGGTGACCTAAAACAGCATAATGACAGGTCACAAGGTTCAGCACTTTCACAGGGATGTGCAAAAGTATTTTTTTCTTGTATTACAAACTTGATACAACATCTTCCAACCTGTTGCTTTTCCTCTGCAAAGCCCTTTTTTACATATCTGCCTTAACCTGGTGGGAAGTCCTTACACTGGCTGCAAGGCATTGTACAACTCGTGGATAAATCAATCAAATAAGGATACTCAGCATTTTAGTTAATATTGTTAAAGGGACATAAAACACATTTTTTTCTTTCATAATTTAGAAAAAGAATGCCATTTTAATCAACTTTCCAATTTGCTTCTATTATCTAATTTGCGTCATTTTCTTGATATCCTTTGTTGAAAAGCATATCTAAATAGGC
Source organism: Bombina bombina (assembly GCF_027579735.1). Classification (NCBI taxonomy): domain Eukaryota; kingdom Metazoa; phylum Chordata; class Amphibia; order Anura; family Bombinatoridae; genus Bombina; species Bombina bombina. The sequence goes on along the minus strand of NC_069504.1, from coordinate 384,452,366 downwards.
TCAGTAGCTGCTGATTGGTGGCTGCACACAAATGCCTCATGTGATTGGCTCAGCCATGTACATTGCTATTTCTTAAACAAAGAATCCCTAAAGACTGAAGCAAATTAGATAATAGAAATTAATGGGAATGTTGTTAACAATTGTATTCTCTATCTGAATCATAAAAGAAAAATGTTGGGTTTCATGTCACTTTCACTATTTAACAGAATAGATATCATTGACCTAAAAAATGTATTATATGTATCCTTTGATATCCTAGAACCCCGCCACTGTAATAAACACTAATCATGACACCCCCACTTTCCTCTATGAGCCAGAGGTGGTATTATGATATTGATGATGACACAAACTGAGTTATAACTGACACTGTACCTGACTTTCTGTGTATTCATCAAATTACATTTGTGGTTACATGGAGTAAGCATGTATATGATCAGTGTGCACCTGTGCAGAATAAAACTAATTTTGAAACTAATACAACTAATACAAATACGTCTACTGCAAAAAATGTCTTTATAATACTAAAATATACTTTATTTGTATTTCAATTATGACCATCCTGTTCCTATAAGGACCAAAAAGCTGTAAATGAAAATCTGAAAGTCAGAGTTTTAATTGGCACTCATAAAAAATGAATAAGAAAAGCAGTAAATTCCTTTTTGTCCTAGTCAATCTTACATCTATAACCAACTGTTACTTTCCAATAATTTATGTTACATTAAAACCCTCTCTAGTATGTATTGTCTGCAAAATGTGAATTGCTTAAATTGTACGTATTGTTTCTCTCGTCTGACATATATAAATTACATTTGAAGTATTAGAAGTGAATAAAAATTAGGAACATTATTAAAAGTGAATAAAATTAGGAACATGCATTATTTATTATCAGGCTTTGATGAAAATGTGGAGACCTCATTACTAGAATGAGCGATAATTGACTTTATTATAGAGCTATCACATTTTATTTATTATTTTAGATGCATTCATTGCCTAACAGTGTACTTTTTCTTTTTAAAGGGACCTGGTAGTAAAAATAAAACTGTCAAACATTCTTTATTCACATGGAGTTTCAAGTTTAAATTATATTAAAATGTTATCAGTTTTACCTCTTTTTCTTGATTTCTTTTTTTTTTTTTTTTTTTAAATATTTATTTATTGTTAGCGTACACACAATCGTCTTGTTACAGGCCTTGAAACAAGATTACAAACAATATTCTTTACAGAGGAGAGACAAGTCTTAACAACTTATAGAGCATTTAAGCCAATAACAATGATTTTTAAATAAGAAACAAAAAGAAAAGAGGCACAGCTTAACAGTAGGAGATACAATGATGACCCAAGAACTCTGTATTAGAAGGGATATGGCCAAAGAAAGTTATAGCCTGTGTGTCACATAATTTAAATTTATCCTGGAGAATATATAAAGCTAATCTCTGTAAGGACGTAAATACATAGATATCTGTCCTAGGGTGGGTTAAACATACTTTTAAGTGATGTCAATACGGGGGGGGGAGGGAAGTGGAAAGGGGTGGGGAAGGAGGACACAGAAAAAGGAAGAAAGAAAGAGAAAAGGAAAGAAAAGAAGAAAAAAAAAACAAAACAAAACAAAAAAAAAAAACCCTGCAATGCCCCCCAACCCTCTCTGCTCTCTCACTATTCGGCCCAGAATGCTGGGTATTTGCCCGCATTCATCAATTCAAGAATGTAGGCCGATTGGCTAAGTGGCTTAATTAATTGCTGCTGTGCCTGAAAGGGAAGTGACAGTATTACTAGGCCCCATTTTTCTAGGAATCTCTTTATGTGGACCTCATTATACTTAGATATTGCATATTGTTCCACCATACATTGTTTCAATACTTCTTTTTTGAATTTTATGAAAGAAGGAAGGTGGGAGAGCTTCCACGATGTCAGAATCGCATTCCTAGCTAATAAAATTACGGTATTAATTAGCTTATAATTCTTTTGCTGTTGTGAAAATTTAACTAAGAAAATGACCATTTGGGCCTCTAACCTGATTTCTGTATCTAAGATTTTATTCAACCAGAACATTATTTTCAGCCAGAACTGGTGGACTTTAGGGCATAACCAGATACAGTGTAAAAGATTTGCTTGTTGAGCCTGGCATTTCCAACATCCGATAGTTTTTCTATACCATTTAGACAATTTGTCAGGGGTGATATATGTCGCATAAATCATTTTTAAATGCCTTTCGCGCCATGCTAAGGCATTTCCTGTTTTATTCAACAAGTTCAGGCTTACTTGGATTTGTTGAGGCCTAAGTTCTGGAAAAGTATTATTCCAAATAGATACTATTTTCTCCAGTTGGGCCTCGTGTTTGGAAAACGACATCAACCGGTAAAATGAAGAGATTGACGAAGCCCCGCTGGTATATTGATTCATTAAGCTCCTTAACGGGGCATATGTCCAATTAGAGCCGAATTTAAGTTTAAGATCTGTAATGTAATGCTTTATTTGTAAGTACGCAAAATGATCAGTTTGAGGAAGCTCGTACTCTGCTCTGATGTCGAGGAATGATCTAATTATTGTACTGGGAGTAACTAGTTGTTTTAAAGAGGTCAGCCCTTTCAATTTCCACCTCTCAAAAACCTTATATGTGAAACCTGGAGCAAATCCTGGGCATCCCTGAATTGGGAGATATTCCGAAACAAATGGGGTTGTGCCAATTTCTACACAGAACTTCTGCCATGCCAGGATCACGTTTTTAAACGTCGGCATTTTAGCAATTAGCGGAGGGAGTTGTGGAATTGGGCAATGTAGAAGAGCTTTTAAGTTGAATGGGTGGACAAGGTTTGCCTCCCCAGCAAAAACAGTGAAAAATTCTTTCTCTGAAATCCAATCGGCCGCCAGTTTTGCGATTGAAGCAATGTTGTAGTGGGTAATATTCGGGAAAGCGAGGCCCGCCGACTCTTTAGAGAGTGATAATGCACTTAATGCAATTCGGGGTCTTTTTCCTTTCCAGAGGAATTCATTAGATATTCGGTTAAATAATTTTATGTCTGCCTTATGTAAAAGAAAAGGTATATTTTGGAGAAGATATATTAACTTAGGTAAAAGTATAATTTTAATAAGCATAATCTGTGCAGAGAGAGAAATAGGAAGAGAGGCCCAGTCATTCAATTTCTGCTTACAATAATTGAACAATTTAGCATAGTTCAACTCATACCATTCGTGTGGAGCTTTTGACATTATTATTCCTAAATATTTTATTTGAGTAACTTCTCTAAATGGGTGATCTAGGACATGGCAGGCAGTTCTGTGTATCCATAGTAGTTCGGATTTTTGAAGATTAATTTTGTAACCAGAAAATGACGCAAATATTTGCACTGATTCTAATAGCTTAGGAAGGCTTTCTTTTAGGTCGGCTAAGAAAAGGAGTAAATCGTCAGCATACAGGGCAAGGACATATTTTTGTTTGCCAATCTGGATACCTTCTAGCTGTTGCCTAAGAAGGATCGCCAATGGTTCTAATGATATGTTGAAGAGGATAGGCGAAAGGGGACATCCCTGCCTAGTGCCTCTCTGTAGAATAAAACGATCCGTAATAGTACCATTGATAAAGATTGCTGAGGATGGATTATTATAGATAGCCTTAATCAAATTTGTGAAATTTCCGGAAAAGCCGAACTTTTCTAAGGCAGAAAAGAGATGGTCCCAGCAGATATAGTCGAAAGCCTTTTCGGCGTCGACTGTTAGGATGGCAGCATCTTCTTTTTTTAATACTTTCTTGTTATTCCGCAGATAGTCCAGTACCAGCATAACCTTACGGATATTTTTTGTTGGGCTTCTCCCCATCATGAAACCAGCCTGATTATCATGTATAATATTATTTAAGTGGGGGGCCAATCTTTTTGCAATTATGGACGTAAGAAGTTTATAATCAAAATTTAATAGGGAAATAGGGCGATATGAAGAAGGAATTTCAGGATCTTTTTCTTTTTTGAGAACTAAAGCTATATTAGATGCCGCAAAATACTGGGAACATGGGATATCTGCGGAATAATAAGAATTGAATAGCTTATATAAGGTAGGGGCTATTTGATCTGCAAGGATCTTATAGAATTCGGCAGGGAGCGAGTTGGGGCCGGGGGCTTTATTAAGTTTGGCAGTTGTAATACCAGTAAGAATTTCTTGTGTAGAGATCGGGGCATTGAGTTGATTAATTATCTCGTGTGGCAATTTAGGGATCTTAACATTATCCCAGAACCTCTCTTTTGATTCTATATTGGGAGGTTCAGCTTTATATAGATTTTTAAAGAAGTCTGTAAACGTATGTTGAATGTCGTGATTGGAGGTAAATCTGTTTTTCCCAGATCTAATTGCCGTGATATAATTAGAAGATCTCTTTTTGGTGGTTTTAACGAGATATTTTGCTGCTTTCCCTGAGTAGCCACCATAAAGTGATTTCTTTCTTATGTCTTCAGATATCATTTGTTGTTTAAGAAAGATATCCCTTTGTGTTTTTAAATTTGTATATTTTTCTCCAAGCTTTTTGGAGGGAACAGCTATGAACGCGTTGTATGCGTTCCTCACACTATTAGAAAGTTGGATTTCTTTCTGTAGAAATTTTTTTTTAAGAGCACACATGTGAGCCTTAATATCCCCACGTAACACAGCCTTTCCAGTCTCCCAGAGTATTTCTGGCTTGTCCTTATAGTCATGGTTATAACTCTCAAATTCCCTCCATTTGTTAGCTAACCAGTTTTGAAAATGTAGGTTACTATGTAAATGGTTGGGAAAAAAGAAATTATTATTCGGTCTAGGTGTAAGAGATTTAGAGTTGAGTTCTAAAGCTATCACCGCGTGGTCAGAAAGAACTATATCTTTAATATCGGCCTTTACCTCCTTACCACTTAAGTTTTCAGAGATTAAAAACATGTCTATGCGCGACAACGCTTGATGGCCTTTTGATAGACATGTAAAAGCTTTAACATCTGGGTTCAAACTTCTCCAGATGTCATATACACCTACTTTATGACAAAATTTTTGTAGTGTTCGTGTTTTCTTAACTCGCTTAGTACTTTTAGATCTACTTAGTCTGTCTAAATTGGGATACGCTGTTAAATTAAAATCCCCTCCAATCACGACATTACGTCCTCTGTATACTACTAATTCTAATGCTAAATCCTCCCAAAACCTGACATCAGGTTGATTGGGGCCGTAAATGTTACAGAGAATAAAAGAGCTCTTCTCTATTTCAATGTCAAGAATTTGATAACGGGCCTCTGGATCAATTTGGCTCTTATTTATTTTATATTTTAAATTTTTGTTAATCAATATTGCCACTCCTTTCTTACTAACCTGTGACGGGGCAGCGACCACCTCCCCCACCCATCTAGATTTGAGTTTATCAATTTCATGCCTTTTTAGATGAATCTCTTGAAGCATAGCAATACCAGGCTTATGTGATCCCAATAGTTTTATTACGGCTTTCCGTTTGATAGGGGAAGTAATCCCACCCACGTTCCAGGAAAGAATTTTAATCGACCCTATGCCCGATCCAATTTTACTAAGATACTGCAAGACATTTTAAAACAAGCCATCAATTTATAACATAACAAGCAATTACAAGCCGTAAAATATAATAGGACAAAAGAGCAGAGGGGTGGGAAGGATGCAGGGGAAAAGAGAGAGAAAAGAAAAAAAAAAAAAAAAAAAAAAAAGAAAAAAAAGGGGATGGAAGAAAGGAGGCCCCCCCCGTTTACATACCAAAAATAAAAATACATCTTTACATACATACTCTTGAAAAGACCTTCTTTTCATCAATAATTTTACATTAAAAAAATTGCTCATAGTCCAACATAAAAATGACTTCAATCAGTCAAACCAATCCTTAACATTCAAGGGATGCCATTATCTAAGCAAAACTTTTGCGCTTCTACAGTATTATTTAATATACTTGTTTGACCCTCAATAATCATGATTAATCTTGCCGGATAGACAAGCCTAACATTATAGTTTGCTTTCATAAGTCGAGAACAAAAGGGAGACATTTCTTTCCTCTTATTCGTAGTTTCGGAGGAAAAATCTTGAAAGATTAATACTTTTTGTTGCTCTAATATTAATGGATTCGCTTTTCTGTAGTATCTAAGAATATTAATCTTGTCCTGGAAGTTTAGCATTTTAACCAATATGGGTCTGGGTCTAGTAATACCTTCAGAATTTTGCCGTACTGGACCCACTCTGTGAGCTCTTTCGATAATCATAGGCATGGGGGGGGCTGGCATTTTTAATAATTGGGGGAGTTTAATTGAGACGAAAGCAACTAGATCTGAGTATTCTGTGGATTCGGGAAGACCAATAATTCTTAAATTGTTTCGCCGCGAGCGGTCCTCTAGGTCCTCTAATTTGGCTTGTAATACAGCTATTTGAGACCCAGATTCTTTATTGGACTGCTCACATTTATATAATCTATCTTCCGAGTCTGAGATTCGAGTCTCAATTTCCTCCAATCGAGCTGTAAACTGCCTCACTTCCAGGACAATATTATTTATATCTTGTTTAATTTCTTGTTTAACAACCTCTAATTGCGGGGAGATCATCCTTGAAATCTGCTCAACTAATTCAGAGAAGTCAGAATTTGGGCCTATACCATTATATTGTTCTTGTGGAACTATTAAAGAGCTCTCAGATAACTTAGTAGATTTCTTGTCTTTATGTTTGGGAGGCATAGCCGGAGATGTTTGTTTATGTTGTGTAACAAATCTATCCATGTATGGTGTGCTTATTGCTCAAGTTAAGAGAAGGAACGATATAAAAATAAAAGGAGGAAAAAAGGAAAAGAGAAAGAAAGAAAGAAAAAAAAAAAAAAAAAAAAAAAAGGGGGGGGGATTTGAGAATGTGGGGAGACTCCGACTGTCACTTACTATCCCTCAATGTGACAGAATGCAATACAGTGAGTGAGGACTTGTTAGTGTGCAACACTAAAGGTGAAAGTGTGATGTGTGCAAAAATAGGTAAATAATTCAGTGACTAAGTAGGTAATAGAAAAAAGAAAAAAAAAAAAAAAAAAGGGGAAAATTTACTCTGTGATGAAAAGGTGAAAGTGTGATTCCAGCTGTCACTTGTTTCCCCTAAGCGTGGCAGAGGATATTGTCGTGGATGAGGGCTTGTGTTAGAGTGTAATAGTTAAATGAAGATGTGAAACGTGAAAAAAAAAAAAAAAAAAAAAAAAAAAAAGGAGGGAGCACTTCCTTTAAAGAGTCGTGTCCAAGTTCTCTAACCCAAAATTGAACTGCTTAAATATTCTTATATTTATGGCTCATGTGGCAATATTATCAGTGCTAACTACCACTAACCAGCTTACCTAACTTCCGTTTATCACAGCATTATCTAACTTAACGCAGAATACCATCAGCATAGGAAAACTATTGAAAATAGATCTGAGGACTCTCTTAAATATCAGGTGGTCTTGCTTGACCTGTCTCCAGGGCACTCTTATAGTCCATTAACAATAGACCATTACATCCCAAAAAACAGAATAGTATAACTTTTGCGGACTGCCAGGCACACTGTTCAATGTTCATGTAGATAGGAAAAAAGGAAAAAAGAAAAAAAAACAGTCTTAGGTGTAATCCACTTAATGACCAGACACAAAATCATAGAGGAATAAATACTTCTGTGGACATCCAACCTTCCTGTGTTAAACTTCCTTCACTTTAGCCCTATTAGAACGAATACAAGGCTTAATATCAGAATGTGTATCCGCAGTAGTGAACAATACTAGTGTCAATGTTATAGTCCTGCTCTGTAACAGTGTTGTGGGGCACTTGTGCTGAGTTTTCTTCTTGGGCTTCTATTTAGGAAGAAAGATAGCCTGAAGGGTACCATTAAAGATTGGTGAGGAACTTCAGTCAAAGTGTATGGTAATAGCCCTTAGATAGAGGTTGATACCAAGGTTATGTTCCTGCCCTGAGTCAGGGTCCTGGGAGCTGTTACTAGGCTATCAGATTATTAAATCCTTTTCCCATGGAGAAATATCAGTAGGGGCCCTGTGTTCATTATCATCAGCGGCCGGGCTTATTGCAAAACTTCGTAGCCCAGAATGAAAGCCGGTCCCTTTAATAGTGGGGGTATCAGGGCCAGTGTTCCTACCCTGTGTCAGGGTCCTGGGAACTGCTGCTCACTTTCTAATGCCAAATTTCTTTTACAGCCTTTAAATGTATTCTGAGAGTCCCAAAAAAGCGGCACCACTGTCATCCCATGAGTAACTTATTGTGCGATGTGGGTAATGGTGGCAATCTGGTAGCAGCTCTTAAGAGCACTTTTCCCAGCTTTGAATCTCTCTGAAGCAGGCCACTATTCACACTGCTCTGTTAGAACTTTATGCAGCGCACATACCGCTGTTCTTTTTTGGTCTTAAGTAACGGACTTAGTAGGATATAGCCAAACGAGATATAACCCAATTAATGAGCATGAATAGACAGGGTGGCACAGACAATATAAGTCTTATAGTACTCACGACCAGTCTTCCAACCGGGTTCCCAGTGTAGCGATTCCTAAATTCTCTCGCTGGATGCCTTTTCTTGAGTGATAGCCCTGAGAGGGATGTATACCGCACTCTGCTGCACGTCCCGGTAGCTTTCTCACACAGTTCCACTCACTGCGTTCCCCTCACAAGTTGGGCTATGTGTAAAAGAAGGTAGACGCCGCGCCAGGGCGGCGGTGCTTCCACAACGAAGCCGCTTCTGTCTTGTGACTTCGGTCACGCTAAAAGCCTTAGGCCAAGTCTCCGGTCTGCAGGGTAAAATTGCAGCACAAGGAGGAGTAGCGTTGGGGTGATGTAGCAGGCCCTGTGTTTTCGGCGCGCGAAGCAGCAACCAACCACCTCGCTCCGCCTCCAAACCGGAAGTCCTGATTTCTTTTGTTGAATACTGAGGTAGACATAAGAATGTGTCTGTGTCTTGAGTGCTATATGTATAACCTTTTTATAAACATTGTTGCAAACATTGTGCATAGTCCTTAAGATAAGTGCATGCTCTTATGGAAATGAGCTAGATACATAGAAAAAGAGGCAAATTTCTTAATTTAATACAATTGGTAAGTAAGAGAGTATTCTATTTAATAATAAAAAAAAACATGGAAAAAGAAACATTTAAGTTAATTTATATGTATTATATTATTTGTTTAGACACGTGGGCCTCTATTTATCAAGCCGTCAACCACAAATACGTTGGAATTCTGCAGCGTAATTGTAGAGATCTTGATTTGCCTTATTTATCAAAGGCTACAGACCGGCAAAAGTAGAATTTTGGGACGTAACATACGATCCGCCGGTCTCAGTCCGACACAGATCGATGCTTACGTCACTACAGATGTTCCGAATGCGAATTCGGCACTATCTGACTACTTTTGCAATTACCAGGTACGCTTGCAGCTATTCCTGCCCAGCGTACCTGGTTTTCAATCTGCCGTCCTAGAGTCAGCGGATGCCATAGGAATCAATGGGAGTCTGAAAGCAGCGAAAGCTTATGTTCGCTGCTGCCAGATATCCCATTGATTCCATGGGAGAATAAAAGTTATGTTTACACCTAACACCCTAACATGTACCCCGAGTCTAAAAACCCCTAATCTACTGCCCCTACACCACCGCCACCAAAATAAAAGTTATAAAACCCCTATCCTGCCGCTCCCAGACCCTGCTGCAACTAAATAAACTTATTAACCCCTATCCCTGCGCTCCTGGACCCCTCCGCAACTAAATAAACTTATTAACCCCTAAACCGCCGCTCCCGGAGCCCACCGCCACCTACATTATACTTATTAACCCCTAATCTGCCACCCCCTATACCGCCGCCATCTACATAAAGTTATTAACCCCTATCCTGCCGATCCCGGAGCCCACTGCAACTGAATAGATGTATTAACCTCTAAACCGCCAGCCCCCCACATCACCATAAACTAAATTAACCTATTAATCCCTAAACCTAACAACCCGTTAACTTTATATTAAATATTAACTCATTCCTATCTTATAATAAATTTAAACTTTCCTTTAAAATTAAATTAAACTATATTAAACTAATAATTAACCTATCCTAACTGTTATAATAAAATTACATTAAACTATATTAAATTACTAATTAATCTAACCTAACTATTATAATAAAATTACATTAAACTATATTAAATTAATAATTAATCTAACCTAACTTTTATACTAAAATAACATACAACTACAAATTAAAATAAATATATTATATATTTAAACACCTAACCCTACTCAAATAATTTAATTCTACACTAAAAAATTACAAAGTTCCAAAAAACTAACTAAGTTACAAAAAATAACAAACACTAAGTTACACAAAAAAATAAACACTAAGTTACAAAAAATAAAAAAGAAATTATCAAAGCTTTAAACTAATTACACCAAATCTAGAGCCCTATGAAAATAAAAAAGCCCCCCAAAATAAAAAAACCCTAACCTACAATAAACTACAAATAGCCCTTATAAGGGCCTTTTGCGGGGCATTGCCCCAAATAAATCAGCTCTTTTACCTTTAAAAAAGTACAAACAACCCCCCCAATAGTAAAACCCACAACCCACACAACCAACCCCCCAAATAAAAAGCTATCTAAAAAACCTAAGCTCCCCATTGCCCTGAAAAGGGCATTTGGAAGGACATTGCCCTTAAAAGGGCATTTTGCTCTTTTGCAGGCCCAAGTCCTAATCTAAAACTAAAACCCACCCAATACACCCTTAAAAAAATCCTAACACTAACCCCATTAAGATTCACTTACCGGGAGACTACTTCATCCAAGCCGGGTGAAGTGGTCCTCCAGACAGGCAGAAGTCTTCATCCAAGCCGGGCAGAAGTAGTCCACCAGACGGGCAGAAGTCTTCATCTAGACAGCATCTTCTATCTTCATCCTTCCGGCGCGGAGCGGGTCCATCTTCAAAACATCCGACGCGGAGCATCCTCTTCCAACGATGTCTTCTTGCTGAATGAATATCACTTTAAGTGACGTCATCCAATATGGCGTCCCTATGATTCCGATTGGCTGATAGAATTCTATCAGCCAATCGGAATTAAGGTAGAAAAAATCCTATTGGCTGATGCAATCAGCCAATAGGATTGAACTTCAATCCTATTGGCTAATCCAATCAGCCAATAGGATTGAGCTTGCATTCTATTGGCTGATTGGAACAGCCAATAGAATGCCAGCTCAATCCTATTGGCTGATTGCATCAGCCAATAGGATTTTTTCTACCTTAATTCCGATTGGCTGATAGAATTCTATCAGCCAATCGTAATCAAAGGGACGCCATCTTGGATGACGTCACTTAAAGTGATATTCATTCAGCAAGAAGACATCGTTGGAAGAGGATGCTCTGCGTCAGATGTCTTGAAGATGGACCCGCTCCGCGGCTGAAGGATGAAGATAGAAGATGTCGTCTGGATGAAGACTTCTGAACGTCTGGAGGACCACTTCTGTCCGTCTGGAGGACCACTTCTGCCGGATTCGTTGAGGACATCTTGCCGCTTGGATGAAGATGTCTCCCGGTAAGTGAATCTTCATGGGGTTAGTGTTAGGATTTTTTTAAGGGTGTATTGGGTGGGTTTATTTTTTAGGTTAGGGCTTTGGGCCTGCAAAAGAGCTAACTGCCCTTTTAAGGGCAATGCCAATCAAAATGCCCTTTTCAGGGCAATGGTGAGCTTAGTTTTTTTTAGATAGTAATTTATTTGGGGGGTTGGTTGTGTGGGTGGTGGGTTTTACTGTTGGGGGGTTGTTTGTATTTTTTTTTCCATGTAAAAGAGCTGATTACTTTGGGGCAATGCCCCGCAAAAGGCCCTTTAAGGGCTAGGGTTTTTTTTTTTGGTTTTTTTTTTGGCGGGGGGGGGGGGGGGGGTTTGATAGGGCTATTAGATTAGGTGTAATTAGTTTAAATATCTGTAATTTGTTTTTTATTTTCTGTAATTTAGTGGGGGGGGTTTGTACTTTAGCTAATTTAATTTAATTGTTGTTAATTTAGTTAATTTATTTAATTGTAGTGTAAGGTTAGGTGTTATTGTAACTTAGGTTAGGTTTTATTTTACTGGTAAATTTGTATTTATTTTAGCTAGGTAGTTAATAAATAGTTAATAACTATTTAATAACTATTCTACCTAGTTAAAATAAATACAAACTTGCCTGTAAAATACAAATAAACCCTAAGCTAGATACAATGTAACTATTAGTTATATTGTAGTTATTAGGGTTTATTTTACAGGTAAGTATTTAGTTTTAAATAGGAATTATTTAGTTAATAATATTAATTTTTATTTAGATTTATTTAAATAATATTTAGGTTAGGGGGTGTTAGGGTTAGACTTAGGTTTAGGGGTTAATACATTTAGAATAGTGACTGCGACGTTGGGGGCAGCAGATCAGGGGTTAATAAATGTAATGTAGGTGGCGACAGTGTAGGTGGAGGCAGATTAGGCGTTAATAAGATAATGTAGGTGGCGGTGGGCTCCGGGAGTGGTGGTTTAGGGGTTAATAAGTTTATTTTGTTGCAGCGGGGTCCGGGAGCGGTGGTTTAGGGGTTAATAGGTTTAGTTCATAGCGGCGGGGTCCGGGAGCGGCAGTTTAAGGGTTAATAACTTTATTTGAGTTGTGGTGGGCTCCAGGAGCGGCGGTATAGGGTTAAAACAGTATAGTATAGTGGCGGTGTTTAGTAACAGTATGCCAATAAAGCTGGGAAAAAGCCGAAGAGCAGCGAGATCGATGACTGTTAGTTAACAACAGTCCGCTGCTCATCGCCCTGTACTTGGTGTGCAGCTTTTTGACAGCTTTTTTGGTAACTTTGGAGAGCGTATTCAGGTCCGCGGTAAAAGAAGAAAAAGAATAATGTCAATTAGATATTAGAAGTAAACTGGAAAGTTGTTTCAAATTGTATGCTCTATCTGTATAATGAACAAAAATGTTTGTTTTTTTATATCCCTTTAAGGAGTTTAAAATGTTGTTTGTTGAGTTATCTGTTTTATCTCTACAAGCTGACTTCAATTTCCCACTTTTTATTGAACTGTTGTGCTGGGATTGGCTCCTTCGGGTTGAGCAGAGAGTATTTTTTGAAGCATCAGACACATTGGGAATTATGAAATCTGCGCCATAGGCAATGAATTACAGTTGGGAATATTGCTCACTTTGTAAATATGTTTTATTTTGTAAACTGCCAAATTGTATTCACTATAAATACTGCTGTATAATTTCTCTAACTGGGTAAAGTACTTTGGATAAAGTAGTTATATATTAATAAATAAAACTTTCACACCTGAACTCTTTCAATTTACATGAAGCAATGTATTTCATATTTCCTGGTAAAAAAAATAATTGCACACCATAGCTCAGAAACCATGGCCACTAGAGCTAATTTTAAATTATAATTTTTTAAAATTATAATTAGATTGCAACACAACATGTTTCACTATTACAAACCTCTTATTTTTATATTTATTAACGCCTAGATTTAGAGTTTTGCGTTAGAAGGGGTACGTTAGCTAAGCGTGTTTTTTTCCCCCCGCACCTTTTAAACAACGCTGGTATTTAGAGTTCTCAGAAGGGATGCGTTAGGTTCCAAAAAGGGAGCATACAGGCATATTTACCGCCACTGCAACTCTCAATACCAGCGTTGCTTACGGACGCGGCCAGCTTCAAAAACGTGCTCGTGCACGATTCCCCCATAGGAAACAATGGGGCAGTTTGAGCTGGAAAAAAACCTAACACCTGCAAAAAAGCAGCGTTCAGCTCCTAACGCAGCCCTATTGTTTCCTATAGGGAAACACTTCCTAAGTCTGCACCTAGCACCCTAACATGTACCCCGAGTCTAAACACCCCTAACCTTACACTTTATAACCCCTAATCTACTGCCCCCGCTATCGCTGACCCCTGCATAATATATTGAACCCCTAATCTGCCGCTCCGTACACCACCACAACCTACATTATCCCTATGTACCTCTAATCTGCTGCCCCTAACACCGCCGACCCCTATATTATATTTATTACCCCCTAATCTGCCCCCCCCCCCAACGTTGCCGCTACCTACCTACACTTATTAACCCCTAATCTGCTAACCGGACCTCACCGCTACTATAATAAATGTATTAACCCCTAAAGCTAAGTCTAACCCTAACACCCCCCTAAGTTAAATATAATTTAAATCTAACGAAATAAAATAAATCTTATTAACTAAAGTATTCCTATTTAAAGCTAAATACTTACCTGTAAAATAAACCCTAATATAGCTACAATATAACTAATAATTATATTGTAGCTATTTTAGGATTAATATTTATTTTACAGGCAACTTTGTATTTTTATTTTTTATTTTTTTTATTAAATCTTTTATTGAGGTTTGTAGAAGAGAAGAGAAAAAACAAAAGGCATAGAGATTTCAAGAGCAAGACAAATAAAAATTACAATACAGTATTTCGTTACAATATGCAATATACATCACATGTCTTACAATGGTTTTAAGCCTCATAACAGGTATCCGGGGCCTCTAACGGACCTTAAGATAGGTCAAACTGTCGCAAAAAGAGGCTTCCCAAGATATAGAAGACCACCTATGGGTCTCATAACAAAGAAAAAAACCTCATTTTTATATTAAGGTGTTTGTTTATAACTTCAACCAGGGGTACTTAGTAATACTATGAACAGGAAACCAACAATAAATAACAGTAGTCTTAACCTGCGAGAGATGTATGGGGTAATATCAGAGGTCATGGAGCAATACCATGAATATTGTAGATATGAAATCGTACTTATAAAGGTGTCCTTTAAGTTAAGGTGTTTGAGAATGAAACCAAAAGAGAGGAAGACTACAGAAAAAATATGGTTGTGCAACAGAGTGTCGGAGAGGGGGGGAAGAGGAGAAAAAAAAAGGGGGGAGCAGTAAGGAAGGGGAAAGAGAGGGGGAGAGAAACAACAGGGAATATATAAACAACCTATACGTCCAATAGGGCTCTCATGCAACCCAAATTTTGGGTTTACTTAGATTGTCTCCAAATTTCCCAGGTCTGGGTGTGCAAGTTTGTCTTGTTGTTTATGGTGAAGATAGGTCTCTCTATACATTCCAAATAATCCATAATCTTAGCTATATCGTTCCAGGTAGGAGGAATAGGCTGTTTCCATAAGCGAGCAATGGAAAGTTTAGTAGCCATCGCCAGGTAAATAGTAAACAACCCTTTAGGGTTGAGGGGAGTCTCCACAGACAGATGAAAAAGTATAGTTTGTGGTTTTGTCCACATAGCAGGGTAAAGAGCATGACATCTGTGGGAGAGCATTTTCCAGAGGGGCTGCATACAGGGCAACTCCACCAAATATGTGACGGGGAACCAACTTCCCCACATTTCCTCCAACACAGCAGAGAATTCAAGGGGGAAATTTTAAAAAGTCTTAAGGGAGTAAGATGCCACTGAGTGCAAATTTTAAGGTGTAGCTCCATTAGGGTTATACAATGGAGAGCCTGTTTCGTAAGTAGAGTGGCCATTGACCACTCCTCCTGTGAGGCATGAAAGTACAGAGCCCTTTCCCATGATATAATATAAGGCGATTTGTAAAAGTTTGGGGGTTAAGTAAATCTTGGTAGGAGATGGAAAGGGATCTGGGGATCCTCCAAGCTGTGGCCCAATGCTGTTCTCAGTTGGTAAGCGTTCGTAAGGGGAAGGCCGTGAACCCCCATGAGTGAAGAAAACTCCTCAACCTCCAAAACTCAAATTGGAGCAGCTGAATGGGATGGTATGTGGAGTTAAAGATGGTCGGTGGCATTAGTTGTCCCTCTGGGAAAAGGTCCGAAATAGTGGAAATGCCATGCGAGTGCCATAGTGAGGGATGTGTCCCTAAGAGCACGGAGAAGACCGGACAGCGTGTGAACCGGCGAAGGGTGTGGAGCTATCTGCGACAAGGAACGGATTTTATCCCAAAAAC
This sequence comes from Bombina bombina, assembly GCF_027579735.1. Classification (NCBI taxonomy): domain Eukaryota; kingdom Metazoa; phylum Chordata; class Amphibia; order Anura; family Bombinatoridae; genus Bombina; species Bombina bombina. Next base: position 384,436,434 of record NC_069504.1, on the reverse strand, counting down.
GTAGCGCTGACAAAATTATAAAGTTCTGAATTTTGAAAGAGGCCCGAGTGTGCTTAGGAATCCAAAGCAAGTCGGAGAGAGTGAGTGAATCAGAGAGAGTTGCCTGTTCCATTCTCCACCACTTACATTCTGAGGTGTCTGTATTCCATGGAAGGATATGGGCCAACCTAGAGGCCTCATGATAACACCAAGTTGGGGGCACCCGCACCCCCACTTAGTATTGGAAGTTGTACAATTTTTGTAGCTACCCGTGGATGCTTGAATTTCCAAATAAATTTATTGCAGAGCAGCTGAAACTTCCCTATAAGAGATTTGGGAATAGGTATCGGCAGAGTTCTAAACAGATAGGTCAGTTTTGGAAGCCAAGAGATACATGGGACATTCCAGCGCTCTACTGATTTTTGAAAGGAATGCAGAAGAGGATAAAAGTTTGATTCAACAATAGTAGTGATATTCCAGGAGAGGAATACTCCCAAATGTTTAATCCTCTGCTGTGACCAATTAAACGAATATCGTCTCTTGAGAGAAGCACATTCTGCCTGGGGGATATTAATTGTGAAGGCGTCCGTCTTGCTGACGTTTAGCTTGTAATAAGAGACCTTTCCAAATGTGTCTAAAAGTTCCATAAGAGCAGGGAGGGAATGAGTCGGGTTCCCCAAGAAGATGGTAAGATCGTCAGCAAACAACGCTGTTTTTTGAGGGAGTCCTGCAATTGTCACCCCTTCTATTTTTGGGTTCGCTCTAATTGCCGCAGCAAGGGGTTCCATAATTAAGGCAAAAATCAGAGGAGATAAAGGGCATCCTTGTCGTGTCCCATTAGTAATTGGGAAGGAATGGGACATGAAGCCTAAGCCTCTTACTGACGCTGATGGGGAGGCATACAGCGCTTTAATAGACTTAAAATACTGGGTGGGAAATCCAAACTTTTGAAGAACTTCAAATAAGTAAAGCCAGGTGACCCTATCAAATGCTTTCTCAGCATCGAGGGCCAGCGTGGCACAGGGTATTTTTTCCCACTTGGCTTCAAAGAAAATATTCAAGATGCGCCTGGTATTATCAGGGCCTTCCCTACCCGGTGTGAAGCCCACCTGATCCCAATCTATTAAGGATGGAAGGATATGGTTTAACCTGGTGGCTAAAATTTTAGCTAACAACTTCACATCAAGATTAATTAAAGAGATAGGCCTAAAATTGGCACATGTGTTAGGCTCCTTTCCAGGTTTCGGTATTGCTACTATGGTTGCTCCCAGAAACTCGGGGGTAAAAAACTTTGTATTTATTTTAACTAGGTACAATAGCTATTAAATAGTTAATAACTATTTAATAGCTACCTAGTTAAAATAATTACAAAATTATCTTTAAAATAAATCCTAAACTAAGTTACAATTAAACCTAACACTACACTATCAATAAATTAATTAAATAAACTACCTACAATTATCTACAATGAAATCAACTAAACTAAATTACAAAAACAAACAAACACTAAATTACAAAAAAAAACCCACTAAATTACAAAAAATAAAGAAAGATTACATGAATTTTAAACTAATTACACCTACTCTAAGCCCCCTAAAAAAATAACAAAGCCCCCAAAATAAAAAAATGCCCTACCCTATTCTAAAATTAAAATTTAACAGCTCTTTTACCTTACCAGCCCTTAAAAGGGCTTTTTGCGGGGCATGCCCCAAAGAAAACAGCTCTTTTGCATTTAAATAAACATACAATACCCCCCCAACATTACAACCCACCACCCACATACCCCTAATCTAACCCAAACCCCCCTTAAAAAAACTAACACTAAGCCCCTGAAGATCTTCCTACCTTATCTTCACCACGCCGGGTATCACCGATCCGTCCAGAAGAGGGTCCAAAGTCTTCATCCTATCCGGCAAGAAGAGGTCCAGAAGAGGGTCCGAAGTCTTCATCCTATACGGCAAGAAGAGGGCATCCGGACCGGTAGACATCTTCACCCAGGCGGCATCTTCTATCTTCTTCCATCCGGCGCGGAGCGGGACCATCTTGAAGCAGCCGACGCGGATCCATCCTCTTCTTCCAGCGACTCCCGACGAATGAAGGCTCCTTTAAGTGACGTCATCCAAGATGGCGTCCCTCGAATTCCGATTGGCTGATAGGATTCTATCAGCCAATTGGAATTAAGGTAGGAAAAATCTGATTGGCTGATTGAATCAGCCAATCAGATTCAAGTTCAATCGGATTGGCTGATCCAATCAGCCAATCAGATTAAGCTCACATTCTATTGGCTGATCGGAACAGCCATTACTATTACTATTATTACATCTTGCTTTACTTGCGATTCAGCATTTGTGATTTACTTATTACAGTGCAAATGTTGGGTACAGTATATTGGAATAACATCTAGACCTATAAAAAAAAAGATGGGGGGAACATATGAGAAATGTGAAAAATGTTAGAAATTTACCTGTTAATCACAGTGTCCCACATCATAATAAGAAATACCATGCAGGAGAAACTGATACCTTTTGTATCTTTCCAATAGAATGTATACCACCTAAATGGGGCAGAAATAGGTTCATACATTTACGACAGAGGGAGACCTTCTGGATATGGAAATTAAAAACACTTAAACCCCATGGTCTTAACGAAAATATAGACATGGCTGCTTTCAATTAGTTACTTTGTTCTTTGCATTAAATTAGTTACTTTGTTCTTTGCATTAGCACATGTTGGTATCACTTGTTAGTTGTATATGAAAAACTATTTAGTATACCTGTGTAGAAATAGTTATATATCATGTATTTTGTCACTGTAAAGGCTTTACATGATTTCTAATATATTCAGTCTTTGGGGCACTTTCCACGAGAATTACCACGTTATGTAAGAGATCTATCCTGTTATCCTTCACATTACACACTGATATACTCATCCCATTTATTTTGGTCTAAGACAATTATTCGTCTGACTCCCAGGCATGAGATACATTGTTTTATTACTTGTTATGCTTAGTTATTCATTGTCTCTTACTATGAGGATCCAATATATATTTTTTATATATTTTTTATATAGTTTATATATTACATATACCATTTTTATTATTTACAGATTTGCTTTTAGCCGAGAATATTTATGTTATATTTGTTTTGAGTACACTTTTGATTGTAGGTTTGGATCCTATGAGTGTACCGTGATGTATTATACCATCCACAGAGTTGCACCTTATGTGTAAACTCTGGTGTCATTTGTCTTGAGATAATTATAGGTATTTTTATGCTTTGTTTTAGTATTGAGCCTTATATTTTTATAGTTCTGTTTAAATGCCGATTTTAGATCACATTTATTGGCCATATATCTAAAATTGGGAGGCTGGGTTCACACACCTCTAGTTCCAACCTATCAGTTGGTTGCCAGCTCAGCCTGAGGTTACTATTGGCTCATTATTCTAGCGCGCAGGCGCACTGATTGGCTGTAGACGCCGAGTTTTGTTTTATAAGTTGTGATGTCGTTTGAGAAGTATACACCTGAGGAAACGGTTGTTAATACCGGGAAATGCGTAAGTGTATTGGGTTTTAAATAAACTACATATTTGTTTTTACCCTGCGGCATCACACTACTTTCTTTTAATTATTTATCCTATTCAGATGCTGTATGAGTGTTTGAAAGCACTTTATTCGGATGAACTGATTGACTTTGTTTGGTTCCTGTCACATTACGATTGTGTTGGTTTACCTACGTGAAGAGAGCTCACTGGGCAGCTTTCAATAGTCCAGCCTGTACCTGTGGCACTTCTCAAGTGCCTGACATCTTGTAAGTGACATCTTGATGTGTGCATGAGCATTGGTACCTGACGTACTCACACTATTGTGGCGCCTCCTTTTGTTTTTTCATATTTTCTACAGATCTTCGCTGGTTGCCGATCAGCTGTGGAAGGAGCATCGCTGCCATATATCACCTGAACTAAAGGGACTTTTCTCTGGCGTACATACCCCAGAGAATTTTTGGGTTCGATATGATATGAACTGTTCACTTTGACAAATACTCATTGTGTGTTTTTTCACATTTCACATTTTGTGTTTTATATACATGTTTGTTTGCTTATTATGCAACACGATTTCTTTGGTTATACGTATATAGTATTCCACATTTGGTATTTGTTATATTTGTAGCACTTTTAGGATTAGTATTTAATCGCCATCTTTGTGTATTAGACTAGCCCATTATATCTAAGCGCATTGGGGCAAAAACTATTTTCAGCTGTATTATTTAGATAGCTTATTTGTATATACACTGATTTTATTAGGCGCCTTCACTTTTTCACCACAATTGTACTTTACAGCACAGTAGTTAAGAGCTTTATGAACCGGCGTTAGCCCATAAAGCTCTTAACTCCTGACTTTTTTCTGCGGCTGGAGTCTTGTCGTTAGAGTTCTAACGCTCACTTCAGCCAAGACTCTAAATACCGGCGTTAGAAAGATCCCATTGAAAAGATAGGATACGCAATTGACGTAAGGGGATCTGCGGTATGGAAAAGTCGCGGCTGGAAAGTGAGTGTTAGACCCTTACCTACAAGACTCTAAATACCAGCGGTAGGCCAAAACCAGCGTTAGGACCCCCTAACGCTGATTTTGACGGCTAAAGCAGGACTCTAAATCTAGGCGTAATTTTTTTCTACATTGACCAAAACCTTAAAAATACCAGCCATATTGGTATAATTCTGATTGGGTGGCAAGGCCTGATGGAGCTACTATCTAAGGTGCAATGTACCAAAATTAAAAGGCTCAAAATAGCCGATATCAGGAACTATCGCAATATAGGTGTTATCTGGGAATCTGGGATTATTTACTTATTCTAACAACCTGTGTCCAGCCTCTGTGTCTCTGGTTGCAGACACATGTATACATATGTATGAGCTCTAAAGAGGACAATCAACTTATTTGCCAACTGATAGAAAATACAAAACATAAACGGGTTGATTACAATCCTATATAAAAAGAAAATCAGATGCATTTTCCTAAACGATTGTGATCGAAACCCAAGTAAGGAAACCTAGTGACAGAATAGTTGCTGCACATTCCTCTTCATCTTACGAGCGAAGAGATGGGTATTAGGAATCTCTATAAAAAAATTGAACTGTTCTTTGATAGTCTTCTGAATTGTCGTAATTGAAATATCCTCTATTGTGTAAGATTTTCTGCAGATGAAATTTATCCAGCACAATGAGGCAACACTTTATATTCAACTGTCAGCCTAAAGGAAGATCCTTCAATACTGACCCTGCTCGGCTTTTTTTACATAAGCTTTTATCCAGGCAGTCTCTGATCTGTCCTTGTCTGTACTGTGAACATAACCATAAAAAAGAGAGAGAAAATAGAAAAGACTGGAGAGGAGAGGAACTTTTTAATGGGTAAAAGGTCACAAAGTAATATACTGCAAATTTATCTGGAAAGGCAAAGAAATATGAAACAAAAATACAATTTCCAGAAGATAGATTTCTGCAATTTCACCTAAAATGCAAAGAAGAGAAATTCTCTTGAAAATACATTGCTGTGTCAAAATAAATAAATAAAAATAAAATCATTTTATCTGTCCTAGGAATGATGAAAAGATCTTTTGTTAGACTTGCAGACTTCACAGTGTCAAATAATAGAGCTATTTTGGCACAAGTTCTGCTGTAGTTTACAACAAACTTGACATTTTCTATATACAGAAAATTCCAAAGATACTGCTTTTTATGATTAGCATTTTACAAAATAAAAAGCATATTGTACTAAAGCCAGATATAAAAAGATGTTGCACCATTAGTTTACATGGCATTTACTGTCTATTTTGTCAGGGATCAAACAAGTTGAACAGTCTTTTTAAATATTATATTTAGAAATGTTAAACGCCTCTTGCTTTTGTGTAAAAAAATGTGCTTTGTCCCTCACTTCCTAGAGAAGCCAAAAAACTAAATATTTAACCTTTAGGTTTCCAAGATGCTGCAATTAGCCTATACCAACTATTTGTTTTGCAGCATTTGCAGGTTACAGATTTTGCTTTTTGGGGACATGAGACAATCACACTTTATACTCATAAGCTATGATCTTTTATGACCTTTTAAAGGGACATACAAGCTAAACATCTGGTAGCAACATTTACTTGGCACTGGAATTTAAAGTGCCATAAATAGGGTTGCCATCCGTCCCTTAAAATACAGAACACTTATAAGTTACACATGCTGCAGGGTGTGCAGGGAGGAATATGAATAGTGCTGTCCAGAAACACAATACACATTCCTCCCTGCACACCCTGCAGCATGTGTAACTCATAAGTGTCCAGGAAAACATGGCTGAGGTGGCAACCCTAGCCATAAAACATGTTGAGATCTGTGCATATCCTAAAAGGGCTAATTAAGTAAAAAAATATTTGGATAAAAAAATGTGTCTAAATATTGCTGGCAAGTATTTTAAAATAACTTTCAAAAATACTTACATAGCCATGCTGTCTGGAGCAGTCTGCTCCACCCCCCTTATCAGTGTTTAGACACAGGCATTGTATTTCAATTGAGTTCACAGCTTGTAGGCATGCTCCAGCAAATAGTTACTGTGCACTTTTCCATTATAACAAAGCAACAGTTGATATAGATACCGCCATAGAAGAACATGTGTGGGGGGAGTTAGAGCTTTACAATTCGGAAACTTAAAAGAAAGGGTTAATGGCGAGACACTTCAGTTTAAATGTGCAGGTAAAGTAATTAAAGTATATATTATTATATTTTGGCTCTTTCCTAACTTGTTTTATGTCCCAATTTAGCTTTATATTATGTAAGCTGAGCATTAAATAATCTAGCCAAATATTATAAAAGCATTTCCCAATAGTTCCTTTTCATGAAGATAGAGACCCATGTCCCTGATACAGTAGTATTTTTTTATTTTATTTTTAACAACCGCAGTGTTTATTTAACCTCTGTGAAAATAACACAGACCAATAAACTATTAATAATATGGCAATGGTAAAAAAAAAGATTTTGTAGCTAATTGTTTGCATTGAGTGTCCCTTTAATGCCAGTATTCTAATAAGGCCTTTGATGTTTGACAGCTGCTGACAATCTACAGCTAATAGAAGTGAATACAAAATTGGTATGCTCATCACTTGCATATAATATACACTGTTTGTTCCCTGGATAATCACTTAAAACCTTCCTTTTATAAAAATGATAGTTTATTATAAATAATGTTTAATAACAGTTATATTGATTTACATGTGCTATGTAAGTTATATATTTCATCAAGCAAGAATCTAGTAGGCTTAGTAGTATGTTCCTCTTTGGGAACTGTAGGGAATGGATATTAGATTTAGTGGCTATCAAAATAACATAATTATCAGCCTGGTTGCACAAAACACTTCTGTTGAGAATCTTCAAATAATTCTTTTTATTATGTCTTTTTATCAAGGTTTATTTTCGAGCCTGGAGCTAATCTTGTTTTACTTTCCTTGTGAAAAAAAATCAAATATAATTTCCAATTATTCACTGCAATAATGTTATTAAACAATATCATAAAACAAGGTGTACATATCTGAATGTTATTTGCCAGTTGCAAGGTGTTTTCTTATTCTACACTTGGAAACTTTATCTTCACATTTGTAATATTAGGAAATTCAATTAATAAAAAATATGTAATGGATAACCACGTTTCCACTATTTAAATAAAGTGGGGAATTGCTTCTCTTTTCAAAATTCTTAGTGGTACCTCCCAGTGTCAGAAGTAAAATAGTAACTGTATTTTGTAGGACTTGATACATTTTAACCAAAATACTTATGGTATAACTGAGACAAACAATTCTACAGTCTCCATATACTCTTACAAAATAATTTTAATTGTTCTTAGATCTAAAGAGGGTTGAATAGATATTTATCTCTCTTTAAATTTGCTTTACCTTGTTTAAAAAATGTCTAGTATCTCTGATTCTGTAAATAAGAGTCAACTAGATGATACAATGGCTCAGCTAGTGGGCTCCATTTAAGAAACTCCTAGTAGACAAGGTTTGCTTCAGCAAACTTATCTGCCCAGCATCATGGCTAGCAGGCAGCAATAAAGCCAATAACGCAAGCAGGGGCTGTCAATCACATCGGTCAGATTAGCCCATGAGTGATTGCAAATCTCCAGCTCAGAGCTGATATACGGTTTAGAAAGCAGTGGTCTAATGAAGGCACACTAAAGCTTGTCAAATGTAGCCCAGTTAAAGGGACAGTCTAGTCAAAATTAAACTTTATAAGATTCAGATAGGACGTGTAATTTGAAACAACTTTCCAATTTACTTTTACCATAAAAGTTGCTTTGTTCTATTGATATTCTTAGTTGAAAGCTAAACATAGGTAAGCTCATATGCAAATTTCTACGCCCTTGAAGGCCACCTCTTATCTAAATGCATTTGACAGTTTTCACAGCTAGAGGGCATTAGTTCATGTGTGCCATATAGATAACATTGTTCTCATGCAGTGTTACTTATGAGAGGGCACTGATTAGCTGAGATGCAAGTCTGTCAAAAGAAGTGAAATAAGGGGACAGTCTGCAGAGGCTTAGATACAAGGTAACCACAGTCGTAAAAAGTATATAAATATAACCATGTTGGTTTTGCAAATCTGGGAAATGGGCAATAAAGAGATAATCTTTCTTTTTAAACAATACAAATTCTTGAGTAGACTGTCCCTTTAATAGATTCTCATAACTATATGCATGGGTGCTCAATACTTTTATGAATTTTGATACCATAGTAAAATGTACCAAAAGATATTCAAATAACTTTAAAATAATGAGGTTGTTTTTAAGAATATAGTCTTGAGCAATCACCATTAAACTGAACATAGTTACTCTCATCATTTAGTTTCCATAAAGCTTCTGAAATGTAATCATCTCTGTTGAATAGAACTACTTTTCCCACTTTATTTTCTTGACAAAAAACAAAACATTTTTTTCCAGAGATTTCAATGCCAGTACACAAAAATACCTTCTTTGAATTTGTGCTTGTAGATCCAGTCTGCAAAGCAGATGAAGGGGCATATTTATCAAAGTACGAGCGGACATGATACGATGTAGCGTATCATGTCCGCTGCACATCGATAAATGTCGTCAGCATTTACTGTTGGCATTTATCATTGCACAAGCAGTTCACCAGAAATGCTTGTGCAATACCGCCCCCTGCAGATTCGTGGCCGCTAGCAGGGGGTGTCAATCAACCTGATCATATTCAATCGGGTTAATTTCTGTCCGCAGCCTCAAATAAAAAGGGAAATTGTATATTCAGTGCTTCTTTTAGGGTATGTTGTAGCCTCTAATGTATCCACTTAAGCACAGTCAAACAAAACACAATATCTGATCCTTAGTCCACTTTCAACCGCCACTTACTGTTCCTTATTAATTTTTCACTGACAGACTTTCCCTTTATCAAATGTAACATTTGGATATCAGATGTTTGATTTGAATGTTGAATTTATCATTGAAATATGAATGCAATTCCTTGTATTGAAATCTATGAATCAATATTTAAATATAATATTCAAATGTTCTATTTGAATATTTGGCTGTTAGTTCCAATATTCAAATATTAAATTAATTCTTTAGAAACATTTGTTAATAGGAGAACATGTGTCCTGCTATTTAAATTGTCATAATATAGACAAGTACCCATTTCTAACTAGTGATGTCGCGAACTGAAAATTTTCAGTTCGCGAACAGCGAACGTCCGCAACTGTTCGCGAATGGGCGAACCGGGCGAACCGCCATTGACTTCAATAGGCAGGCGAATTTTAAAACCCACAGGGACTCTTTCTGGTCACAATAGTGATGGAAAAGTTGTTTCAAGGGTACTAACACCTGGACTGTGGCATGCCGGAGGGGGATACATGGCAAAACTCCCACGTAAAATTACATAGTTGATGCAAAGTTTGGTTTTAATCCATAAAGGGCATAAATCACCTAACATTCCTAAATTGTTTGGAATAACGTGCTTTAAAACATCAGGTATGATGTTGTATCGATCAGGTAGTGTAAGGGTTACGCCCGCTTCACAGTGACAGACCAAACTCCCCGTTTAACGCACCGCAAACAACCGCAAACAGTCCATTTGCACAACCACGAGATAGATAGATTTGATAGATAGATAGATACATAGATTAGATAGATAGATCAATAGATGCAATATACATTTGATAGATACGATAGATAGATTTGATAGATAAATAGATAGATTTGATAGATATATAATTTCCCAGACAGAGAATTACTTTTAAACAAGATATGAGTGGTGGCACTGGGCAAGTGGGCACAGTATACGCTGTGAGCCTGACACAAAAAAGCAGACTGATGTTTCACAGTCCAAAAAGTTTTTATTTTTTTAAATGTACACTTACACTACTATTAAACAAGATATGAGTGGTGCCACTGGGCAAGTGGGCCCAGTATAAGCTGTGAGTCTGACACAAAAAAGCAGACTGATGTTTTTACAGTCCAAAAAGTTTTTTTTGTTTTTAACCCCTTAATGACCACAGCACTTTTCCATTTTCTGTCCGTTTGGGACCAAGGCTATTTTTACATTTTTGCGGTGTTTGTGTTTAGCTGTAATCTTCCTCTTACTCATTTACTGTACCCACACATATTATATACCGTTTTTCTCGCCATTAAATGGACTTTTTAAATATACCATTATTTTCATCATATCTTATAATTTACTATAAAAAAAAATATAAAATATGAGGAAAAATTGAAAAAAAAATACACTTTTTCTAACTTTGACCCCCAAAATCTGTTACATATCTACAACCACCAAAAAACACCTATGCTAAATAGTTTCTAAATTTTGTCCTGAGTTTAGAAATACCCAATGTTTACATGTTCTTTGCTTTTTTTGCAAGTTATAGGGCCATAAATACAAATAGCACTTTGCTATTTCCAAACCATTTTTTTTTTTTCAAAATTAGCGCTAGTTACATTAGAACACTGATATCTTTCAGGAATCTCTGAATATCCATTGACATGTATATATTTTTTTTTAGTAGACAACCCAAAGTATTGATCTAGGCCCATTTTGGTATATTTCATGCCACCATTTCACCACCAAATGCAATCAAATAAAAAAAATTGTTCACTTTTTCACAAACTTTAGGTTTCTCACTGAAATTATTTACAAATAGCTTGTGCAATTATGGCACAAATGGTTGTAAATTCTTCTCTGGGATCCCCTTTGTTCAGAAATAGTAGACTTATATGGCTTTGGTGTTGCTTTTTGGTAATTAGAATGCCACTAAATGCCACTGCGCACCACACATGTATTATGCCCAGCAGTGAAGGGGTTAATTAGGGAGCATGTAGGGAGCTTTTTGGGGTAATTTTAGCTTTAGTGTAGTGTAGTAGACAACCCCAAGTATTGATCTCGGCCCATTTTGGTATATTTCATGCCACCATTTCACAGCCAAATGCGATCAAATAAAAAACGTTAAATTTTTCACAATTTTAGGTTTCTCACTGAAATCATTTACAAACAGTTTGTGCAGTTATGGCACAAATGGTTGTAAATGCTTCTCTGGGATCCCCTTTGTTCAGAAATAGCAGACATATATGGCTTTGGCGTTGCTTTGTGGTATTTAGAAGGCCGCTAAATGCCGCTGCGCATCACACATGTATTATGGCTAGCAGTGAAGGGGTTAATTAGGTAGCTTGTAGGGAGCTTGCAGGGTTAATATCACATTTAGTGTAGAGCTCAGCCTCCCACCTGAAACATCAGACCCCCTGATCCCTCCCAAACAGCTCTCTTCCCTCCCCCACTCCACAATTGTCCCCGCCATCTTAAGTACTGGCAGAAAGTCTGCCAGTACTAAAATAAAAGCTATATTTGTTTGTTTTTTTGTGTTTTTCAAAAAGCATATTTACATATGCTGCTGTGTACTATCCCCCCCTTAGCCCCCAACCTCACTGATCCCCCCCCAAACAGCTCTATAACCCTCTCACGCTAACTTAATCTGCGCCATCTTGGGTACTGGCAGCTGTCTGTCAGTACCCAGTTTAGAAGAAAACATGTTTTTTTTTAATTTTTATTAACATTTTCTGTAGTGTAGCTTCCCCCCACACAAAACCAACCCCCCACCCCTCCACAATCTCTTTTTGTGCTTTTGCACAAACAAGATTTGGGCATTTTTTCCTAAAAATATTTTCCGTAGTGTAGCGGTTCCCACCCGCTCCCGCCCCGTGCACGCGCCCGCCCGCCAACCTCTGTGCACGCGCGCGCGCCCCGTGCGCGCCCCCTAACAGTCCCGCCCCCGATCCCGCCCCCTTGACGTCACAGGGCACACCGATGGCCGCCCACCCGCCTCCCAAGTTGGCTCCCACCCACCAACGATACCGGCCATCGATGTCCGGTGCAGAGAGGGCCACAGAGTGGCTCTCTCTGCATCGGATGGCCATGTAAGGTTATTGCAGGATTCCTCCATATTGAGGCATCACTGCAATAACCGGAAAGCAGCTGGAAGTGATCAGGATCGCTTCCAGCTGCTTTCCACACCGAGGACGTGCAGGGTACGTCCTCAGGCGTTAACTGCCTTTTTTTTGAGGACGTACCCTGCACGTCTTCGGTCATTAAGGGGTTAAATGTACACTTACACTACTATTAAACAAGATATGAGTGGTGGCACTGGGCAAGTGGGCACAGTATACGCTGTGAGCCTGACACAAAAAAGCAGACTGATATTTCAGTCAAAAAAGTTTTTTTTTTTTTAAATTTATACTACTGTTACACCAGAGTATGAGTGGTGGCACTGGGCAAGTGGGCACAGTATATGATGTGAGCCTGGCACACACGTTTTTTTTTTAAAATTTACACTACTGTTACACCAGATATGAGTGGTGGCACTGGGCAAGTGGGCCTGGCACACACGCTGGCAGGCAGGCAACTGCAATTAGATTACACAAGCAGACTGATGTTTCCCAGTCAAAAAAGTTTTTTTTTTAAATTTACACTACTGTTACAACAGATATGAGTGGTGGCACTGGGCAAGTGGGCCTGGCACACACGCTGGCAGGCAGGCAACTGCAATTAGATTACACAAGCAGACTGATGTTTCACAGTCAAAAACTTTTTTTTTTTTTTTTTTTTAAATTTACACTACTGTTACACCAGATATGAGTGGTGGCACTGTGCAAGTGGGCCTGGCACACACGCTGGCAGGCAGGCAACTGCAATTAGATTACACTAGCAGACTGATGTTTCACAGTCAAAAAGTTTTTTTTTTTAAATTTACACTACTGTTACACCAGATATGAGTGGTGGCATTGGGCAAGTGGGCCTGGCACACACGCTGGCAGGCAGGCAACTGCAATTAGATTACACAAGCAGACTGATGTTTCCCAGTCAAAAAAGTTTTTTTTTTAAATTTACACTACTGTTACAACAGATATGAGTGGTGGCACTGGGCAACTGGGCCTGGCACACATGCTGGCAGGCAGGCAACTGCAATTAGATTACACAAGCAGACTGATGTTTCACAGTCAAAAATTTTTTTTTTTTTTTTTTTTTAAATTTACACTACTGTTACACCAGATATGAGTGGTGGCACTGGGCAAGTGGGCCTGGCACACACGCTGGCAGGCAGGCAGGCAACTGCAATAAGATTACACTAGCAGACTGATGTTTCACAGTCAAAAAAGTTTTTTTTTTAAATTTACACTACTGTTACACCAGATATGAGTGGTGGCACTGGGCAAGTGGGCCTGGCACACACGCTGGCAGGCAGGCAACTGCAATTAGATTACACAAGCAGACTGATGTTTCACAGTCAAAAAAGTAATTTTTTTTTAAATTTACACTACTGTTACAACAGATATGAGTGGTGGCACTGGGCAAGTGGGCACAGTATACGCTGTGAGCCTGGCACACACGCTGGCAGGCAGGCAACTGCAATTAGATTACACTAGCAGACTGATGTTTCACAGTCAAAAAGTTTTTTTTTTTTTTAATTTATACTACTGTTACACCAGATATGAGTGGTGGCACTGGGCAAGTGGGCCTGGCACACACGCTGGCAGGCAGGCAACTGCAATTAGATTACACTAGCAGACTGATGTTTCACAGTCAAAAAAGTTTTTTTTTTTAAATTTACACTACTGTTACACCAGATATGCGTGGTGGCACTGGGCAAGTGGCTTGGCAGGCAAGCAACTGCAATTAGATTACACAGGGAAAAAAAATGATGTTCTAGCCCTAAAAAGGGCTTTTTGGGGTGCTGTCCTTATAGCAGAGATCAGATGAGTCCTTCAGGACTGTAGTGGACACTGAATACACTAGCCTAGCTGTCAATTTCCCTATAAAATCAGCAGCAGCTACACTGTCCCTCCTCTCACTAACAATGCAGCTTCCGAATGAATCTAAAATGGCTGCTGTCCAGGAGCTGGGAGGGTCTGGGAGGGAGTGTCTGCTGCTGATTGGCTGGAATGTGTCTGCAGACTGTGAGATACAGGGTCAAAATTTACTAAATGATGACGAATAGGGGGCGGATCGAACATCGCATATGGTCGCCCGCCGTGGCGAACGTGAACATGCTATGTTCGCCGGGAACTATTCGCCGGTGAACAATTCTCGACATCACTATTTCTAACTGCTTCCATGTATTATGTTTGGAAGGCTCTTCCATTGTTTTCTTTACAATCCTTTGGTATCTTGTTTTCGCAGCATAGGTTTTTTTTTCAATTTTGCTCATATGTTTTATTGTACTGAGGATTCAGAGTATGTAGCTTATATGTACCTAATGCTGCTATTTATTAATCTCATCCATTTTTCAACAATTGCACCAACTTGAGCTTTTGTTTATAGTTGAGATTAAAGATACAGTAAATTCATAATTAGACATTCATGATTTAGACAGAGCATACAATTTTAAACAACTTTCCAATTTATTTCTATTATTTAATTTGCTTCCTTCTCTTTTTATCCTTTGCTGAAATGTTTATCTAGGAAAGCTTAGGAGCAGCAAAGAACCTAGGTTCTAGCTGCTGATTGGTGGCTGCATATATATACTGATTGTCATTGGCTCACCCATGTGTTCCGTTAGAAACCAGTAGAACATTGCTGCTGCTTCAACAAATGATACCAAGAGAATGAAATACATTTGATAATAATAGAAGTAAACTGGAAAGTTGGTTAAAATTGTATGTTCTACCTAAATCATGAAAGAAAGATTTTGGGTTTCATGTTCCTTTAATAGTGACACGGGTTTCTCTGAATTGTGATGTGTACTCTTCTCCTTCATTTAATCCATGGTGCATTATTTTATTAGTAATATAAGATGGCTGGTGATATTTCCATTTCATTATGTTTATTCTGTTTAGCCTGTTTTTTCTTTTCTTTCTGATAGCACTTGATTGTTTTATTGAAATACCCTGATCAGACAATTATTTATGTTTACAAAAATCACTATTAAAAAGTGTAAAAATGTTGGCAATGTCTTTTAATAACTTGTCTAGTGTTAGTAATTGTAACTAATCGCACTTCGGTTGTAATTGTTTTATTTAATAATTCTGTTGATCAAGAAGATCTATCTCTTTATATGTTATTATGTTATTATGATGATTTTTGTATATGCTATTTTTATTGAAATCTTAACAAAATGGTAAAAAAAGTGTGACAATCCATCACCATTTTTTTATGCAAAAAAGACAAATGTTTCTCTTAAAGGGACACTCAAGTCAAAATTAACCCCTTAACGACACATGTCGTACAGGGTACGTCGCACACAACCTGGTCTTTAAAGACCAGCGACGTACCCTGTACGACATCAGGGTTTAAAGCGGCTGGAAGCGATCCTGATCGCTTCCAGGCACTTTCAAGGTATTGCTGTGATGCCTCGACATTGAGGCATCACTGCAATACCTTTTTTCCAAAACCGATGCAGAGAGAGCCACTCTGTGGCCCTCTCTGCACCGGCAGCGATGGGCCTGATCGTTGGTGGGTGGGAGCAGCTGCAGGGAGGCGGGTGGGCGGCCCATCGCTACCCGGCATCCGGTTCCTGAATGTGCAATGTGCACGCCGGGTTCCCGGGAGCGTGCGGGGGCCTGCAGGGAGCGCGCGTGAGCGCGCATATGTGCGCGCGATCGCGTAACAGCCACTGCCACCAATGAATTTATGAATGGGAGTGAGGGAGAGGGAGGGGGGGGGGGGAGAGGGAGAGGGAGGGGGGAAATAATTTTCAAAAGGATCTGGGAGGGGGAGAGGGAGGAGGGTATTAGGGGGGCAGCTACACTACAGAAAACTTTTAATTACATGCAAAAAAATAAAAAAAAACATTTTTTTGAGGCAAATTGGGTACTGGCAGACAGCTGCCAGTACCCAAGATGGCAGCAAATAGGATGTGGGCAAGTGTTATAGAGCTGTTTGGGGGGGATCAGAGAGGTTAGGGGCTAAGGGGGGGGTCCATCACAGCTAAACAGATATTTTTTTTAAAAAAAAATTCATAAAAAAAAAAAAAAGCCTTTTATTTTAGTACTGGCAGAGTTTCTGCCAGTACTTAAGATGGCGGGACAATTGTGGGGTGGGGGAGGGAAGAGAGATGTTTGGGAGGGATCAGGGGGTGGGATCTCTCAGGTGGGAGGCTGATCTCTACACTAAAGCTAAAATTAACCCTGCAAGCTCCCTACAAGCTATCTAATTAACCCCTGCACTGCTGGGCATAATACACGTGTGATGCGCAGCAGCATTTATCAGCCTTCTAATTACCAAAAAGCAACATAAAAGCCATAAATGTCTGCTATTTCTGAACAAAGGGGATCCCAGAGAAGCATTTACAACCATTTATGCCATAATTACACAAGTTGTTTGTAAATAATTTCAGTGAGAAACCTAAAATTGTAAAAAATTTTAAAAAAATTTTTATTTGATCGCATTTGGCGGTGACATGGTGGCATGAAATATACCAAGATGGGCCTAGATCAATACTTGGGGTTGTCTACTACACTACACTAAAGCTAAAATTAACCCTAGAAGCTCCCTACATGCTCCCTAATTAACCCCTTCACTGCTGGGCATAATACATGTGTGGTGCGCAGTGGCATTTAGCGGCCTTCTAATTACCAAAAAGCAATGCCAAAGCCATATATGTCTGCTATTTATGAACAAAGGGGATCCCAGAGAAGCGTTTACAACCATTTATGCCATAATTGCACAAGTTGTTTGCAAATAATTTCAGTGAGAAACCTAAAGTTTGTGAAAAAAATTATGAAAAAGTGGAATTTTTTCTTTATTTGATCTCATTTGGCGGTGAAATGGTGGCATGAAATATACCAAAATGGGCCTAGATCATTACTTTGGGATGTCTTCTAAAAAAATATATATACATGTCAAGGGATATTCAGGGATTCCTGAAAAATATCAGTGTCCCAATGTAACTAGCGCTAATTTTGAAAAAAAGTGGTTTGGAAATAGCAAAGTGCTACTTGTACTTATTGCCCTATAACTTGCGAAAAACGCGAAGAACATGTAAATATTGGGTATTTCTAAATTCAGGACAAAATTTAGAAACTATTTAGCATGGGTGTTTTTTGGTGGTTGTAGATGTGTAACAGATTTTGGGGGTCAAAGTTAGAAAAAGTGTGTTTTTTTCCATTTTTTCCTCATATTTTATAATTTTTTTATAGTAAATTATAAGATATGATGAAAATAATGGTATCTTTAGAAAGTCCATTTAATGGCGAGAAAAACGGTATATAATATGTGTGGGTACAGTAAATGAGTAAGAGGAAAATTACAGCTAAACACAAACACCGCAGAAATGTAAAAATAGCCCTGGTCCTTAAGGGAAAGAAATTGAAAAATGGCTGTGTCCTTAAGGGGTTAAACTTTCATTATTCAGATAAAGAAGCAATTTTAAATAACTTTCCAATTTATTTCAATTAACAAAATGTGCAGTCTTTTTATATTTAAACTTTTTGAATCACCAGCTGCTACTGAGCATGTGCAAGAATTCACATAATAAACGTTTATGCATTTGTGACAGGCTAATGCCTGTCACATGGTATGTGTATGCATTTGTGATTAGCTGATGGATGTCACATTGTACAGGGGGAGTGGAAATAGACTTAAAGGGACATGAAACCCAAAAATTTTTTTTCATGATGTAGATAAAGCACACAATTGTAAACATTTTTCTAATTTACTTATGTTATCAATTTTGCTTTTTCTTTTGGTATCCTTTCTTGAAGGAGCAGCAATGCACTACTGGGAATTAGCTGAACACATCAGTAAACCAATCACAAAAGGTATATATGTGCAGAGACCAATCAGCAGCTAGCTCCCAGCTCCTGAGCTTATCTCGAAATGCTTTTAAAGAAAGGATTCCAAGAGAATGAAGCAAATTAGATAAAAGAAGTAAATTGGAAAATTGTTTAAAAATGTATGCTCTATCTAAATCATGAAATAAAAAAATTGGGTTTCATGTCCCTTTAAATGGACATGCAACCCACATTTTTTCTTTCATGATTTAGAAAAAGCATGTAATTTTAAACAACTTTATAATTGTGTCTATTTTCGAATTAGCTTCATTCTCTTGTTATACTTTGCTGAGAAGCATATCTAGATATGCTCAGTAGCTGCTGAATGGTTGCTGCTCATAGATGCCTCGTGTGATTTGCTCACCCATAGGCATTGATATCTCTTCAACAAAGGATAGCTAAAGAATGAAGAAAATTAAATAATATAAGTAACATACAATTACTATATAATGTTAAAAAAAGCTCTTAAAAATGTAATGTGATTTCACTCCATGTAGACAGTTATTGGTCATTATGGCCATGGTATTTTAAACGTCATAGAATATTTCTAAATTGCATGTGTCCTGTTTGATACAACATTTTCAATCAATCTGTTTATCAAATATATTTTTGTGATTTATATCACCAAATAACTTTGGAAGCATGACTAAGGGGCCTATTTATCAAAGGTCTTGCGGACCTGATCCGACAGTGTGGATCAAGTCCGCAAGACCTCGCTGAATGCGGAGAGCAATACACTCTCCGTATTCAGCATTGCACCAGCAGCTGCTGGTGCAACGCCACCCCCTACAGACTCGCGGTAGCCAGCAGGGAGGTGTCAATCAACCCTATCATATTCGAGCTGGCGGACAGGGTTATGGAGCAGCAGTCTTTAGACCGCTGCTTTATAACTGCTGTCTCTGGCGAGTCTGAAGACTCGCCAGAAACACGGGCCCACAATCTCCACGAGCTTGATAAATGGGCCTCTAAGAGTGTATTATGAGTAAAAAGCTAGAAAAAAGGAATAACAAGACAGTGCTTTTCATTTGTATTGTTGTGCAAAAATATTATGGGGTCAATCACAATTCTTTAGAAAAATTATCTAACAGAGTTTTACAGAAAAATACCTTTAAAGTCTATAGGGGCTTCTGATAAACTTTTCCACAGGATTGTGATCAACTTATTTATTGTTGCTTCGGTACATTTTGACTTCATTTCCTAAGATATTTTGTAATATTAGAAGAGCTAACTTTTGTGACCTTTGTACTGTTTTCAGATTGCAAAACAGTCAGTTGATTGTATGAGTAGATTTAACCACAGTCGAGCGGACATGATTCACTGTAGCGAATCATGTTCGCTCGACCTCGCTAAATGCCAACAGCACACACTGTTGGCATTTAACATTGCACAAGCATTTCTGGGGAAATGCTTGTGCAATGCTGCCCCCTGTTCACTGGTGGCCAATTGGCTGGTAGCAGGGGCCATCAATCATCCTGATGATTTCAGTCCGTCATCTAAAAGGCGGACCTGAAACGATGGGGCTCCGAAGCAGCATCCATTGCTTAATAAATGGAGCCCTATGTATGTATGTATGTAAATCATCACTGTGAAGCTATAAAGGTATGTTGTACACTAGATTTTTATTTGCATAAATGTTTTGCAGATGATCCATTTGTATAGACCATCTGAGAGTGTTTTTTTGTAAAAATTTATAGTTTTGCTTATTTATAAATAACATTGCGCTGATTTTCAGACTCCTAACCAAGCCCCAACGTTTTAGATGTATACTGATGTCTACAAACTCCTGCTTGTGTATTGGGTCTTTTCATATGCAGAGGAGGGGGGAGTGCCTGCTTTTATTGCTTTCTCAGTCCATTTCACTGGGGGTCCCCAGCCTTACTACAAGAACAGTGCTATTGGGAGCCTCTAAGTACATTTTTAAAAGATTTTATACTGGATTTTTATACCAGTATCTGTGTCTATTCCTCTTTATAGTAGTGTCTATTACATGCAGTGATATGAAAATTGGTGTATAATGTCCCTTTAAGCATGAACTTTGACTAATAGCAAAGGCAGGTTTTACATAGTTGCCCACATTCGACAGGTGTTTCAAACTATTGCTTTATAAAATCCTACATTGACTTTTCTTTAACAGTTGACATAGCATTTTACATGATTTAGCATTATGTTTTACCAGCTCACTAAAAAACAAACAAAATAAAATGGCAGGCTATAAACTGTTTTTTTCCACGTTTACTTCTATCCATCGATATTGTATAGTCGGTATTGTGGGTTACAGACATTTACATATGTACACTATATGTATTTAATAGTCATGTATATGTGATATGTAACAAGATCTGTGGGAAAAGTGAGTAACAAATCATAACTGCAACATCTAACAATAATCTTTTTATTTCATAGTTGCATTTTAGTGATTGTACTTTTGTCTTTTTAAACTGGATTTCATTTGGAAATTGTGTTGTTGTGATAGTGATTTAATTGCCTTTCATTCTATGCTTTTTTGTTGGATTGGTTATCAAGATCTTTGGAACCTTTCGAGAGCTAACATTTGCATGTTGGATAGCGCGGATGCACTAAATCCTATATAATAAATGGCCAAGTATGTTTGTCAGATGCAGTCATGCGCAGTAGAGACTGCACGTGACAAACATACCTGGCCGTTTGGATCCTGACACTCAGCACTCAGCACAGAGCAAGGCTGAAGCGGAGTGTCAGGGAGTGTGGCCGACGGGAGGGTCGCGATGGGGGCGTGGCCGGGCGCAACGAGGGGCGTGGCCGGTGAGGGGCGTGGCCTGGTGGATGTCGCGGCGATGGGGCATAGAGCCAAAGGGAGGGGGGGGAGAGCCAAAGGCAGGGGAGAGAGCCAAAGGGGGTGGGGAGAGAGCCAAAGGGGGGGAGAGAGCCAAAGGGGGGGGGAGAGAGCCAAAGGGGGGGAGAGAGCCAAAGGGGGGGAGAGCCAAAGAGGGGGGAGAGAGAGAGCCAAAGAGGAAAGAGAGCCAAAGAGGAGAGAGAGACAAAGAGGAGAGAGAGTCAAAGAGGAGAGAGAGCAAAAGAGGGGAGAGAGCCAAAAAGGGGGGAGAGAGCCAAAGAGGGGGGGAGAGAGAGCCAAAGAGGGGGGAGAGAGAGCCAAAGAGGGGGGAGAGAGCCAAAGGGGGGGAGAGAGCCAAAGGGGGGAGATTCAAAAGGAGGGGGGGGAGAGCCAAAGGCGGGGGAGAGAGCCAAAGGGGGGGAGAGAGCCAAAGTGGGGGGGAGAGAGCCAAAGGGGGGGAGAGCCAAAGGGGGGGGGGAGAGAGCCAAAGGTGGGGGGAGAGAGCCAAAGGGTGGGGAGCCAAAGAGGGGGGAGAGAGAGCCAAAGAGGAAAGAGAGCCAAAGAGGAGAGAGAGCCAAAGAGGGGAGAGAGCCAAAGAGGGGGGAGAGAGCCAAAGAGGGGGGAGAGAGAGCCAAAGATGGGGGAGTGAGCCAAAGGGGGGGGAGAGCCAAAGGGGGGGAGAGAGCCAGGGGGGGGAGAGCCAAAGGTGGGGGGAGAGCCAAGGGGGGGGGAAAGAGCCAAAGGGGGGGAAGAGCCAAAGAGGGGGGAGAGAGAGAGCCAAAGAGGAAAGAGAGCCAAAGAGGAGAGAGAGACAAAGAAGGAGAGAGCAAAAGAGGAGAGAGAGCCAAAGAGGGGGGAGAGAGCAAAAGGGTGGGGAGAGAGAGCCAAAGAGGGGAGAGAGAGAGCCAAAGAGGGGGGGAGAGCCAAAGAGGGGGGGGGAGAGCCAAAGAGGGGGGGGGGGAAAGCCAAAGAGGGGGGGGAGAGAGCCAAAGAGGGGGGAGAGAACAAAAGAGGGGGGAGAGAGAGCAAAAGAGAGGGGGGAGAGAGCAAGGAGTGTGACCGCTGTACTGCAAAAAATGGCCCGTGTACACTGGCTTTAGTACTAGTATTTACATAATAGAATGAGCCAGATTACAAGTGGAGAGCAAAATTGCGCTTACGCAAGTGCAATATTTGTTTTCCACTCAGTAATACACCAGTGCACACAAATGTGCACTGGTATCACAAGTTAGGAACAATGTGAACACAAGGTCAGGGTCGCATTGCAGGGAAGCTTTGCGCTCATGAGAGCGAGCTTCCATAGGCTCCAATGGAAGCCTCATTCTCATGCTGTCAGACAAGGCTAAGAACCTAGTTCAGCAAAGGGGGTAAGTCGCACAGCAATAGGCAGCAAAGTGTAAATATACCTGTATATGAATATATACATATATATCTATGTGTTAATATGTGTATATACAGGGAACACACAGTCCCCATAGACCACTATATAAAGGCACTTTTTAGCCAATCAGTGCTTGCTCCTTGGAGCTTCACGTGCCTGAGCTCAATGTTATCTATATGAAACACATGAACTAACACCCTCTAGTGGTGAAAAACTGTCAAAATGCTTTCAGATTAGAAAATAGTATATGAACCTCCTATATTTAGCTTTCAACTACCAAGAGAACAAAGCAAAATTGGAAATAAAAGTAAATTGGAAAGTTGTTTAAAATTACATGCCCTATTTAAATCATGAACGCTTTTTTTTTTTTACTTGACTGTCCCTTTAAAGTATTTAACGATCCTCTTGTAATCCCAGATAGTGCATTATTCTTTGCACAGAGGTACACAAAAGATAAAACTCCCTGCACTATTGATTGCTCTCCACTTGTATTCAAACCCTTGGTGCTTAAAGGGATATGAAAGAGCATACCATACAATTTTAAACAACTTTCTGATTTACTTCTATTATCCTTGTTCTCTTGATATCCTTTGTTGTAGGGTTAGCAATGATCTAATGGGAGCTAGCTGAACAAATCAGGTTACAAATGACAAGAGGTATATGTGCAGCCACAAATCAGCAGCAGCTTTGCTGCTCCTGAGCCTACCTAGGTATTTTTTAACAAAGGATAGCAAGAGAATTAAGCAAATTAAATAATAGAAGTACATTGGGAAGTTGTTTAAAATCGCATGCTCTATCTAAATCATCAAAGAAAACAATTGGGTTTCATATCTCTTTAATGTCTCTTTAACATGTATAGGCATTAGCGTTATCTTTTTGTAGCATATAGCACATCTTATTTAAGAGGCTGCACCCTGAGCATAATAGAAGAATATATATATATTGCCACAAAGCAGATTGTGTCTAAAGCAAGCATGCACTAGTCATGGGAAAAAAATCATACAATACCATACCAGATTGACAAGGTAGCTCGCTGATTCAGGCCTGCTGTCATGTTTAAATACAATGGATAGATTGCTCAAGCTTATCTGTTTTTCACATGCTTTTTCTGAACAGGTTACACGCTGTGATGAAAATAAAAATCAGTTCTATACAAATCCTTTCTTGTGGAAAAACTGTAAACTTAGCTTAGAAACATAGAAAGAAAAATGAGTTTATGGGATTAAATAACATGTTTGTTTAACTTTCAAAGTTATTGTTATTTTGAATGTCAATTGTCAATATGAAATATAAACTATAATCTAAAATAATCACTTTGACTAGAGCTATTGCGGTCAATTTATCAAGCTCCGTACAAAGCTTGATGCCCCATGTTTCAGGCCCAAAGTTAGGAAGCAGCGGTCTAAAGACCGCTGCTCCATAACCTGTCCGCCTACTCTGAGGTGGCGGACAGAAATCAACCCGATCAAATACGATTGGGTTGATTGACACCTCCTGCTAGTGTCCGATTGGCCGCAAATCTGCAGGGGGGCGACATTGCATCAGCAGTTCACAAGAACTGCTGGTGCAATGATATGCTGTCGGCATTTATCGTTGTGCGGCGGACATGAAACGATACATCGTATCATGTCCGCACTATCATAAATAGAACCCATTGAGTGCAGTTGTGTGACTTTTCTGCACCTGTGAGCTATTTATTAACTCAAATTCAATCAGCGAGTTGTATGTCCTGTTAACATTGAAAGATAGGTTATTTTAATTATTTGAATATAAGATTTTCTTTTCAAATTAGTTGTATATATTTGATGTTCCCATTAGGAACAAAAGCAACAAATCTACCTACCTACCTACCTACCTACCTACCTACCTGTTTTTAACAAAGAATACCAAGAGAATAAAGTAAATATGATAATAGAAGTAAATTGGATTGTTTTAAATGAAATACTCTATCTGAATCATAAAATCGGACTTCATATTAAGTTAGCTATACAGCTCTGCAAATCAGAAAAAAACAAAAAAACATTCGCCTAGATTTAGAGTTTTGCGCTAGAAGGGGTGCGTTACCTACGCATGTCTTTTTCCCCCGCACCTTTTAAACAACGCTGGTATTTAGAGTTCTCAGAAGGGCTGCGTTAGGCGCCAAAAAGGGAGCGTACAGGCATATTTACTGCCACTGCAACTCTCAATACCAGCGTTGCTTACGGATGCGGCCAGCTTCAAAAACGTGCTCGTGCACGATTCCCACATAGGAAACAATAGGGCAGTTTGAGCTGAAAATAAACCTAACACCTGCAAAAAAGCAGCGTTCAGCTCCTAACGCAGCCCCATTGTTTCCTATGGGGAAACACTTCCTAAGTCTGCACCTAACACCCTAACATGTACCCCGAGTCTAAACACCCCTAACCTTACATTTATTAAACCCTAATCTTCCGACCCTGCTATCGCTGACCCCTGCATATTATTTTTAACCCCTAATCTGCCGCTCTGTACACCGCCGCAACCTACATTATCCCTATGTACCCCTAAACTGCTGCCCCTAACACCGCCGACCCCTATATTATATTTATTAACCCCTAATCTGCCGCCCCCAACGTCGCCGCCACCTACCTACAATTATTAACCCCTAATCTGCAGACCGGACCTCACCGCTACTCTAATAAATGTATTAACCCCTAAAGCTAAGTCTAACCCTAACACTAACACCCCCCTAAGTTAAATATAATTTTATTCTAACGAAATAAAATAATTCTTATTAAATAAATTAATCCTATTTAAAGCTAAATACTTACCTGTAAAATAAACCCTAATATAGCTACAATATAAATAATAATTATATTGTAGCTATTTTAGGATTTATATTTATTTTACAGGCAATTTTGTATTTATTTTAGCCAGGTACAATAGCTGTTAAATAGTTAATAACTATTTAATAGTTACCTAGTTAAAATAATTACAAAATTACCTGTAAAATAAATCCAAACCTAAGTTACAATTAAACCTAACACTACACTATCAATTAATTAATTAAATAAACTATCTACAATTATCTACAATTAAATCATCTAAACTAAATTACAAAAAAAACAAACACTAAATTACAAAAAAAACAAACACTAAACTACAAAAATAAAAAAAGATTACAAGAATTTTAAACTAATTACACCTACTCTAAGCCCCCTAAAAAAATAACAAAGCCCCCCAAAATAAAAAAATGCCATACCCTATTCTAAATCAAATATTTTACAGCTCTTTTACCTTACCAGCCCTTAAAAGGGCCTTTGCGGGGCATGCCCCAAAGAATTCTGCTCTTTTGCCTGTAAAAAAACATACAATACCCCCCCAACATTACAACCCACCACCCACATACCCCTAATCTAACCCAAACCCCCCTTAAAGAAACTAACACTAAGCCCCTGAAGATCTTCCTACCTTATCTTCACCACGCCGGGTATCACCGATCCGTCCAGAAGAGGGTCCGAAGTCTTCATCCTATCCGGCAAGAAGAGGTCCAGAAGAGGGTCAGAAGTCTTCATCCTATCCGGCAAGAAGAGGGCATCCGGACCGGTAGACATCTTCATCCAGGCGGCATCTTCTATCTTCCTCCATCCGGCGCGGAGCGAGACCATCTTGAAGCAGCCGACGCGGATCCATCCTCTTCTAACGACGTCCTAAGTCCGAATGAAGGTTCCTTTAAATGACGTCATCCAAGATGGCGTCCCTCGAATTCCGATTGGCTGATAGGATTCTATCAGCCAATCGGAATTAAGGTAGGAAAAATCTGATTGGCTGATTGAATCAGCCAATCAGATTCAAGTTCAATCGGATTAACTGATCCAATCAGTCAATCAGATTGGAACAGCCAATAGAATGCGTGCTCAATCTGATTGGCTGATTGGATCAGCCAATCGGATTGAACTTGAATCTGATTGGCTGATTCAATCAGCCAATCAGATTTTTCCTACCTTAATTCCGATTGGCTGATAGAATCCTATCAGCCAATCGGAATTCGAGGGACGCCATCTTGGATGACCTCATTTAAAGGAACCTTCATTCGGACTTAGGACGTCGTTAGAAGAGGATGGATCCGCATCGGCTGCTTCAAGATGGTCCTGCTCTGCGCCGGATGGAAGAAGATAGAAGATGCCGCCTGGATCAAGATGTCTACCGGTCCGGATGCCCTCTTCTTGCCGGATAGGATGAAGACTTCGGACCCTCTTCTGGACGGATCGGTGATACCCGGCGTGGTGAAGATAAGGTAGGAAGATCTTCAGGGGCTTAGTGTTAGGTTTTTTAAGGGGGGTTTGGGTTAGATTAGGGGTACGTGGGTGGTGGGTTGTAATGTTGGGGGGTATTGTATGTTTTTTTACAGGCAAAAAAACAGAATTCTTTGGGGCATGCCCCGCAAAAGGCCCTTTTAAGGGCTGGTAAGGTAAAAGAGCTGTAAAATATTTATTTTAGAATAGGGTAGGGAATTTTTTTATTTTGGGGGGCTTTGTTATTTTTTTAGGGGGTCTGAGTAGGTGTAATTATTTTAAAATTCTTGTAATCTTTTTTTATTTTTTGTAACTTAGTGTTTTTTTTTTTGTAATTTAGTGTTATTTTTTTGTAATTTAGTTTAGTTGATTTAATTGTAGATAATTGTAGATAGTTTATTTAATTAATTTATTGATAGTGTAGTGTTAGGTTTAATTGTAATTTAGGTTAGGATTTATTTTACAGGTAATTTTGTAATTATTTTAACTAGGTAACTATAAAAAAGTTATTAACTATTTAATAGCTATTGTACCTGGTTAAAATAAATACAAAGTTGCCTGTAAAATAAATATTAATCGTTAAATAGCTACAATATAATTATTATTTATATTGTAGCTATATTAGGGTTTATTTTACAGGTAAGTATTTAGCTTTAAATAGGAATCATTTATTTAATAAGATTTAATTTATTTCGTTAGATAAAAAAATTATATTTAACTTAGGGGGGTGTTAGTGTTAGGGTTAGACTTAGCTTTAGGGGTTAATACATTTATTAGAGTAGCGGCGAGGTCCGGTCGGCAGATTAGGGGTTAATACTTAAAGTTAGGTGTTGGCGATGTTAGGGAGGGCAGATTAGGGGTTAATACTATTTATTATAGGGTTTTTGAGGTGGGAGTGAGGCGGATTAGGGGTTAATACATTTATTATAAAACGAACAAAGGGGCTCAGGATCACCGTGTAGGTTAACCATAAAAACAGTCTTTATTAGAAACCATTTAAAATTACACACACAGGAGGTAGTGACTGGTCTTACACGTTTCGGTGAACTGCCGTAATCATAGACCTAAAGAACGTTAGTCAATTAGCAATTTAAAAAACATGTAAAACACATTCATTGGTTGGAAGGTGATCAAACACCTGCTATACCTGAACACATGATTTAACCCTTACAGTGGATAAGGACAACGATTGATGTACATGAAAATAGCAGAACATAGTACATTATGATGTTAATGCATACAAGAGAAAAAGATATATTGATGCATATGAAAAAAAGAAGAAACAAAATGTTACTATATTTTTTAGACAAGTGCACAAACATTTATGCAACATGCGTAAAAACAGTAACTCACAGCTTTATTTCACATTTATATTGCACAAATTCTGTTTGCTTGAAAAAAAAAAAAAATTGTTTGCTTGAAAAAAATATATATATATTCAGATATGGAAATATGCAAATATACAAATATATAGATATGCATGTGTGTATGCCAACACTATCGTGGAGATAAAGATAAAGTTAAGAAAATACTTAACATAAGTAGCAAGAATATAAACATACACGCATGTATATATGCACACACAGGGAAACAAAAACTCATTCCCAATAATTGATTACATCAAATTCCGAATTAAAGCCTTTTGGTACTAATGTGGGCAACTTAAAAATCCAAAACACTTCCTGTCTAGATAGAATTTTTTACTTATTACCTCCCTTTTTGGATTGTTGATTCGTTCAATAGCACACCACTTGAAGCTTTTTACACACCCTTCATGTATATCCAAAAAATGTCTGGAGAGTTCTGAGCAGCGTGACTCGTTTTTAATGTATCCTAGGTGTTCTCTGATTCTTGTTCTTGTGTCAAAAGTTTGGTCAGTGGTATATGACTGGAGGAATTCCCTACTTTAATGTAGTCACAGGCCTTACAGCGTCGGTATTGAACGAATCAACAATCCAAAAAGGGGAGGTAATAAGTTAAAAATTCTATCTAGACAGGAAGCGTTTTGGATTTCTAAGTTGTCCACATTAGTACCAAAAGGCTTTAATTCGGAATTTGATGTAATCAATTATTGGGAATGAGTTTTTGTTTCCCTGTGTGTGCATATATACATGCGTGTATGTTTATATTCTTGCTACTTATGTTAAGTATTTTCTTAACTTTATCTATATCTCCATGATAGTGTTGGCATACACACATGCATATCTATATATTTGTATATTTGCATATTTCCATATCTGAATATATATATTTTTTTTTCAAGCAAACAGCAAAAAAATTTTTCAAGCAAACAGAATTTGTGCAGTATAAATCTAAGTAAATGTGAAATAAAGCTGTGAGTTACTGTTTTTACGCATGTTGCATAAATGTTTGTGCACTTGTCTAAAAAATATAGTAACATCTTGTTTCTTCTTTTTTTCATATGCATCAATATATCTTTTTCTCTTGTATGCATTAACATCATAATGTACTATGTTCTGCTATTTTCATGTGCATCAATCTTTATCCTTATCCACTGTAAGGGTTAAATCATGTGTTCAGGTATAGCAGGTGTTTGATCACCTTTTAACCAATGAATGTGTTTCACATGTTTTTTAAATTGCTAATTGACTAACGTTCTTTAGGTCTATGATTACGGCAGTTCGCTGAAACGCGTAAGACCAGTCACTACCTCCTGTGTGTGTAATTTTAAATGGTTTCTAATAAAGACTGTTTTTATGGTTAATCTACACAGTGATCCTGAGCCCCTTTGTTCGTTTGATATTGCTTTTGTGGACTACGAGGGGTCCACCTATTGCTACAGGACAGATCGTTATTGGATCTCAAGGCTCTACACCTGCATCGTTTACCTTCCATACTGAGAGAAGTGTATTATCGCTATTGGATGTGGGGATTGGCTACCACTTACCTACAGCTGACACACCCCCAGCAGTTTGGCACTCTCGTCCGTGTATTGGATACTCTGCAAGATCGACCAGCCCCGGGAGGGGAGCACGGCTCTACGTGCTTACGTCCCGGGACTAGTCTCTACTGAGGTATGTGTGGCGGATGGTTCCTGGCGACTGGGTTTGCCGGAATCGAAGAGCGCTTTACAAATCAGCCGGACGCTGTGTGCCTTTACTGAGGAGGTGAGGTTTGCTCCCATATGAGCTGTTTAGTGTTGGTATCTGGGTTGAAGCTGCATTTTATATCCCACATAAGAGCCTTTAACATTATTCTTTGGCTCCAATATTTTGCTACACCAGAACTTTGGTGTGTTGTGTGTATTTTTACATTTATTATAGTAGCGGTGAGGTCCGGTCGGCAGATTAGGGGTTAATAATTGTAGGTAGGTAGCGGCAACGTTGGGGGGGGGCAGATTAGGGGGTAATAAATATTATGTAGGGGTCGGCGATGTTAGGGGCAGCAGATTAGGGGTACATAGGGATAATGTAGGTTGCGGCGGTGTGCGGTCGGCAGATTAGGGGTTAAAAAAAATTAATAGAGTGGCGGCGATGTGGGGGGCCTCGGTTTAGGGGTGCATAGGTAGTTTATGGGTGTTACGTGTACTTTAGAGCACAGTAGTTAAGAGCTTTATAAACCGGCGTTAGCCCAGAAAGCTCTTAACTCCTGGCTTTTTTCTGTGGCTGGAGTCTTGTCGTTAGATTTCTAACGCTCACTTCAGCCAAGACTCTAAATACCGGCGTTAGAAAGATCCCATTGAAAAGATAGGATACACAATTGACGTAAGGGGATCTGCGGTATGGAAAAGTCGCGGCTGGAAAGTGAGTGTTAGACCCTTACCTACAAGACTCTAAATACCAGCGGTAGGACAAAACCAGCATTAGGACCCCCTAACGCTGGTTTTGACAACTAACGCAGAACTCTAAATCTAGGCGTATGTTTTATTCAAGAACCTAAAATGCATTAAAAAGTGGCACTGCATTTTGGAAAATCTTCTTCTAGATAAAAAGCAAATAATTTACTGCAATTTCTATTTAATTATATTACATCAAAGGAGTATTTCTGGTTATACATTAGCTTAAAAAATAAATGAAAGGTTTCTCTTGAATTTCAAAGTGCAACTGAAAATTCATGATGCAATCATTTTTGAGAACCACTGTTATAAAGTAAACATAATGACTCAGATATGTAAATGTCTTAAGGAAAAACAGTGCATAAGGCACTAAAAGGAGCATCTGCACTCAGGCAGTGATGGGCATGATAACCTACATGCGTTAGATCATTCTGATACAAATTGTAAAGAAACATATATGCCCAAAGAACGACCGAGTTCAGCCCACTTGCCAATGTCACGACTCATTTTATGCTAGAAACAACCTTTTAAATTGTGATATTTTGTTTACTGTTTCAACTGTTTTTATAACTTACTGTGTTTGTAAAATACGAGTTTTACCATTTACATTGAGTATGATTTTTCCATGTAAATTAAGGATAATTTGCATGGGATCATTTTGATTTGCATCTTGCAGCGTTTTTTTAAACACCTATATATATGTACTGTTTATACAAGTTTTTATGAGTAACATGATTCCAATTTTTACAGCATAAATTCAATAGGCTTTTTTAATGCTTATATTATGGAGCACTATCATGTATGTACCTTACCATCGCAAACAGAAATGTAGGTTGCACCCATTAGTGAAATACACAGTTTAAAGTGTAAAATGTCCCTTTAGATCATCCTGTCATTTGTAGTATTGACAGATCCTTTCAGGTGATCTTGCATGAGCAGAAATCTTTAGATCATCAAGTCTGAAAAATATCCAAATAGAAAGAGGCGCCACATGTGCAGATCAACCAGAAGATAAACGTCAAAATGAGTATTACAGAACACAGGGTACACACATTTACACAAAGCACCCTAATGTGCTAGTAAATATGTGCTGGATAATTGCAGCAAACCAGCTTGCTGAACTCTGATTCACAGGAACACTGGATAGCAGAGCTGCCGCATATACCCAATAGGGTAGCTGAAAAACTCATGAAGAGCAGATCCAATGTATAAGTATAAAAAAACAATTTATTAAAAATAGCATAAAATTCTTAAAAATAGCAGATTGTTAAACATCAGGGGATAATGTGCTCCCCTAAAGACTTATGCAAAGCATTTCTCTGCGCTTTAAATGCAGTTTCATCATTCATCATCAAGTCCTTAGTATTAGGGGCTGTAATGCAAAACTTAGATGTTCTAATGATTTTGAGTTCTTCAGTATGAGGTATATGATTATATTCATAAACAAAGGTAAAACATTTTAGCAAAAGAGATAAAAAATGACATTAATATCAAACTGAAACACTTTATAACTATCTCTTAAAACAAGACAATTAGCATTATTGGTACTTTTCATTTAATATAAAGTCTATTTGTGAAGAATGTAGCCCTCCAAACTTCAAACATCAATTTAGTATCTTTAAAAGGTAGAATCTGGATTTTATAACAAAGTATGAAGAGTATTAATGGAATTGTTGTCCACTAGTATTAAAAGGTATTGTCATCAACTAGTTAACTGCATTGATGTACAGGACAATAACAGGTTATCATGGCCATCACTGCCTGTGTGCATATGAAAACCTGTTGTAGTCAAGAAGGGGGTATTGCCAATCTGAGGCTGTTGCAACAGGCTGCAGTCAGTGGTGATAAAGTGAATTCAAAGTCCCACAAAAACTAAAATTGAAAGTTAAAAAATATAGCAGATAGGATTTTGTTATATCTAGAGACCCCCAATCAAGTTTATTTCATTGTGGACAAGTCCCTCTACTAAATAAGTACAGTATATGAATTGTGTTTGTGTAGCCTGGTAAAGTGGTCACCTTGCAAAGTGCATTTATTTCTGCACTGAGATGAAGGCTGTCGTGTCCCTCTAGTTTATAATATAACCTCCAAAAGACTGTATGGACCCCAGTTTATTGTACATTTGGGTACACTTGATAACAATTTAATAAGGTGATCACAGTAGCAATAATTGTCACACGGTCCTCTCAATGCTATTTCCTCAAAATCTTAAAGGGACATTAAAGTCAAAATTAAACTGTCAGGATTCAAATAAATTCAGATGAATTCCATTATCAGATTGCACCCAGTCTTTTTATATCTACACTTTCTGATGCATCATCTACTAATGGGCATGTGCAAGACTTCACAGTGTATACGTACGTGGGTCTGTGATTGGCTGATAACTGGCATGGTATAGAAGGCTGGTAGATTTAATTTTAAATGAACAGTATATTTTTTTTCTTAC
This sequence comes from Bombina bombina, assembly GCF_027579735.1. Lineage (NCBI taxonomy): Eukaryota > Metazoa > Chordata > Amphibia > Anura > Bombinatoridae > Bombina > Bombina bombina. The sequence continues at coordinate 384,403,480 of NC_069504.1, read as the reverse complement.
AAATTTAAAAATTTACTTTAGAGTAAGTACAATTGCAATGTCTATTTATTATACACTTTTTATTATGCAATTCTACTATATTTAATGGCCCTTTAACAAAAACATACTTTTTTAGCATAGAAATATTATAATGGTATATTCTGAATCTGCTTGGATGAAAAAAAAAACAAAAAGCAATATATAATTTGTGTGGGCAACACAGTGAAATATGACAGTAGGGTTTAAATGAAAGCTGCAAACTAAAAGCTAAAATTGGTTTAGCTCCCTACTGTCTATGTTATCTGCAATATATGTATGTACTTATTATTTTTCCGCTAGTTCTGCACTAGTAAGACATTGCTGCAGATGAGTAGGGGGGTTATAAGACTTTAATTCACATGGCAGAAGTCTTATTATCCAAAAACAATAAGCACCATGACAACTCTGAGTGCTTATAATTGGCAGATATTGTGTAAAATTAGAATGGGAAATACATTCTCTATCAATGCTGAGATGACGCAAATCAGTGTAAAAATATATTATATTCTGAGCAAAACAGATGTACAGTTTTACTTTTGTAACATAAACCATAAAGGTACTTTTCTGTTATCTTACAAAAGAATAATATTGCAGCCAAGGGTGAATGTTTTCCAAAAATATTAACACCTTGCTGACTGCAATTGTTTTTTAATAGGCAAAGGGGCCTATCTATCAAGCTCCGAAAGGAGCTTGACGGCCCGTGTTTCTGGCGAGTCTTCAGACTCGCCAGAAACAGTAGTTATGAAGCAGCGGTCACAAAAACCGCTGCTCCATAACCTGTCCGCCTGCTCTGAGCAGGCGGACAGATATCGCTGCAATTCAACCCGATCGAGAACGATCGGGTTGATTGACACCCCCCTGCTGGCGGCCGATTGGCCGCAATTTTGCAGGGGGCGGCGTTGCACCAGCAGCTCTTGTGAGCTGCTGGTGCAATGCTGAATATGGAGAGCGTATTGCTCTCTGTATTCAGCGAGATCTGGCGGACCTGATCCGCACTGTCGGATCAGGTCCACCAGACTTTAGTAAATAGAGGCCAAACCCTCCACACCACTTACCTTATAAGGTGGATCAGTTCTTGACTTATTGAAGTAGACAAGTCTTGCCACTGTTATTCTATTAGCAATGGTTGTATTGTTTTACAGTATGTTATCTTATCACCTAGTGCAGTTTTTTTATATTAAAAAAAGGCTAGATTTTTTAAAATAAAAAACTATAATGCCTCTATTTTGAGGGCATTTGGGGCACATTTAGAAAATTAACCAGAGATTGGATCTCTAGTTAATTAGTTCATTTTCTGAGCGCTAATTGCTACTGTGAGCTTGTGGTAGCAATAACCAGCCACTTGTAATGGCTGGTTAATTATCACACTCCTGCAAAAGGGCAAATTTGTCAATATGCGGAAGCGTGATATTTTAGCGCTCCACTTGTAATCTAGCCCTATATGTTACAATCTGAAGGTGGTATATACCCCTTTAATAGACCACATATAATATGTGAAATGTTTTAGTTATTAAAGAGAAAAAAAGTGTAATTTTTATTTATGTAGCCTTTGATGTGCTAAACAAATTTAGTTCAAGTAAAGGATTCCTGATACGTAATTGAATTAAATGACGACTCTTTGGAACTGTAACATTTAAATGTGAATAGTACAGACAGGGAATTCCTTGTTACAGACGGAATGTAGAAGTAGTATTTAGTTAACCTGCATTAAAGGTGAAGGGCAAACAGGTACTGTAGAAATGATGGAGCATTATTGACTAGCGTGCATCTAATCACATGAGCTGTCAGGAATAGTTAGGTTTATTCTACAGACATGATTTTATAAGAAACTTTATTTTCGTATCCTTGTAAAAAATAAAGAAGTAATTCATTCAAGCTAGACAGCATCCCAAATGCTTAACCATTTTTCTAAAGATAAACACATCTCTTGTAAGTCCAAAATGTGTTAACAATTATTCTTTAAACACATCATTGCTAATCCTTGTTTATGTTATATTTTAATATAAAGGATCAAATTCGATTTATTTTTATTTTTTTATTTTTTTTTTGTTTCTTTCGTTTTAATAATCTTTTATTGAGGTTTTTATAAGACACATCATAATATACATATACAACAATAATCAGAAGCTATGTTATTTTTTCTAGTTAATGTCATTGAATATAAAGTTAACAATGTTTTAGTTGTAAAACAGCATGTTATCTGAAAATATAGTTGGGTAAACAGTAAACCTTCCTTATTAGCGAAACCTCCACCTCATTAATATGAGCAACATCCAAGGCTTAGGGTGAACGTAGATAGCAGAATAACCACTACAGTAACTATAAGTTTACAAAAAAATGAAAATATATACCTAAATGAAACCTCGATTTCTTTAGCATATGTTCCTCAAGTGAATATAGGGTCTCAATTGGACTTTGTTAGGCTAATTATACAGGAAAGAGGAATAATAACAATGGAAGTGGTTGCTCTTGTTCCTTAGCAGAGTATTGCAGTATGCAGTGATACATTTTTTATTGGACTAACATAATGTTTCAAATACAAGCTTTCAAGAGTTTTCCTCCCTTCCTCAGGTCTGAAGCAATACTGATCAATCTGATATAGAAACACACTACATACAACAAATGGAAGGGAGGGAGGGAGGGGGTGAGAGGGGTGTCATAAATAGTAGAGGATGTGTCTGAAGAAGAATATAGCTCAGAATAGCCAGAAATAGTAAATAAACAGAGGAGAGTTAATAAGTAAGATGAGAGGAAAAACTAAAGGAAAAAAGGGGGGAGGGCATGGCATGCACGAATAGAGCTACAATAATAAATTAAAACAAATGGATATAATAAAGGAGAAACGAGAATGTAGAGAAAAATAAATCAATATAAGACAATAAGATGAGAGATTATATAAAGATTTGGGAGTGTGTGAGAAAGCCAGAGTCTACATTAAGTCCTTCATTTCTGGTGTTGAAATGTTTGATCATTTTTATCTCAAACGTCTTTCGTTTATGAGAGTCTTTGAAATTCCCTTTAAGAACTTTAATCCTGGGGTTTAGGATGGAGTGACCAGTCTGGGTGAAGTGATGACCAACAGGGGTACAATATTCGTTTTCCTTGTGGTTTTTGATTGAGTGTCTGTGTAGATTCATTCTGAGATGCAGCTTTAGGCCAGTTTCTCCAATGTAGCAACCTCTGTCACACGCTGTACACTGTATCATGTACACCACATTAGTAGATGGCCACAAATAAGATCCTTTAATAATGTATAATGTGTTATTGTGTCTGGCTGTGTTGTTGTCACATATATGTTGAGACTCAAGGAATTCTTTTATGCCAAAAAAACACCACTCTTAACCAGGATAATAATGGTAGGAAAAAGAACAAAGATTTTACACCGCCAGCAGGATGTAACATCAAATTGGACAGTTACATTGAATGTTTTCGCCTGAGAGTGGCACCCCTAGTCACCGCACAAGAGAAAAAAAATTCTTACAACCTCTCACATATGGAAAGAAATGCCTTGGGGAACTTGATGAATAATAATAACATCATCATCAAGCCGGTGGACAAGGGTGGATCAGTAGTTATCATGAACACCCAGGACTACACTACAGAAGGTTACAGACAGTTGTCTGATATAAACTACTACAAAAAAATGGACAAGGACCCCACCAAGGAATATTCAGCTAAACTCACAAAACTTATCAAAACATATCCGAAACACATACAGCAAGAATTAGAAAATCTGGTACCTTCCAATCCTCAGATAGGTACCTTCTACATGCTGCCCAAAATCCACAAGCCAGGAAACCTAGGACGGCCCATTATAACAGGTATGGGAAGACTCATTGAACAAATATCTGGCTTAATAGATATGATAGTGCAACTATTGCCCAGCTTATAGAAATCATACATATATATCATTAGCAACTGGTATAACATTTGAACTATGTATTATATAAAATATCATGTAAAAGTGTAAAATAATAGTATAAAAAGTTAAACTCTATAGTAGGAGCGTGTGATCTAGTGAATGAGTAAAATGTAACTATGGGCCAAGATGAAAACTTGTCACTAATATAAACTTATGTAAGATAGCTTAGTAGGCTGTACATTGGTAGTAAGAAGTGCAAATAAGTTGAGCTTTTATTAGAGGATTATATAAGACCACATTTAGTGTATTATAGAGTCATATTATATATAATGGGTATACAGATTTTATGTGAAACCGAATATAACACATATTGAGCTAAATGGTAACTCAAAACATGAACCATTGGGGAGGTGATGAGTGTCATTTTGCATTGTCTTAGGCACCTGTAATAGTGTGACAATGTTTCCTATTGCTAATATGGGGTAGTTGGGATATACGGGAACATATAAACCTACAGTCGATTTAGTGTGCAGTTTCATCCTAATCAAATATGTATCACCATATCTTCATTTTAATATTGCAGGACTATATTTAATTTTTTTTGTAATACTCTGTAAAGATAAAAGAACATATTACTACCCCTATATATTTAATACTAAAATCTTATGTTGATGTATATGTGCTATACAACTGAGTCCATCTTACATATATTAAACTTAGAATCGCTGCTTAATTGTCCCCTTCTATCCTATTCCACTAACATCGAGTTGGAGTGTGAAATGTGAGGGAAAACGTGAGACGTTAGAGTGATGAGGAACCTTCAGGACAGAGCTGTGATCTGGCAGCTGTAGAACAGAAAGGGCCTCCAATGTCTCCACAGTCCCCGGATAAAGCTCAAAGCAAGGAGTTAGCTCGTATGCATAGGTGCCAGGATTCACAACATGCTCTGGATCACCCCATCGGGAGTCGGTTGCCCTCCCCCGGGGCTCCCAAAAGCATACCAGAATGTCCCCCTCGTAAAGGCAAGCTGGAGTAGAAGCAGTCCGGCACCTGAGCTTCTGGGTAAACTGCTCCAACTGGAGAGCCTCTTCGTATACACTTAGTCAAATTTTCCGACCTCAGGTAAAGTAGGCTATACTCTGGTTGTAGATCTGCTTGGATTGAGTGTCATTCATCTGGAGCAATGTACTCCACTGACATTTATCGCACTTTGGGTATCTACAGAACATTCTATGGGTTCAGTTCCATCCGAGGCATATCCTTGGCTGGTAGAGTGGTGCTGTAATCCCGATCACCATGTCTGAGGAACATAAGGAGATCTTCAAATTTTTGGCTTAAGTTAGTCTCCAATTCACCCAGGAGGGGCAAGTAACACTCCGTTATCCATCTCCATTGCATAAAGGTGTGCCATCAGTACAAAGGTATAGGTTAGATGTGTCTGTCTGGTTATCTCTCTAAGTTATTGAGAGCACGATAAGTTGTCTTTCAGCAAATCTGGTGTAAGTTCTAACCTCCGTAGGCTGCTGAACTCATAACAGTAATAGTATATCTACTTGGTCCGTAATAATAATGCACCTTCTTCTTTATTGGTGAAATAGTACTTTTCAGCCTCTAGAAGTGACTAGTTTAATTTGTTTGACCCTGGATCTCCGGTGCGGTGGGAGGGGTATGGAGGGGTGCTGAGAATTGCAGTTTAAGGCCGCTGCCATCAATTTTCAATGGTCCTGTTTAGAATTTCCATCTTTAAGATTGTTGTAAAGCTGATATCATTCTGTTCAGTAGCTTCTTTTACATAAGCAGGGATCAGTAGAAAAGCAGGATGAGACACTTAAAAGAAGATAATCGGTGGATTATCTAAACTGCATACGGAGCTACTAATTTTTGTGTAATAACATGGACTCTGCTCAGACACGCCCCCCTAGATTTTGTTTTTATTTGCAGGGCCAGTAAAGTAGAAATTACTTGAATAAATACTATATAACTTTATTTATAGTAGCCAAATATTTAAGAAACATACAAAAAATCAACATAGGGAAGCCTAGAAACATAAATATTGTATGATCACTATGAGGATAAAAATAGGCCAAAATTACTGGTATAACTATCATGTTAAATGGAGCACAATAAGATTGTAACATTTTATGTTTGTTCTTAAACGTCAATCACTTAGGTATGAATTAAACAACAGTTCAGGTTATGGAAACATGAGTAAGAATATAAGATTTTATTGATATGTTCAAAGATGTAGAAAAGTATGGCATTTTGTTTTAGAGCTGTTCTATTTAGTTCTTGCTTTCTTGTTCTAAATAATAACACAATGGACAAAGTTCTATAAATTTCTTGCATGCGCATGACTCACAGTTTATAATTAGTTATATGTCTCTCTTTTTTTTTGTTCTTCAAGATATTATGCTATCTGCTGTCAGCCTCTGGTTTACAGGAATAAGATGACGCCTTTGCGCATAGCTTTGATGCTTGGAGGCTGTTGGATCATCCCAACTTTTATATCCTTCCTCCCAATCATGCAGGGATGGAACAGCATAGGAATTCGAGAACTGGTGAGTAAAAAATGTGTCAATTTTAAAACTTTTTTTGTTAGTTCTTGTGTTTTATTTTGGATTCTTCTTCATATCGCTAAGGAGGAAACGGAGATCCAGAATAAATATCATTGAAATAACATAATCTGGACTCTTTAGCTTTGGTGGACCTTTGTAAGGGTCTTAGATACTCCTCACATTTCTTCTATAACTATAGGCATTATTACAAATATGTTTAGGCAGAAATATAAACCTACACTAACATATATTAACTTCAATAATCTACCCCAGATATAGTAGATAAACTTTATTTGTTAGATTTTTACTGTTTCATGAATAAGGTATGTGAGTAGTCTTATAAAGCATACAATCTAAAACTTTTTGGCCATTAAAAGCCGACCACTTTTATTTGTATATATTAGGACTTTTCATTAGAATTTAATACAATTTAAAGGGACAGTGTACACCAATTTTCATATAACTGCATGTAATAGACACTACTATAAAGAAGAATATGCACAGATACTTATATACTAATCAAGTATAAAACCTTTTAAAAACTTACTTAGAAGCTCCTTATTTAGCACTGTTAAGGAGGTTAGGCTGGGACACCCACTGAAATGGGCTGGAAAGCAAAAAGAGCAGACTCCCCTGCATATGAAAAGAGCCATTACACAAACAGGAGCAAGCTGGAGTCTGTAGACATCAGTATATATCTAAAACTTTGGGGCTTGGTTAGGAGTCTGAAAATCAGCACAATGATATTTAAAAATATATATATCCTATATAATAAAAGACCAAGTGGGTTTGTCCGAAGCTGTCATGCGCAGTAGAGACTGCGCGCAAGGACATACACACTTGGCCTACCTCACCAGGCAACTGTTGTGGAGTGGGCGTGGCCGGACGGGTGTGGCATGGGTGGGACCGGATGTGACGTGGGCGGGGCAGGTGTGGCACGGGGCGTGATAGGGCGGGGTCGGATGCACCGTGAGAGATAGAGAGCTCTAAAGAGGGGGATAGAGAGAGCAGAAGAGGGGGGATAAAGAGAGGGGGGAGAGACAGCAAAAGAGAGGGGGGAGAGACAGCAAAAGAGAGACACTAAAAGAGAGGGGGGAGAAAGAGCAAAAAGAGGGGAGAGAGAGCAAAAAGAGGGGGGAGAGAGAGAGCAAAACAGAGGAAGAGAGACAGCAAAAGAGAGAGGGGAGAGAGAGCAGAAGAGTAGGAGAGAGAGAGAGCACAAAAGAGGAGGATAGAAAGCACAAAAGAGGGGGAGAGAGAGCTCAAAAGAGAGGGGGGAGAGAGAGCTCAAAAGAGAGGGGGAGAGAGCGCTAAAAAGGGGGGAGAGAGAGCGCAAAAGAGAAGGGGGAGAGAGAGCACAAAAGAGAAGGGGAAGAGAGCGCAAACGAGAAGGGGGAGAGAGGGCAAAAGAGAGGGGGAGAGATCGCTAAAGAGAGGGGGAGAGAGAGCAAAAGAGGGGGGAGAGAGAGAGCAAAAGAGAGGGGGAGAGAGAGAGCAAAAGAGAGGGGGGGTGCAAAAGAGGGGGAGAGAGCGCAAAAGAGGGGGGAGAGAGTGCAAAAGAGGGGGGAGAGAGCACAAAAGAGAGGAGGAGAGAGCGCAAAAGAGGGGGGGAGAGAGCGTAAAAGAGGGGGGAGAGAGAGCAAAACAGAGGGGAAAGAGTGCAAAAGAGAGGGGGAGAGAGCGCAAAAGAGAGTGGGGAGAGAGCGCAAAAGAGGGGGGAGAGAGCGCAAAAGAGGGGGGAGAGAGGGCAAAAGAGAGGGGAGAGAGAGCAAAAGAGGGGGGAGAGAGCGTAAAAGAGGGGGAAAGAGCACAAAAGAGAGGGTAAAGAGGGCAAAAGAGAGGGGGAGAGAGCGCAAAAGAGGGGGAGAGAGCGCAAAAGAGGGGGAAGAGAGCGCAAAGAGGGGGGGAGAGAGGGCAAAAGAGGGGGGAGAGAGAGCAAAAGAGGGGGGAGAGAGAGCAAAAGAGGGGGAGAGAGAGCTCAAAAGAGAGGGGGGAGAGAGAGCTCAAAAGAGTGGGGGAGAGAGCGCTAAAAAGGGGGGAGAGAGAGCGCAAAAGAGAAGGGGGAGAGAGAGCACAAAAGAGAAGGGGAAGAGAGCGCAAACGAGAAGGGGTAGAGAGGGCAAAAGAGAGGGGGAGAGAGCGCTAAAGAGAGGGGGAGAGAGAGCAAAAGAGGGGGGAGAGAGAGAGCAAAAGAGAGGGGGAGAGAGAGAGCAAAAGAGAGGGGGGGCGCAAAAGAGGGGGAGAGAGCGCAAAAGAGGGGGGAGAGAGTGCAAAAGAGGGGGGAGAGAGCACAAAAGAGAGGAGGAGAGAGCGCAAAAGAGGGGGGGAGAGAGCGTAAAAGAGGGGGGAGAGAGAGCAAAACAGAGGGGAAAGAGTGCAAAAGAGAGGGGGTGAGAGCGCAAAAGAGAGGGGGGAGAGAGCGCAAAAGAGGGGGAGAGAGCGCAAAAGAGGGGGGGAGAGAGGGCAAAAGAGGGGGGGAGAGAGAGCAAAAGAGGGGGGGAGAGCGTAAAAGAGGGGGAAAGAGCACAAAAGAGAGGGTAAAGAGGGCAAAAGAGAGGGGGAGAGAGCGCAAAAGAGGGGGGAGAGAGCGCAAAGAGGGGGGAGAGAGGGCAAAAGAGGGGGGAGTTAGAGCAAAAGAGGGGGGAGAGAGAGCAAAAGAGGGGGAGAGAGAGCAAAATAGGGGAGAGAGAGCAAAAGAGGGGAAGAGAGAGCAAAATAGGGGAAGAGAGCAAAAGAGGGGAAGATAGCGCAAAATAGGGGAGAGAGAGCAAAAGAGGAGGGAGAGAGCAGAAGAGGGGCGGGCAAGAGAGAGCGTAAAAGAGAGGGGGAGAGAGAGGGAGCAAGGTTTAGAACCACGGTACTTAAAAAAATTGGCCCGTGTACACGGGCTTTAGGACTAGTATATATATAAATGGATAATCTACAAAACATATATGCAAAGAAATATCTAGTGTACAATGTCCCTCTAAGTTAAAATACAACTGGTGTATGTTTTGTAGATTTCTCCAACATTGGTGTGTCCGGTCCACGGCGTCATCCTTGTGGGATATTCTCTTCCCCAACAGGAAATGGCAAAGAGTCCCAGCAAAGCTGGTCACATGATCCCTCCTAGGCTCCGCCCACCCCAGTCATTCTCTTTGCCGTTGCACAGGCAACATCTCCACGGAGATGGTTAAGAGTTTTTTGGTGTTTAAATGTAGTTTTATTCTTCTATCAAGTGTTATTTTAAAATAGTGCTGGTATGTACTATTTACTCTGAAACAGAAAAGGATGAAGATTTCTGTTTGTAAGAGGAAGATGATTTTAGCAGACAGTAACTAAAATCGATTGCTGTTTCCACACAGGACTGTTGAGATGAAGTAACTTCAGTTGGGGGAAACAGTTAGCAGACTTTTCTGCTTAAGGTATGACTAGCCATATTTCTAACAAGACCATGTAATGCTGGAAGGCTGTCATTTCCCCTCATGGGGACCGGTAAGCCATTTTCTTAGTTAAACATAAAAGAATAAAGGGCTTCAAAAAGGGCTTAAAAACTGGTAGACATTTTTCTGGGCTAAAACGATTGCTTTACTAGGCATATTATGCAGATTCTAACTAATTATTGGTATTATAATCTTGGGGAACGTTTAGAAAAACGGCAGGCACTGTGTTGGACACCTTTTTCAGATGGGGGCCTTTCTAGTTATAGACAGAGCCTCATTCTGGGACTGTATAGGGGTTAAATGTAAAAACGGCTCCGGTTCCGTTAATTTAAGGGTTAAAGCTCTGAAATTTGGTGTGCAATACTTTTAATGCTTTAAGACACTGTGGTGAAATTTTGGTGAATTTTGAACAATTCCTTCATACTTTTTCACATATTCAGTAATAAAGTGTTTTCAGTTTGAAATTTAAAGTGACAGTAACGGTTTTATTTTAAAACGTTTTTTGTGCTTTGTTGACAAGTTTAAGCCTGTTTAACATGTCTGTACCATCAGATAAGCTATGTTCTATATGTATGAAAGCCAATGTGTCTCCCCATTTAAATTTATGTGATAATTGTGCCATAGTGTCCAAACAAAGTAAGGACAGTAATGCCACAGATAATGATATTGCCCAAGATGATTCCTCAAATGAGGGGAGTAAACATGATACTACATCATCCCCTACTGTGTCTACACCAGTTATGCCCACACAGGAGGCCCCTAGTACATCTAGTGTGCCAATACTTATTACCATGCAACAATTAACGGCTGTAATGGATAACTCCATAGCAAATCTTTTATCCAAAATGCCTACTTATCAGAGAAAGCGCGATTGCTCTGTTTTAAACACTGAAGAGCAAGAGGATGCTGATGATAATTGTTCTGTCATACCCTCACACCAATCTGAAGGGGCCATGAGGGAGGTTTTGTCTGATGGGGAAATTTCAGATTCAGGAAAAAATTCTCATCAAGCTGAACCTGATGTTGTGACATTTAAATTTAAATTAGAACATCTCCGCACACTGCTTAAGGAGGTGTTATCTACTCTGGATGATTGTGACAATTTGGTCATTCCAGAGAAATTATGTAAGATGGACAAGTTCCTAGAGGTTCCGGTGCCCCCCGACGCTTTTCCTATACCCAAGCGGGTGGCGGACATAGTAAATAAAGAGTGGGAAAGGCCCGGCATACCTTTTGTTCCCCCCCCCTATATTTAAGAAATTATTTCCTATAGTCGACCCCAGAAAGGACTTATGGCAGACAGTCCCCAAGGTCGAGGGGGCGGTTTCTACTCTAAACAAACGCACTACTATTCCTATTGAAGATAGTTGTGCTTTCAAAGATCCTATGGATAAGAAATTAGAGGGTTTGCTTAAAAAGATTTTTGTACAGCAAGGTTACCTTCTACAACCAATTTCATGCATTGTTCCTGTCACTACGGCAGCGTGTTTCTGGTTCGAGGAACTAGAAAAATCGCTCAGTAAAGAATCTTCGTATGAGGAGGTTATGGACAGAGTTCAAGCACTTAAATTGGCTAACTCTTTTGTTTTAGATGCTGCTTTGCAATTAGCTAGATTAGCGGCGAAAAATTCAGGGTTTGCTGTCATGGCGCGCAGAGCGCTTTGGCTAAAGTCTTGGTCAGCGGATGTGTCTTCCAAGACAAAATTGCTTAACATTCCTTTCAAAGGTAAAACATTATTTGGACCTGATTTGAAAGAGATTATTTCAGACATCACTGGGGGAAAGGGCCACGCCCTCCCACAGGATAGGTCTTTTAAGGCTAAAAATAAGCCTAATTTTCGTCCCTTTCGCAGAAACGGACCAGTCTCTAATTCTGTATCCTCTAAGCAAGAGGGTAATACTTCACAACCCAAACCAGCCTGGAAACCAATGCAAGGCTGGAACAAGGGTAAGCAGGCCAAGAAGCCTACCACTGCTACCAAAACAGCATGAAGGGATAGCCCCCGATCCGGGACCGGATCTAGTGGGGGGCAGACTTTCTCTCTTTGCTCAGGCTTGGGCAAGAGATGTTCAGGATCCTTGGGCGCTAGAAATAGTTTCTCAAGGTTATCTCCTGGAATTCAAGGAACTACCCCCAAGGGGAAGGTTCCACAGGTCTCAATTATCTTCAAACCAAATAAAGAGACAGGCATTCTTACATTGTGTAGAAGACCTGTTAAAGATGGGAGTGATACATCCAGTTCCAATAAGAGAACAAGGAATGGGATTTTATTCCAATCTGTTCATAGTTCCCAAAAAAGAGGGAACATTCAGACCAATTTTGGATCTAAAGATCCTAAACAAATTTCTCAGGGTACCATCGTTCAAAATGGAAACTATTCGAACGATCCTACCTACTATCCAGGAAAATCAATTTATGACTACCGTGAATTTAAAGGACTTATGGCAGACAGTCCCCAAGGTCGAGGGGGCGGTTTCTACTCTAAACAAACGCACTACTATTCCTATTGAAGATAGTTGTGCTTTCAAAGATCCTATGGATAAGAAATTAGAGGGTTTGCTTAAAAAGATTTTTGTACAGCAAGGTTACCTTCTACAACCAATTTCATGCATTGTTCCTGTCACTACGGCAGCGTGTTTCTGGTTCGAGGAACTAGAAAAATCGCTCAGTAAAGAATCTTCGTATGAGGAGGTTATGGACAGAGTTCAAGCACTTAAATTGGCTAACTCTTTTGTTTTAGATGCCGCTTTGCAATTAGCTAGATTAGCGGCGAAAAATTCAGGGTTTGCTGTCGTGGCGCGCAGAGCGCTTTGGCTAAAGTCTTGGTCAGCGGATGTGTCTTCCAAGACAAAATTGCTTAACATTCCTTTCAAAGGTAAAACATTATTTGGACCTGATTTGAAAGAGATTATTTCAGACATCACTGGGGGAAAGGGCCACGCCCTCCCACAGGATAGGTCTTTTAAGGCTAAAAATAAGCCTAATTTTCGTCCCTTTCGCAGAAACGGACCAGTCTCTAATTCTGTATCCTCTAAGCAAGAGGGTAATACTTCACAACCCAAACCAGCCTGGAAACCAATGCAAGGCTGGAACAAGGGTAAGCAGGCCAAGAAGCCTACCACTGCTACCAAAACAGCATGAAGGGATAGCCCCCGATCCGGGACCGGATCTAGTGGGGGGCAGACTTTCTCTCTTTGCTCAGGCTTGGGCAAGAGATGTTCAGGATCCTTGGGCGCTAGAAATAGTTTCTCAAGGTTATCTCCTGGAATTCAAGGAACTACCCCCAAGGGGAAGGTTCCACAGGTCTCAATTATCTTCAAACCAAATAAAGAGACAGGCATTCTTACATTGTGTAGAAGACCTGTTAAAGATGGGAGTGATACATCCAGTTCCAATAAGAGAACAAGGAATGGGATTTTATTCCAATCTGTTCATAGTTCCCAAAAAAGAGGGAACATTCAGACCAATTTTGGATCTAAAGATCCTAAACAAATTTCTCAGGGTACCATCGTTCAAAATGGAAACTATTCGAACGATCCTACCTACTATCCAGGAAAATCAATTTATGACTACCGTGGATTTAAAGGATGCGTACCTACATATTCCTATCCACAAGGAACATCATCAGTTCCTAAGGTTCGCTTTTCTGGACAAGCATTACCAGTTTGTGGCACTTCCATTCGGATTAGCCACTTCTCCAAGGATTTTCACAAAGGTACTAGGGTCCCTTCTAGCGGTTCTAAGACCAAGGGGCATTGCAGTAGTACCTTACTTGGACGCATCCTGATTCAAGCGTCGTCCATGTCAAAAGCAAAGGCTCATACGGACATCGTTCTAGCCTTTCTCAGATCTCACGGATGGAAGGTGAACAAAGAAAAAAGTTCTCTGTCCCCGTCAACAAGAGTTCCCTTCTTGGGAACAATAATAGATTCCTTAGAAATGAGGATTTTTCTGACAGAGGTCAGAAAATCAAAACTTCTAAGCTCTTGTCAAGTACTTCATTCTGTTCCTCGTCCTTCCATAGCGCAGTGCATGGAAGTAATAGGATTGATGGTTGCAACAATGGACATAGTTCCTTTTGCACAAATTCATCTAAGACCATTACAACTGTGCATGCTCAGACAGTGGAATGGGGATTATACAGACTTGTCTCCGACGATTCAAGTAGATCAAAAGACCAGAGATTCACTCCGTTGGTGGCTGACCCTGGACAATCTGTCACAGGGAATGAGCTTCCGCAGACCAGAGTGGGTCATTGTCATGACCGACGCCAGCCTAGTGGGCTGGGGCGCGGTCTGGGAATCCCTGAAAGCTCAGGGTCTATGGTCTCGGGAAGAGTCTCTTCTCCCGATAAACATTCTGGAACTGAGAGCGATATTCAATGCTCTCAGAGCTTGGCCTCAACTAGCAAAGGCCAAATTCATAAGGTTTCAGTCAGACAACATGACGAACGTTGCATATATCAATCATCAGGGGGGAACAAGGAGTTCCCTGGCGATGAAAGAAGTGACCAAGATAATTCAATGGGCGGAGGATCACTCCTGCCACTTGTCTGCGATCCACTTCCCAGGAGTGGAAAATTGGGAAGCGGATTTTCTGAGTCGTCAGACATTCCATCCGGGGGAGTGGGAACTCCATCCGGAAATCTTTGCCCAAATAACTCAATTATGGGGCATTCCAGACATGGATCTGATGGCGTCTCGTCAGAACTTCAAGGTTCCTTGCTACGGGTCCAGATCCAGGGATCCCAAGGCGACCCTAGTAGATGCACTAGTAGCACCTTGGACCTTCAACCTAGCTTATGTATTCCCACCGTTTCCTCTCATCCCCAGGCTGGTAGCCAGGATCAATCAGGAGAGGGCCTCGGTGATCTTGATAGCTCCTGCGTGGCCACGCAGGACTTGGTATGCAGACCTGGTGAATATGTCATCGGCTCCACCATGGAAGCTACCTTTGAGACAGGACCTTCTTGTTCAGGGTCCATTCGAACATCCGAATCTGGTTTCCCTCCAACTGACGGCTTGGAGATTGAACGCTTGATTTTATCAAAGCGTGGGTTTTCAGATTCTGTAATAGATACTCTGATTCAGGCTAGAAAGCCTGTAACTAGAAAAATTTACCATAAAATATGGAAAAAATATATCTGTTGGTGTGAATCTAAAGGATTCCCATGGAACAAGATAAAAATTCCTAAGATTCTATCCTTTCTACAAGAAGGTTTGGAGAAAGGATTATCTGCAAGTTCTCTGAAGGGACAGATCTCTGCTTTATCTGTTTTACTTCACAAAAGACTGGCAGCTGTGCCAGATGTTCAAGCATTTGTTCAGGCTCTGGTTAGGATCAAGCCTGTTTACAGACCTTTGACTCCTCCCTGGAGTCTAAATCTAGTTCTTTCAGTTCTTCAAGGGGTTCCGTTTGAACCCTTACATTCCGTAGATATTAAGTTATTATCTTGGAAAGTTTTGTTTTTGGTTGCAATTTCTTCTGCTAGAAGAGTTTCAGAGTTATCTGCTCTGCAGTGTTCTCCGTCCTATCTGGTGTTCCATGCAGATAAGGTGGTTTTGCGTACTAAGCCTGGTTTTCTTCCGAAAGTTGTTTCCAACAAAAATATTAACCAGGAGATAGTTGTACCTTCTTTGTGTCCGAATCCAGTTTCAAAGAAGGAACGTTTGTTACACAATTTGGACGTAGTTCGTGCTCTAAAATTCTATTTAGAGGCTACTAAAGATTTCAGACAAACATCTTCCTTGTTTGTTGTTTATTCTGGTAAAAGGAGAGGTCAAAAAGCGACTTCTACCTCTCTTTCCTTTTGGCTTAAAAGCATTATCCGATTGGCTTATGAGACTGCCGGACGGCAGCCTCCTGAAAGAATCACAGCTCACTCCACTAGGGCTGTGGCTTCCACATGGGCCTTCAAGAACGAGGCTTCTGTTGACCAGATATGTAAGGCAGCGACTTGGTCTTCACTGCACACTTTTGCCAAATTTTACAAATTTGATACTTTTGCTTCTTCGGAGGCTATTTTTGGGAGAAAGGTTTTGCAAGCCGTGGTGCCTTCAATTTAGATGACCTGATTTGCTCCCTCCCTTCATCCGTGTCCTAAAGCTTTGGTATTGGTTCCCACAAGTAAGGATGACGCCGTGGACCGGACACACCAATATTGGAGAAAACAGAATTTATGCTTACCTGATAAATTACTTTCTCCAACGGTGTGTCCGGTCCACGGCCCGCCCTGGTTTTTTAATCAGGTCTGATGAATTATTTTCTCTAACTACAGTCACCACTGTATCATATGGTTTCTCCTATATATATTTCCTCCTGTCCGTCGGTCGAATGACTGGGGTGGGCGGAGCCTAGGAGGGATCATGTGACCAGCTTTGCTGGGACTCTTTGCCATTTCCTGTTGGGGAAGAGAATATCCCACAAGTAAGGATGACGCCGTGGACCGGACACACCGTTGGAGAAAGTAATTTATCAGGTAAGCATAAATTCTGTTTTTTTTCCGTTTCTCCTTTTTCTTTTATTTATAATGAGCTAAATTCAATTTATGTGTTTATATAATGTGTATAATGTTATCACTTTTCTTATCAAAAGTTCCATAAAAATACTTTTTTTTTTAGAAAAAAATAAGTAAAAAATTCTATACACATAGTAAAATACAGGAGAATATGGTTCCACTAAATTTCAAGGATGTTCTCTTTATTATATTCTTAATTCCAAGGTGTTTTACTAGATAGAACAAGATTAGAACTGGACAAGAAATGCGCAATAACATTCATTAATGTGGATTTTACTTGCTAATTTTCAGTGAAACATGATTATACTTGCTGATACTACAAGGAAGCTGCTGTTTAAAAGTAATGTGTTTGCCTCAATCTCACTAGTTTAAGATGGTTAATATGGCTGCATGTGTTACACATTAAAGATTTCCTTTATTTTTTTATGCAAAGCCTCTATTTGATGATACGTTTAGATAGCAGTTGCTTCCTAACAGACAATTTTCTCTTTTGCTCAAATTTTCCCAGAACTTGTGATGATAAAGTTTTTCATCATGAACACTGTTTTGCTGTCATCACTGTTAAAACTGTTTAGTTGTTAAGTCTGTGAACGTATTTATATAAAAGAAAATCAGCAGTGACACACAAATAATTATAAATTAAAAAATACTGGTATTTTTTTATTTTTCAAAAAGGGTTTGAAATCCAGATAAGAGGACAATCAATTATAATGAACAAAGAATACTGCTATATGAGTTTCATTTTATATATATATATATATATATATATATATATATATATATATATATATATATATATATATATATAGTAGATAGATAGATAGAGAGAGAAAGAGAGAGAGAGAGAGAGAGAGAGAGAGAGAGAGAAAGAAAGAGAGCAGAGGGAGAGAGAGAGAGAGAGAGAGAGAGAGAGAAAGAAAGAGAGCAGAGGGAGAGAGAGAGAGAGAGAGAGAGAGAGAGAGAGAGAGATGAAAGGGACATGAAACCCAAAATGTTTCTTTCATGATTCAGTTACATCATAACATTTTAAACGTTTCCATTTTTATTTATCTAATTTGCTTCATTCTTTTGGTATCATTTGTTGAAAAGTATATCTTGTATCTCTCTCTCTCTCTATATATATATATATATATATATACACACATTTAAGATGATAGATAGATAGATAGATAGATAGATAGATAGATAGAGAGAGAGCAAGAGGAGAGAGAGAGAGAGAGAGATATTAAAGGGACATGAAACCCTTTTTTTCATGATTCAGTTACAGCATATAATTTTATACAACTTTTCCTTTTACATGTATCTAACTTGCTTCTTTTTCTTGGTATCCTTTGTTGAAAAGTATTTCTAGGTAAGTTTAGGAGCGACAGTGCACTACTGGAAGCTAGCTGCTGATTGGTGGCTGAACATCTATGCCTCTTGTCATTGGCTCACCTGATGTGTTCAGTTAGATTCCATTAGTGCTGTGATGCAGCTTTAACAAAGGACACTAAGCGAATTAAGCAAATATAATATAAGTAAATTGGAAAGTTGTTTGAAACTGTACGTACTATTAAAATTACAAAAGAAACATTTTGGGTCTCATGTCCCTTTAACATTCTTTACTAAGTTTTAATCCTTTCTACGTTATCAGCAGACAATGTATAAATTACAGTTTAGTGCATAAAGTATGTTACATATATTTAGTGTGTTGTGGGTGCAGCTCTTAATGCCTAAAGGATGACTGCATATTAATAAAAAGCATCTAGAAATAACCTGAGCTGCCATGTAAGTGACATGTGATCTTGGTATATTGTGTTGCTAAAACACATTATAGTCCATTGATAAAATGTTAATATGTGAGAGTTACCTAGATTCACAAAGTTTTAGGCAGATGACACACATGGACTTCAGATCAGTTCTATATAAGCTAACCTTTGTATTTGTTTTGTAAAAGGCCTTTACCTTAATTTCTTTTCACATCAGTTTTGCCTAAACTTAAACAAGGGACATAAGTCCCATAGTGACTATAGTCAATCACAATGAACCCTTCCATTCCATGCTGTTTATGAGCTTCTAACACCATAATCACAAAACAATAACTCACATACATTTTCTAAGACTGGAATGGCTTCTACAGTCTCTTCAATATATATACTAATCCATACAGTCTATTTCCTAAAACTCACTCTTATCCCTTTTCTTAGGCTGCATAGAATAACTCAGAAACTGCAGACTAGAAAGTCTACTCAAGTCTTACTGAATCTAGGGAGCAACCCAGGTAAAATAACTTAACACTCAAATCTATATCTTCAACTTGAAAAATGCATGCGTGCAAAGTACATGAAATGGATAAAACATGCTAAAAAATATATCTTTGGTTTCACACTATGTAAAACTAGACATGCGGGATGCTATTCATTATGCGCACTAAAATATAGATAATCTGGCACTTTAAAATATATAAATTATGGGCCAGATTACAAGTGGCACACTAATGAAAGCATGTGTCACAATAAGCAATATCGCTGGACCATGCTAACTTTAGCGCACAACTTGATATTACAAGTTCATTGTAAATCCCATTTATCAGAGAAGTGTAAGCATCGCTAATATCACTCTAGGGCAATTTATACTATAAACGGAGAATGTAACTGTGATAAATAGCTATAAATTTCAAAGTTATAGGTTGCGCTCAAGCAAAAGCTGAAACTGCACTAGAATATTTAACTTGATGAGTAACTTGATACCTAAGTAAAGTGTAAGGGTTAAAAAAAGTATCTCAAAACACATAAAAACATATTAAAATAAACTATTACACTCATATATACACTTTTTAATATATATATATACTGTGTATATATATATATATATATATATATATATACAGGGAGTGCAGAATTATTAGGCAAGTTGTATTTTTGAGGATTAATTTTATTATTGGACAACAACCATGTTCTCAATGAACCCAAAAAACTCATTAATATCAAAGCTGAATAGTTTTGGAAGTAGTTTTTAGTTTGTTTTTAGTTATAGCTATTTTAGGGGGATACATCTCAACATTCACAAATATACATTTCTGACATTCAAAAACAAAACAAAAACAAATCAGTGACCAATATAGCCACCTTTCTTTGCAAGGACACTCAAAAGCCTGCCATCCATGGATTCTGTCAGTGTTTTGATCTGTTCACCATCAACATTGCGTGCAGCAGCAACCACAGCCTCCCAGACACTGTTCAGAGAGGTGTACTATTTTCCCTCCTTGTAAATCTCACATTTGATGATGGACCACAGGTTCTCAATGGGGTTCAGATCAGGTGAACAAGGAGGCCATGTCATTAGATTTTCTTCTTTTATACCCTTTCTTGCCAGCCACGCTGTGGAGTACTTGGACGCGTGTGATGGAGCATTGCCCTGCATGAAAATCATGTTTTTCTTGAAGGATGCAGACTTCTTCCTGTACCACTGCTTGAAGAAGGTGTCTTCCAGAAACTGGCAGTAGGACTGGGAGTTGAGCTTGACTCCATCCTCAACCCGAAAAGGCCCCACAAGCTCATCTTTGATGATACCAGCCCAAACCAGTACTCTACCTCCACCTTGCTGGCGTCTGAGTCGGACTGGAGCTCTCTGCCCTTTACCAATCCAGCCACGGGCCCATCCATCTGGCCCATCAAGACTCACTCTCATTTCATCAGTCCATAAAACCTTAGAAAAATCAGTCTTGAGATATTTCTTGGCCCAGTCTTGACGTTTCAGCTTGTGTGTCTTGTTCAGTGGTGGTCGTCTTTCAGCCTTTCTTACCTTGGCCATGTCTCTGAGTATTGCACACCTTGTGCTTTTGGGCACTCCAGTGATGTTGCAGCTCTGAAATATGGCCAAACTGGTGGCAAGTGGCATCTTGGCAGCTGCACGCTTGACTTTTCTCAGTTCATGGGCAGTTATTTTGCGCCTTGGTTTTTCCACACGCTTCTTGCGACCCTGTTGACTATTTTGAATGAAACGCTTGATTGTTCGATGATCACGCTTCAGAAGCTTTGCAATTTTAAGAGTGCTGCATCCCTCTGCAAGATATCTCACTATTTTTGACTTTTCTGAGCCTGTCAAGTCCTTCTTTTGACCCATTTTGCCAAAGGAAAGGACGTTGCCTAATAATTATGCACACCTGATATAGGGTGTTGATGTCATTAGACCACACCCCTTCTCATTACAGAGATGCACATCACCTAATATGCTTAATTGGTAATAGGCTTTCGAGCCTATACAGCTTGGAGTAAGACAACATGCATAAAGAGGATGATGTGGTCAAAATACTCATTTGCCTAATAATTCTGCACTCCCTGTATGTGTATATATATATATATATATATATATATATATATATACAGTATATATATATATATATATATATATATATACATACAGTATATACAGTATATAT
Organism: Bombina bombina; assembly: GCF_027579735.1. Taxonomy (NCBI): domain Eukaryota; kingdom Metazoa; phylum Chordata; class Amphibia; order Anura; family Bombinatoridae; genus Bombina; species Bombina bombina. The sequence goes on along the minus strand of NC_069504.1, from coordinate 384,382,685 downwards.
ATATATATATATACAATATATATATATATATATATATACAGTATGTATATATATATATATATATATATACACAGTATATACAGTATATATATATACAATTTGAAGATTACAGCACTCTCACAAACTCCTGCAGATTCAGCTATGTTCTGACCAGAGTGCATCAAGGATACAATAAATGAAAGAAATAAATGCACTCTCTGGATTTTAAAGTTACAAATAAGCTTTACTGTGTGACGTTTTGAGGCTTTTACCTCTTCCTCAGACAAAAAAATTGTGAAAAGTGAAATATTATAAAGATATACATAAGCCCCTCCCCTCAGTGCACCACCAATCACATGTGAACCTGTACCCGTTGCAATCCATCAACAAATTAGCCTCTAGCCATATGCTTATTTCATAATCTGACACAAGGATACAAGGATACAATCCAATATAACACCAAAAATACTGTAACACAAAATAAAAATATATACAAATGACACAGTGTATTGACATAACCATATGTCTATCAAATCTGTAGTATTTGCTGTTTATATTTATTTATTCAAATAATACCTAATCATAGTTTGACCCTGTCTAAGAGCTCATAAAACATGAACTGTGCTGCAGGGAAATGGAAAAAGATGTAGATCGTAATAACTCTGTATACAATGTTACGCACCATAGAGATAATTTCTGCTGTGGAACACTTTAAAAGACACATTAACATATGCTATATAGCCTAATGCAGTACTTGTATTAATCAACCCATACTTTGGATCCATTAATTCCTATTGCTACGGAATTGTATCAAAAGCCTAAGACGCCATCCGTAACAGCTTTACGGTCGCCTCACATATTGTGTTCGCAGGCAAAAAGGGGGCGTGGCCTAATCAGCATGTATACTACGTAACACTAATGGATTAGCTAGTTGGGATAAGATAGGGGACCCTGCGCATAGCAATAGTAAACATGTGTAAACAACATGCAGTTAACGTGTGTGCGGGATGTAATCTATCCACACTGTCTACGGGCTAGTACTACCACACTCAGTAAATCAGGCAATTGATTAATTGAGAAATACCCACTGTTAAAATCATATCAAATGAGTCCAGTGGAATGGAATATGGGGTTTTCTAACATGATTTACGTGCAAGAGTCTAATAGACTATGAATATTTGTATATGCCTAAATGTCTGTATTTAAATATGTATATATAGGTGTGTGTCTGACCTAATGCAACTGTAGATAGTAATACTGTCATGCTAAAATAATAGGCAAATATAGAGTATGTGTACAATGGCTGAACCAGCCTTTAGAATAAAAATAGCTTTATCATATGAACATATGTCAAAAACATCATATGTGTACCCTATAACGCCTCCCAGAAGACGTGAACATAAACAAAGTGAGCCAAAACTAGTAAAAAACTAGTAAAAATAACAACACCTGGTGTATTCTATAGACATGATACAGTCTATTACCAACATACCTGAATTGGGGCTGTCATCTTTGTTGGTAACAATGGATGTAAACAGTCTATATACCATCATCCCACACTCAGATGGAATAAAAGCAGTGGATAAAGCACTACTGAAATACCCCTACCTAGGTCCAGACCCAGAATATATCTGCAGGATTCTACATCTGTGTTTAACACACAATTATTTCCGTTTTGAGACCACCTTCTATTTACAACTCACAGGCACGTCTGTGGGCTCGAGTATGGCCCCTTCATATGCCAACCTGTACATGGCAGACTATGAAACAACAGAAATTAAGGTATAAGACAATCCCAACATATCATTCTATAAAAGATATATAGATGATATTTTCCTCATCTGGAATGGACACAGTAACAAACTTGAGGGATGGGTCTCAGAACTCAACTCTATGATGACTCCAGTGAAGTTCAAAATGGAGTTTAGTGACGAGAGGATATACTTTTTGGATCTAAGGATTTTTAAAAATGAAAGAAAATTGGCTACAACTTTATATCAGAAGTCTATAGACCACAATTCAATCCTTCTGGCTACCAGCAACCATCTCAGGTCATTGATTAGGGCCATTCCTAAAGCCCAAATGACCAGAGTGATGAGGAACAACACATTACCAGAAAAGACAACCATGCAAGTACAGGAAATGTCTAAAAAATTCCTGAGGAGAGGATATGCCGAACCATTGATAAAGGCTATAAAGGAAAATGTCACTAAAAAAGATCAAGCTATATTGCTTGCTGGCAACGAGAGAAGGGACACAGAACTGAGGGTCACGATGACCACCACATTTGGTCCTACATCCCACCTATTATCGAAAGGCATACAGAAGAACTGGTGGGTTCTTCAAACTGACCCCAGGCCCAGCTTACCATTTACAGAAAGTACTGTACCAAGAATAGGGTACAAAAGGAACACCAATCTGAAAAATCTCTTGATGAAAACAGACCCAACACACTGCTACAAGCAGGACCAGTGGTTAAGAACAAGGAAACAAGGGTCATTCAGATTTCCAAGTTGCATGACTTGCAGTGCCATGATACAAGGCTCAACATTTAGGCACCCCCATAATAACAAACGATATAAAATCTGACATTACATGATATGCTCAACCAAGTTTGTGGTATATTTATTGAGCTGTGTTTGTGGACAGTTTTATGTGGGTAAGACTGATGATGAGAATGGCCAATCATCTGAGTGCGATAAGGGCAGCTTTGGATACTAATAAAACTGATCAACCGGTCGCACACCATTTTCTAGAAGCCAAACATACGGTCAAAGACTTAAGGTTTACACTGATAGACATGTTCCCCCTAATCCGAGGGGGTGATAGAAAGAAGAAATTGTTGCACGTGAAGGCTAGATGGACATTTAGACTTGATATGCTGCACCCAAGAGGTCTAAATGCCAATATTGATTGGCATTGCTTCCTTTAATATTATACAATACTTTTAATATTATAATTTGGTGTAATCCATATCTTTATTGTATAAAGTATGCTCTCATAACTGGTAGCTCCAATATGACTACACATACATTATTATATATATTGTAATTATTGCTAATTTGTGCCATTTTAGTACTAACTTTGTGACCTTTTTCGACATGTTATGGTAATTACCCCAGATGATGGCCCCAATTCAGGTATGTTGGTAATAGACTATATCATGTCTATAGAATACACCAGGTGTTGTTATTTTTACTAGTTTTTTACTAGTTTTGGCTCACTTTGTTTATGTTCACGTGACCGTCTTCTGGGAGGCATTATAGGGTACACATATGATGTTTTTGACATATGTTCATATGATAAAGCTGGTTTTATTCTAAAGGCTGGTTCAGCCATTGTACACATACTCTATTTATATTTGCCTATTATTTTAGCATGACAGTACTACTATCTACAGTTGCATTGGTCAGACACACACCTATATATACATATTTAAATACAGACAGTTAGGCATATACAAATATTCATAGTCTATTAGACTCTTGCACGTAAATCATGTTAGAAAACCCCATATTCCATTCCACTGGACTCATTTGATATGATTTTCACAGTGGGTATTTCTCAATTAATCAATTGCCTGATTTACTGAGTGTAGTAGTACTAGCCCGTAGACATTGTAGATAGTTTTGACCAGGTTAAAACTGGAAATAGAGGAAAGGTAGAAAAATATTTTTTGTTAAAAAAAGAATTGTGATAGCGTTTCTACTAGATTTAATTTATCCCAGAGATATGAATAAATATAATTAGGTACATTTATATTAAAAATACAAAGATACTTTGACTATGTGCTTTTGGCCATTTGAACACTGCTTTTAAGTCGATACAAGAATATATATTTATACACTGTTACCAAATTATATAACACGCAGATACATTATTTTCTGTAAAAGCCTGTTTTTATAAGTAAAGCTAATCAAATTTTCAAACCTTGTTTCTTTTGCAAAATTATATATATAATAGCCATATAATCTTTGTGCCTATGACCTCATATTCTGATCATCTGACAGATTCTATTATCACTGTTTAACACATCACATATAACTGCAGTGGGCAACCATTTTGGATGGATAGTCTGATGGGTTACAGACACCAATAAACCATAAGGAAACAAACTTTCTTGATCCAGACAAGTTACTAATAGGTTTGATAATCTAAAGCTCTCTGCTCTTATGAGCTATTCATAGATACTGAAAGGTCCCTTAAAGTATTTTAGAAAGGCACATTTTAGCTTGTGTTTTGTTTATGTAGCAATATAATTACCTTTTTATCTTTGGAGAATAATTTTATACATTTGCCACTTTGACAAAGCTCTGAACTGCAACATCAGGGTTTTTTCTGCCTCTTTTTCTTGCTGTTTTTTCCTGCATTTGAGTCCGAAATTGAGGTGCCTGTTATCGCCAGAAAAATTGGAATGTAAGTAGAAAGTCTTTTTAGGCGTTTAGGTGTTAGCTATATCTAGTGTTCTGAATCTTTTAGGCTTTAGGATTTGTGAAAAGAAATACTTTTTGATTCATATTTGTATTTGGGTTTTTATACTTTAAATAATTTATAAAACATAATATAAAGCAATGAAATGAATGGACATCACAAAAGTGTTAGTATAAGATCTGAATGACAAATAAGAATACAAAGCCTTACATATTACAAAAACGTATAGCACTAGGACCTGATGGATTGAGGTATCAGGAAGAAGAGTTCTACAGATTATTACCGCATTAAATAGCTAGTGAAAAGCCCTGCCAGTCTCAGTAACTGTCTACTCCTCTCAGTCTGTCGCTCTGCAGATTAATTCAGGAAATGAACAAACCACAGAATAAATTAAGTAGAATATATTACCTGAACAATGTAATGTAATGTGCTGAAGCTAGGTATAAAATATTAAGCAGAGGTTAATTTTATTTTAACTAAAATAGCCATATTTAATATGTTTAAATCATTCTGGTCACTGGTAAAAAGGAAATCTATAATTGCCCAGTGTAAAGTATAATTGCAGAAACTTCTTTCTTTATCGTATATCCATTTATCTGTAAAAAAAAACAGTTTTGTATAAAATATTACAATTAATATGCAATACAGTAAACAAGTTGGCACATTTAATATGAATATATTAGTTTGCAACTAAACTTTGGTGGATACATATTCAGAAATATTAAAAATGAGTTTCTTTTGTACTATATAAATAAAAAGGGCAACACAATAAAAAATAAATGCAATGTTAATCTCTGTGTCATATAACATGCTTAAAAGGACAATAAACACCTTGTGATTTTAAAATAAACGTTTAGTATGCATAATAAAATAACTTTGCAATATATTTTCAGGTAAATTGTCTCTAAAAATGGTGCTTTCCTAATTCTCAGAGTTGAAAAATCACATTTAAAGGGATATTAAACACTAAGGGCTAGATTTCAAGTTGAGCATAAAATATCGCATTCGGAATTTAGTAATACCAGCGCACGTAAATGTGCACTGGTATTACAAGTGAGGTGCAATGCAAATTAACACATTTATATATATATATATATATATATATATATATATTTGAACTAGAAAAAGAGGAGATGTAGTGATACCTATTAATAATAACACTATTTAAAGACTGGGGATTCAGCACTCATTTCAAAAGTTAAATAAATAAATAAATGAGGTGCTCTCAAAGATAAGTATCAAAAAAACAGATGTATTTATACATAGTATCGATCATGAACTCGCTGCAATGACAGTATTCAAAAAAGTCACTGGAAATAACACATAAGGCAAGTTAAAAACACACTAAATCTATCTAAAACAGAATCGGTCCTTGTATGACACAAAGCAGGTTACGGTAGCATCATAAATAGTATTCCTGTAAATTGAGCAAAGATTGGTTCAACAAATAATATAATTTGTGGAGATATGCACAGACCAACTACACCCACCCAAATACTCAGAACCCCCAGGAAAACTGTGGAGGCATCTGCTGAGCTGAGACAGGAAGAAGGGATCTAAGTTGTCTGTGCACAGCCACTCAACATATGGTAAAGCATAGAAACACAACTTCAAACAATAGTAACAAGCAGGAGGTGTGACCACACTAATATTGGGTACAGAGCTCTGTATATACTGTATGTTATATTTCATAGAGTTGTATTTAACTGGGATAGTTAAAGTGGACATGTAAAGATCGAAAAGTCCACAGTATTGTTAACCAAACATAGGTCAAAGTCCCGGTATTGAGGACAGAGGCAATAATCAGAGCAGTCTGTTAGCTTTTCCCAAATATCCAAGCAGGGTAAGTGAGAAAAGGGTCATAGGACCCAGGAGATAGTAAGCAAGTATCCAGCAGAAGTCAGGTTATAGAGCAAGCAGAAAACAGGGTTAGTATTACCAAGCAACATGCCGGATGGCAATTTTCTAAATTCTAATTGCTACCACAAGCTTGTAAAGGCTGGTTATTTATCGTGCACCCCTAAATGTTATCTAGCCCTAAATACATTTCATGCATCTTCCTCAATTCATGGGTGATGCCATTTTGAAACTTAGGTTACACTGCAGGTATCTGAAGGAGAGTTCCTGCACATGTGTAAACACATCAGCACTGGACTGTAGTGACGGCTGGATTTCAACATGGCAGCACACATGACTAAAGAGAGTCCAGGAATAACATCAATACTATGCTTATCAAATGCATCTAGTCTTAAATGTCCCTTTAAGGCTTCTGAAAGGTAATCAGGCATGCATATATTTCCCTAATTTACTTTAACAGATAAGAAATGCAAAAACTCCTCTAAATTTGACAAGTGGCAGGTGGAAATTTGCTACTGAAAAACAATTGCAGCAAATAATATCTTAATTTGTTTTAAAATGTTTAGACTTGTCTGATATGTTATTCAAGACACCAGAAATGTCTTGTAATTACAAAGGGATTAGAAGTGGAGCGCAAATTAACGCCTCTGCTCGAGCCGTAATTACGCTAGAAGTAAGCTTTTTGCTCTTGCAGTATTGCATTCATATTATAAGTTGAAAGTAAACTGTTTTCGCTCTTGCGCTAACCTGACAAGTGCAAAAAGCCGAAATTAGAATATTGCATGGGCGTTCACGTATTCCCCCATAGAAGTAAATGGAGAAAGAAAAGTGGAATAAACCTAACACCACACTCTTGCACAAACCCGATAGAATATTGTCATTTGCACTAAACCCAGCTTGAAAATATGAATATTTCACATTCCAATGTTCTTCAACAGAATGTTCTATTTATTCATATATATTTATATATATATTCATACATGTTTGATTTATTCATATATATTCATATTCATATTTCTACATATATATGATGTTTTATTTGGTACAATATATAGCTATACCTATATATACATGATTATATATAGGTATGGATATGTACAGATATATATATATATATATATATATATATATATATATATATATATATATATATACAGGGAGTGCAGAATTATTAGGCAAGTTGTATTTTTGAGGATTAATTTTATTATTGAACAACAACCATGTTCTCAATGAACCCAAAAAACTCATTAATATCAAAGCTGAATAGTTTTGGAAGTAGTTTTTAGTTTGTTTTTAGTTATAGCTATTTTAGGGGGATATCTGTGTGTGCAGGTGACTATTACTGTGCATAATTATTAGGCAACTTAACAAAAAACAAATATATACCCATTTCAATTATTTATTTTTACCAGTGAAACCAATATAACATCTCAACATTCACAAATATACATTTCTGACATTCAAAAACAAAACAAAAACAAATCAGTGACCAATATAGCCACCTTTCTTTGCAAGGACACTCAAAAGCCTGCCATCCATGGATTCTGTCAGTGTTTTGATCTGTTCACCATCAACATTGCGTGCAGCAGCAACCACAGCCTCCCAGACACTGTTCAGAGAGGTGTACTGTTTTCCCTCCTTGTAAATCTCACATTTGATGATGGACCACAGGTTCTCAGTGGGGTTCAGATCAGGTGAACAAGGAGGCCATGTCATTAGATTTTCTTGTTTTATACCCTTTCTTGCCAGCCACGCTGTGGAGTACTTGGACGCGTGTGATGGAGCATTGTCCTGCATGAAAATCATGTTTTTCTTGAAGGATGCAGACTTCTTCCTGTACCACTGCTTGAAGAAGGTGTCTTCCAGAAACTGGCAGTAGGACTGGGAGTTGAGCTTGACTCCATCCTCAACCCGAAAAGGCCCTACAAGCTAATCTTTGATGATACCAGCCCAAACCAGTACTCCACCTCCACCTTGCTGGTGTCTGAGTCGGACTGGAGCTCTCTGCCCTTTACCAATCCAGCCACGGGCCCATCCATCTGGCCCATCAAGACTCACTCTCATTTCATCAGTCCATAAAACCTTAGAAAAATCAGTCTTGAGATATTTCTTGGCCCAGTCTTGACGTTTCAGCTTGTGTGTCTTGTTCAGTGGTGGTCGTCTTTCAGCCTTTCTTACCTTGGCCATGTCTCTGAGTATTGCACACCTTGTGCTTTTGGGCACTCCAGTGATGTTGCAGCTCTGAAATATGGCCAAACTGGTGGCAAGTGGCATCTTGGCAGCTGCACGCTTGACTTTTCTCAGTTCATGGGCAGTTATTTTGCGCCTTGGTTTTTCCACACGCTTCTTGCAACCCTGTTGACTATTTTGAATGAAACGCTTGATTGTTCGATGATCACGCTTCAGAAGCTTTGCAATTTTAAGAGTGCTGCATCCCTCTATCTCACTATTTTTGACTTTTCTGAGCCTGTCAAGTCCTTCTTTTGACCCATTTTGCCAAAGGAAAGTAAGTTGCCTAATAATTATGCACACCTGATATAGGGTGTTGATGTCATTAGACCACACCCCTTCTCATTACAGAGATGCACATCACCTAATATGCTTAATTGGTAGTAGGCTTTCGAGCCTATACAGCTTGGAGTAAGACAACATGCATAAAGAGGATGATGTGGTCAAAATACTCATTTGCCTAATAATTCTGCACTCCCTGTATATATATATATATATATATATATATATATATGTATATATATATATATATATATATATATGTATATATATATATATATATATATATATATATATATATATATATATACTGTATATATATATATATATATGAATATCGATTTATAAATACATAGAACATATTCTGCTATGTGCAGAACATTGGAATGTGAAATATTTACTGTAAAGACATAGTTATAACCTTTATTAAAAATGAACATTGCATAAAAATGCTTTAACATGTTTTCATCTCTTCAACTGTAAAGGGCTCCAATACACTTCTATATATTTCTATATATGTGTACATATTTATTTATTTGTTTACATATATACACATATAAATACATAAATACATCTGTACACACACACACACACACATATATATATATATATATATATATATATATATATATACATACATACATACATATTTTGAGATGTATATGTATGTTTCTCTATGTTAAAGCCCTTTGCCTTTTTTTCTAACAACTGAGATCTCATATCTTCGATCCTTTATAACTTTTGTGTGCAATATTTTTTTCTAATAGTTTGTGTTAGATGGTGTTATTATGAGTGTAACTGTACTTTGTAGAGTATTTTTTATGTGTTTTGTGGAACTTTATGTTTCACAAAACAGTTAACCAGAGCTCTGAAGTCACAGTAATCATTCTAGCATAAATCACGATTGTGCTCAAGCGATCACATTTACTTTCAACTTGTAACCGGTAAGTTTGACGAGCGCAAAACCCTGCGATAAAACCCTTATCGCTCTGGCGCAAACACTTGTGCTCCACTCATAATGTGGCCCTAAGTTTTTAATGTACCTTTAAATTTTAATGAGAGGGAAGAAATTATAAAAACATTGTTCAAAGAGCTTGTGCTAACTCTTTAGTCTTATCCACATCTTCAATATCACATACACACTGTAGAACTCTATTAGCCATAATCTTATATGCTCTCTGCCTAGCTCTGATATCTGAGGTAATGTACTTATCCCTTGTATACTGGGATATAGGTTATGATTTCTTTAAATTTACCAGATTCAAATCATTTTCATACAGCAGCATGGTATGTATGTTATGTATGATCAGTAACTTTAAAATAAGCTTCCATAGATAAGCATCTACTTATCAAGCCATCAACCGCAAATATGCTGGAATTCCGCAGCGTATTTGTGGCAAGTCTGATTCCCCTTAGTTATCAAACCCTACAGACCGGCAAAGTAGAATTTTGTGACGTAACATACATTCCGCTGGGCAAAGTCCGACACAGATCGATGGTTACGTCATTACAGATGTTCCGAATGCAAATCTGACTACTTTTGCCAGTTAACAAAAATCTACCAGGTACGCTCGCCACTATTCCGGACCAGTGTACCTGGTTTTCAATCCACCGTCCTGGAGGCGGCGGATACCATAGGAATTAATGGGAGTCTGAAAGCAGTGAAAGCTCATGTTCGCTGCTGCCCAATATCCCATTGATTCCTATGGTAATGTTTACACCTAACACCCTGACATGTACCCCGAGTCTAAACACCCCTAATCTGCCGCCCCTACACTGCCGCCACCTACATTATACTTATTAACCCCTAATCTTCCGCCCCGACACCGCCGCCACCTACATAAAGTTAACTCCCTAATCTGCCCCCCTACATCGCCGCCACCTACATTATACTTATTAACCCCTAATATGCCGCCCCGACACCGCTGCCACCTACATAAAGTTATTAACCCCTAATCTGCCCCCCTCACACCGCCGCCACCTACATTATACTTATTAACCCCTAATCTGCTACCCCCTACACCGCCGCCACTATATTAAATTTATTAACCCCTAAACCTGTCTAACCCTAACACCCCCCAACTTAAATATAATTTAAATAATTGTAAATAAATATTCCTATCATTAAATAAATTATTCCTATTTAACACTAAATACTTACCTGTAAAATAAACCCTAAGCTAGCTACAATGTAACTAATAGTTACATTGTAGCAAGCTTAGGGTTTATTTTTATTTTACAGGCAAGTAGTATGAAATTTATTTTAAATAGGTAGAATAGTTACTAAATAGTTATTAACTATTTACTAACTACCTAGCTAAAATAAATACAAATATACCTGTAAAATAAAACCTAACCTATGTTACACTAATACCTATCACTGCACTATAATTAAATTAATTCCCTACATTAAATTCAATTAAATACAATTAAATAAAATTATCTAAACTAAAAAAAAAACACTAAATTACAGAAAATAATAAACAAATTACAAGATTTTTAAACTAATTACACCTAATCTAATCCCCCTAACAAAATAAAAAAGCCCCCCCAAAATAAAAAGCCCTACCCTACACTAAATTACAAATAGCCCTTAAAATGGCCTTTTGCGGGGCATTGCCCCAAAGTAATCTGCTCTTTTACCTGTAAAAAAAATTACAAATCCCCCACCAACATTAAAACCCACCACCCACACAACCAACCCTACTCTAAAACGCACCAAATACCCCATTAAAAAACCTAACAATAACCCCTTGAAGATCGCCTTACCGGGAGAAGTCTTCACCCAACCGGGCCGAAGTCCTCAATGAATCCGGCAGAAGTGGTCCTCCAGACGTGCAGAAGTCGTCCTCCAGACGGGTAGAAGTCTTCATCAAGACGGCATCTTCTATCTTCATCCATCTTGCGTGGAGCGGCTCCATCTTCAAGACATCCGACGTGGAGCATCCTCTTCAGCCGACGTCTTCTTGCTGAATGAAGGTATCTTTAAGTGACGTCATCCAAGATGGCATCCCTTAGATTCCGATTGGCGGATAGAATTCAATCAGCCAATAGGATTGAGCTTGCATTCTATTGGCTGATCCAATCAGCCAATTGGATTGAGCTTGCATTCTATCGGCTGTTCCAATCAGCCAATAGAATGCAAGCTCAATTCTATTGGCTGATTGCATCAGCCAATAGGATGTTTCCTTCCTTAATTCCGATTGTCTGATAGGATTCTATCAGCCAATCGGAATTGAAGGGATGCCATCTTGGATGACGTCACTTAATGGAACCTTCATTCTTCAGTCACCGTCGGATGGAAGAGGATGCTCCGCGTCAGATGTCTTCAAGATGGACTCGCTCCGGATGGAAAAAGATAGAAGATACCGCGTGGATGAAGACTTCTACCGGTCTGGATGTCCTCTTCTGGCCGGATCGGATGAAGACTTCTGCCCCTCTGGAGGTCCACTTGTGCCCAGCTGGGTGAAGATGGCTCAAGGTAGGGTGATCTTCAAGGGTGTAGTGTTACGTTTTATTAAGGGGGGATTGGTGGGTTTTAGAGTAGGGTTGGGTGTGTGGGTGGTGGGTTTTAATGTTGGGGGGTATTGTATTTTTTTTTACAGGTAAAAGAGCTGATTACTTTGGGGCAATGCCCCGCAAAAGGCCCTTTTAAGGGCTATTTGTAATTTAGTATAGGGTAGGGAATTTTTTTTATTTTGGGGGGCTTTTTTATTTTATTAGGTGGATTAGAGTAGGCGTAATTATCTTAAAAAATTGTAATTCTTTTTTTATTTTCTGTAATTTAGTGTTTGTTTGTTTTTGTACTTTAGTTTATTTAATTTAATTGTAGTTAATTGTAGGTAGTTTATGTAATTATTTTAATGATAGTGTAGTGTTAGGTGTAATTGTAATTTAGGTTAGGATTTATTTTACAGGTAAATTTGTACTTATTTTAACTAGGTAGTTATTAAATAGTTAATAACTATTTAATAACTATTCTATCTAGTTAAAATAAATACAAAGTTGCCTGTAAAATACAAATAAATCATAAACTAGCTACAATGTAATTATTCGTTATATTGTAGCTAGCTTATGGTTTATTTTACAGCTAAGTATTTAGTTTTAAATAGGAATAATTTAGTTAATTATAGTAAATTTATTTAGATGTATTTAAATTATATTTAAGTTAGGGGGTTGTTAGGGTTAGGGTTAGTCTTAGGTTTAAGGGTTAATAAATTTAATATAGTTGCGGCGACATTGGGGGGCAGATTAGGGGTTAATAAATTAAATGTAGGGTTCGGCGATGTTGGGGGCATCAGATTAGGGGTTCATAAGTATAATGTAGGTGGCGGCGGTGTCCGGAGCGGCAAATTAGGGGTTAATCAATATAATGCAGGTGTCGGCGATGTCGGGGGCGGCAGATTAGGGGTTAATAAGTGTAAGATTAGGGGTGTTTATACTCGGGGTTCATGTTAGGGTGTTAGGTGCAGACATAACTTTTATTTCCCCATAGGAAACAATGGGGCTGCGTTAGGAGCTGAATGCTGCTTTTTTCCATTTGTTTCCTATGGGGAAATCGTGCACGAGCACGTTCAGCCAGCTTACCGCTACCGTAAGCAACGCTGGTATTGAGTTGAGATGTGGAGCTAAATTTTGCTCAACGCTCACTTTTCTGAGGCTAACGCCGGCTTGCAGAAATATCATAATACCAGCGTTGTCTTAAGTGAGCGGTAAGAAAAAAAGGCTTGTTAGCCCTGCACACCGTTACCGACAAAAACTCGTAATCTAGCCGTAAAACTTTACACTTGTTTTGTCACTTTTTAAACAACTAATGAAACTTTAAAAAATACATCTACATGTTAGTCATGTACTAATCTTTTCTTTGAATGCACTATCTAGCATGTATTTAGTGTTTAATGTCCCTTTAAGGATGGCTTATGATGACTAGTCTGGAATCATCGATTACTTCAAAATGACTCCAGGAAGATCATCTTTTTATGACTAGAAGTAAATTTTTTGGGCACACAAGTTCAAAGTAACATTTTTACATGTGTGCGAAACCAGGCGCGGATTAACTAAAGGACGTTATATATATATAGATATCGCAACCACGTTAACTTATCCTCCCCATAAGCTTCAACTGAGAGCACGATCCCAACACCATATTAAACCCATAGCGCTATATCTGACAGGAGTTAGTAATACACATACACAAAGAGAAGCGCACTCACAAGAACAAGTAATTAGCTCAATAACATTGTTACACTAGGCAGTATTTTTGGGGCATTTGGGGTCGATTTTAAAAATTAACCAGAGATCCAATCTCTGGTTAATTTTATAAGCGCTAATTGCTACCGCGAGTTTGTGGTAGCAATAACCAGCCACTTGTAATGGCTGATTAATTATTTCACTCCCACAAATGAGCTCCACTTGTAATCTAGCCCTTGGGCTTAAGAAGCATACAATCTTTGGGTCTGTTTGTCAAACAGATTAAACTAATACTACTGCTTATAATAGTCAGTCTTTCTACAATTACAACTGAATGTGGAAATATTTAGAGACAGTCTACTTGAACATTTTTATTATTTAAAAAGATAGAGATCCCTTTATTACCCATTCTGAAGTTTTGCATTACCATCACTGTTATATTACCTTGTATCTAAGCCTATGCAAACAGCCCCCTTATCTCAGCTCTTTTGTCAGACTTGCATTTTAGACAATCAGTGCTGACTTATAAATAACTCCACGGGTGTGAGCAGAATGTTATCTATATGACACACATGATTTAGCACTGTCTAACTGTAAAAAACTGTCAAAATGCACAGAGATAAGAGGTAGCCTTCAGCAGTTTAGAAATCAGTTTGAGTCTACCTAGGTTTAGCTTTGAACAAAGAATACAAATTTGATAATAAAAGTGAATTGGAAAGTTGCTTAAAATTGCATTCCCTATCTGAATCATGAAAGTTTAATTTTGACTTGACTGTCCCTTTAATGTCTTTGAGGAAGATACATTTTTGTTGCTGCTAATTCCTTTTACAGCTCTCTTCCTAAGCTGGATATAATTTTTTCATGGATTCTCCAAATTTTCTGTCATTTTTATGAAATATAGTTCTTCTTTTAAATATTTTCAAGTATGCAGTCTAATTATAAGCAAGGTTTTTTTTTTCTGGGTCTTAAATAATGTGTGGGCTGATTCTGTTTTGATTGTGACTAATAATTTTTCCTTTTATGATGCTTTTTGGATATTCAGGTTCTGGGTGTAAAAGCTATAGCATTTGATACCCACGATTGCAGACAAAAGTGAAAGCTCCGGACTAGTGATAATGGCTCTTAATGTACCATTTCCATTGCACAAGTTGGCCCCCTTAGGCACAATCCATTATTACTGATGTAAAAAAGTTCTCATCATCCCCAGGTTTATAGGAGCAAGTCTAAGGGCTTGACTCTCAAAAGTTTGCCATTCTCAAAGAAAACAACATTTATGCTTACCTGATCAATTTATTTATTTCCGGATATTGAGGCCTCTATTTATCACAGGTCTTGCAGACCTGATCCGACAGTGCGGATCAGGTCCGCAAGACCTCGCTGAATGCGGAGAGCATTGCACCAGCAGATCACAAGAGCTGCTGTTGCAACGCCGCCCGCCGCTGACTCGCAAGCAGGGAGGTGTCAATCAACCCGATCGTATTCGATCGGGTTGAATTGCAGCGATTCCTGTCCGCCTGTCAGTCAATCACTAGTGGGAATATCAATCCTGGCTAGCAGGAGGAGGCAAAGAGCACCACAGCAAAGCTGTTAAATGTCACTCCCCTACCCATAATCCCCAGTCATTTGACCAAAAGGAAATGGAAAAAGCAATAACACAAAGATGCAGAGGTGCCTGAGGTTTAGTCAATAAAAAAACTGTCTAAAATAAGGGAGGGGTCGTGGACTCTCCATATCCGGAAAGAAATAAATTTATCAGGTAAGCATAAATTTTGTTTTCTTTCCTAAGATATGGAGGGTCCACA
Source organism: Bombina bombina (assembly GCF_027579735.1). NCBI lineage: Eukaryota > Metazoa > Chordata > Amphibia > Anura > Bombinatoridae > Bombina > Bombina bombina. The sequence continues at coordinate 384,366,918 of NC_069504.1, read as the reverse complement.
ACGTCATTCAATTACTACTGGGAAACAATACCCAAGCTAGAGGCCACAAAATGAATAGGGAGGGAGAACAAGACAGGCAGACCAAAACAGAAGCCACTACCGCTTGAAGAACTTTTCTCCCAAAAGCAGCCTCAGCCGAGGTGAAAGTATCAAATTTGTAAAATTTGGAAAAAGTATGCAAAGAAGAACAAGTTGCAGCCTTGCAAATCTGTTCCACAGAAGCTTAATTCTTGAAAGCCCAAGAAGAGGAGACAGTCCTAGTGGAATGAGTAATTCTCTCAGGAGGCTGCTGACCAGCAGTCTCATAAGCAAAATGAATTATATTTCTCAACCAGAAGGAAAGAGAAGTAACAGAGGCCTTCTGCCCCTTGTGCTTACCAGAAAAGCAAACAAACAAGGCAGAAGAAGGAGAGCCCACTCTCTGGGAGGAAATGTTTGTCCGCTCAGAAAATCTGTCTCCCAATTGTCCACTCATGGAATGTGGATAGCAGATAGGCAACAATTGTGAACTTCTGCCAACTGAATAATCCGAGCTACCTCCTTCATGGCTAAGGAACTCCGAGTCCCTCCCTGGTGGTTGATGTAAGCCACTGAGGTGATGTTGTCTGACAGGAAACTGATAAACCGGACTAAAGACAACTGAGGCCAAGCCATCAGAGCATTGAAAATCTCTCTCAACTCCAACATATTTATGGGGAGAGCAGACTTCTCCCGAGTCCATAGACCCTGCGCCTTTAACGAGTCCCAGACTGCTCCCCAGCCTAGCAGACTGGTGTCTGTGGTCACAATCACCCAAGAAGGTCCCCAAAAGCATGTGCCCTGAGAAAGATGCTCCTGAGAGAACCACCATGGGAGAGAGTCTATTGTCGACTGATCTAGAACTATCCTTTGAGACAGATCCTAATGATTTCTGTTCCATTATCTGAGCATGTATAACTGCAGAGCTCTCAGATGGAATCAAGCCAAGGGAATGAAGTCCATTGAAGCGAACACCAGACCAATAACCTCCATACATTGAGCTACTAATGGCCGAACAGTAGACTAAAGTGAGAGGCAAGAGGAAAGATTTTTGGCTTTTCTGACCTCTGTCAGAAAAATCTTCATAGATAGGGAATCTATAATGGTCCCTAAAAAAACACCCTTGTAGCTGGAACAAGAGAACTCTTTTCCAGATTCACTTTCCAACTGTGGGAATGTAGAAAAGACAACAAGATCTCTGTATGAGAGTTTGCTTGTTTAAAAGATGGCGCCTGAACTAAAATGTCGTCCAGGTAGGGCGCTACTGCAATTCCCTAAGACCTGATCATAATGATGCTGATCATCACTGCTAATTTATTTAATTATTATACATTTATTTAGATTAAATTAAATTATATTTAAGTTAGGGGGGTGTTAGGGTTAGGGTTAGATTTAGGTTTAGGGGTTAATAACTTTATTATAGTAGTGGCGACGGTGGGGGTGGCAGATTAGGGGTTAATATTTGTAGGTAGGTGGCGGCGATGTTAGGGAGGGCAGATTAGGGGTTAATAAAAATGTATTAGAGTGTTTGCGAGGTGGGAGTGCGGGGGTTTAGGGGTTAATACATTTATTATAGTGGCGGCGAGGTCCGGTCGGCAGATTAGGGGTTAATAAGTGTAGTTAGGTGGCGGCCACGTTGGGGGGGGGCAGATTAGGGGGTAATAAATATAATATAGGTGTCGGCGATGTTAGGGGCAGTAGATTAGGGGTTCATAGCTATAATATAGGTTGCGGCAGTGTCCGGAGCGGCAGATTAGGGGTTAATAATATAATGTAGGTGTCAGCGATAGCGGGGGCGGCACATTAGGGGTTAATAAGTGTAAGGTTAGGGGTGTTTAGACTCGGGGTTCATGTTAGGGTGTTAGGTGTAGACTTAGAGAGTGTTTCCCCATAGGAAACAATGGGGCTGCGTTAGGAGCTGAACGCTGCTTTTTTGCAGGTGTTAGGTTTTTTTTGCAGCCAGCTCAGCCCCATTGTTTCCTATGGGGATATCGTGCACGAGCACGTTTTTCCAGCTTACCGCTACCGTAGGCAACGCTGGTATTGAGGGTTGAAGTGGAGCTAAATTATGCTCAACGCTTCCTTTTCTGAGGCTAACGCAGCCATTCAGACAACTCTAAATACCAGCGTTGTCTTAAGGGTGCGCTGGAAAAAAAGTCGCGTTAGCACCACGGGTCTTTACCGACAAAACTCTAAATCTAGGCAATATATTTTTTACTGGATTTTAACATTCTTTAAACTGCAAATTATGACCCTGCTGCTTTTCTGCCTTATATCTTACTAAGAGACCTTCATGAGATTTTATAGGGGACGTTCCACTATGCATGCTAATTTCATACTTATTCATGAGAGTGCCTTTCAATGTGCCTGTAGTAGACAGAATAGACATTTCCGTATGTATATAATAGACATATATATGTGACGCCATGTACAGCAAGCAAGATCTGCAGGAAAAGCGAGAATATGGAAATCACATTTAAAAATCCTGAAAGGGTTACTAAGCTTCCCATATGTTTATAGTCAATTGAATGTGCTCTGGTGTCAGGACATAACCAGCTTATTTTTAAGGTCTAAGCTTATTCCACTTAGGTAGTTGCATTTTCTTGAGTCTCTCATCATAAAGCTGCAGCCTTGCATACTTTTGCTAAATAGGTCTTAATGTGCAAGCAGAGGTTTCTATTCCTCCCTTGCCTTGATATGTTCACTTATTAGATCCGCCTGGTCTAATATGTTTCAATGAGAGTGGGAGAGAACAACAGATTTATACTTAACAAAAATCAGTTTCTTTACTTTTGGTGGCAAGTCCTGCTTAAAATATGCTTTTATATTCTGATTATGCTATCAGTTATTTATAGTTAAAGGGGCTAGACTTGTGCCGAAAAATTTGTTTCGGTTTGGTTCGGATCGATTCGGATGTTTTCAAATCTCTGTTCGGATCAATTCGAGTTCGGAAAAATTCGAATGAATTCGTTTCGGATTCGTTTCGGATTCATTCGGATTCGAATAAATTCGGCTGGATTCGGTTCAGTTCGATTCGGAAATTTCTGAATTTCTGTATGTGTTAGGTGGGATGTGCTGTGTATTAGACTAGTATTATGTACTGTATATTAGGTGTAACCCATAGCAGAGTGATATAACCTAATATACTGTACAATACTAGTGTAATCCATGGCCATCCAAATGTAACAAATAAATCCAAACTAATTCGGATTTATTCGGTAGATTCGGTACTACCGTAATTCGGAAATTCGAATCGATCCGAATCTCCGAATTTAATAAATTCGTCCAAATTTGAATTCATTCCGAATCGAAACGCACATGTCTAAAAGGGGCATGGAACCCAAAATATTTATTTCATGACTCAGATAGAGCATACATTTTTAACCTAATTTCCAATCTACTTCTATTATCAATTTTGCTTTGTACTCTTGGTATCCTTTTGTTTAAGGAACAGTAATGCACTACTGGAAGCTATCTGAAAACATCATTAAGCCAATGACAAGAGGCATATACGTGTAGCCACAAATCAGCAGCTAGCTACCAGTTTCTGAGCTATGCTTTTCAACAAAGGATACCAAGAAAACTAAGCAAATTAGATCATGGAAGTAAGTTAGAAAGTTGTTGAAAAGTTCAGAAAAGGGACACTAAAGGGGAATGGATCATTTAAACTATGAGGATAGGTTAGCCAAACTGTGTCTGTTTTCTCTAGCAAAAAGGTGCTTGAGAAGTAAAATGATTACTTTATATAAAGATATTCAAATATATTCATTCATATTCGTATAGAGTTGGCGGAAGCTCTATTTATTCAGAGGAAACTTTTTGTGACAAGAGGTCACAGTTTAAGGCTGGCGGAAATATTTTTTTTTTTTTTTTTTATTTTTTATTGAGGCAAAGTTTTTGGCATACATAGTAAATTATTACAGCATTGCACAGCTACAGAGTACATCCTTTGAAACACAGATTCAAAAGAAAAACATATATAGTAAACAATAACTTTTATGACACAAATATATAACCCCAGTTGTTATAAGAATTAGCAAATTAAATGTTAGCTGTAAAAACTAATACAATTTAAGCAGAAAAGACACGCCAATAAGAAAAGCTAAGCCCTCTATTCCATTTAGGAGGCCTCTCTTGGACCCCACTTCTTTTAGCATAATGACATTTACAGAGGACTACCTGATACAGATGAGACCACTTATGGATCCCATTGATGGGGCCTCAAGTTTTATCAATAATGTACCCCTTTATAAAGTGGAATTGACAAATATGAAAATCCCCAGTTTAAAATATACCGGCCACTCTTGGACCGCTGCTCACTAAGAACGACTAAGAAGGGGTCTTGAGGGGAAAAGAATGAAAGGGTCACTATCGGATCCATTATTTGGAGTTAATATAATAAATAATAATGATAAGGAAACCATCCATGTCAAAGTTTTAAATGTGCAGCTTTAGAATATAAAATGTAATATCGTTCTAGGGGGACACTACTGTGAAAACAAAGGAGGAACACACAGTAATATAAACTTTTAGGTATACATCCAAGACCTACAAATAAACAGTTATTGATATGGTTACACTAATATATAGAACTTCCCATATCTCACATATGTACATTTTTAGAGAACATTAGGGGAAACCAGAATGCAATGTAATGGCCCCTCTCACCAATAGGCTAGTACCTATGTGTATTAAAATTGGCAGTCACTAGGCTAGTATGAGGATATGCTGACCCGGCCGCAGCCAGCGCACTCCCAGGGAAGGTTAAGTTATAGTGACTCTTTAAAAGACCCCGCCTATTATATAAGATGATCAGACTTCCAGTACACACCCATATGTTGTACAATATGTATGACTGTTTATGAGATCAGTTTAAATCGCCCCAAGCTTCCTCCTAGCAGTGAGGCATACATAAACCAGGGAATATGGGTTAAAATGATATAGTTCTGCCCACTAGTGAGGTAGGGTGCATTTCACCAAAGATGTTGAAAAGGTCTCTATAGCTAGGGGTTGGGCGATGTTAAGATTTTGTACTTACTATCTGCTATAGGTTAATACTGTAGTATCTTAATATTGATGGACTTGTTCAAAATTAGTTATGCAGTTGCTTGCACAGATATAGGGACTAATACTATTATGCATACATAGATACATACTCACACACACAGAACAATAGTATAATTACTGAAATAAATGAAAAAAAAACCCTTATAAACAGCTGATTACAATCTGATATTGCTAGACTTAAGTAGCCTATCAGGTACAAACATCTTAGGAGGAGACAATCAGAGATCTCTGTGTAAAATATAATTAGCCAAGAGGAACTTCTAGTCTAAGTCCAATGGTGCTCAGCTAAATTGAAGTGTAAACAGTATTATGGTTGGGGAGTATGCAAACCTGTGAATAGCGTAGAATAAAGGGAATGTATGTCTTAATGTTCTAGATCACTGAGTAAGTAGGTAACTATTATTCAGTTCAGGTTGAGAAGTACCTAATGCAGAGTGCAAGTAGCACAGTATATCACACATTAGGGCCACAAAACAGTACTTGTATTACTCAAATGCTTTGAAATATGGGAGGCTCTACACTGAGGTCTGTAACCTGGTGACCTTTCCATACGTAGTGGGCTGTGAGGAAGTTTGTCCCCTCCATAAAATAACTGATAATGAACTTAAAATACTGCATATTGGGGCTCCCATAAAGCAAGGTGTCGCAGCTTAAAACAATATTATCTGGCTACAGTCCATCTGTGTACTCTAGCTGTACCTGTTTGAATTTGTCGGGAAGCAACGCTGCGTCACTTTCACAAGGTCAGGAAATATCACAGCTAAAGTCAATAATAAAGCAGAGCAACCTGTGTGCCCATGTGGTACTGTTCAAGCATTATATGCACCATGTAGAGCAAAGATCTGTTTAAAAACAAAATGATAAGGGAAACAAACATAAACCCCCAAAAAACCATGTAGTTACAAAACAACCTTAAATCCCCGTAGATAACAGTAAATAACCCCAGTCACAATATGGTAAACATTCTAATCAGCCATATAAGTCCAGCATGTGTAATATTGAAGATAGATTAAACATAAACTAATCCTTGAAGAACCGCTTAGTTAAACAATAACATTTTGGCAGATGTCTATGGTAGTATATAGATAGCCCCAGACAGAACATCGGCAGAAGATATTGTTCATATTGATAGGAAGGGTGAGTCCAGCGTGCATAAAAATATATCGATCTTTCTCAGCACGTCATGGGACAGTCCTCAAAAGCAGCATGGTACCCCACAAACCCTCTTATCCGATACCTGTTTTTTTTACCGTCTCTACGTTCTTAAAGGTTAGAGGGAGCACCCGAAGGTCCCATTTTGATAGTAAAAGAGCAGTATATAGTATGGTATGAAGAGGCGACCAATTTAAGGGAGAGCATATTAACTGCGCCTGTGAGTCCACACCAAGTAAAAAACAACCTTCAAACCTGGACTTCGTGCATACAGGTTTCCCGGTCTCCTGGGGTGCAGTAAAGATCGGTTGTCTTACCTCAGCTACATCCATGCAAGCACCCAAGGAATCAGTACAGCCTGACTCGTTATTGAAGCAAATGTCCAATCGATCCGTAGCTGCCATTCCGGTTCCAACCAAGGGGACGAACAACACGCTAGGTTCAAATGTTTCCACTGTTCTCGGCTCATTTAGGGCTCGGGTATTTGACGGTTCTGGAGCTCTTGTCTTGTCACTGGAAGCTGTAGATTGCTCATACAAGGGTTCCAAACCGGACCAGGAGTTCCTACTCACAGGGCGGGAAATCTCTGTTTGATCGGTGGGGCAAAGGGTTTTAACTCTGACCGCAACTGCCAGGTTAGATCCGCAACAGTTAAGGCTGGGTGACTTAGCTATTCTTGCAGATGGTGCTGTCTCTGCGGATTGCGTAGCCAACAAGAGTTGACATAGATCTGCTGCTAAGTTTCAATAGGAGTCTTCCAAAAACTGAGTCATCTTGCCTTCCCATTTATCAATAGCTTCCATTGTGCCGGTCAGCACCAGATGTGTCAGCACTAACACTTTTAGGTTATAACTGAATTACTAAAGTGGATGGTTCCCTTCTGTAGTATAAACAGCTGACACACGGCTGCGATACCCCGCTGTTAGGCTGGGAGGGGGTGCTGAGATCCAAATAGTGTCCGCCGCCATGGGCCTCAGTGGTCCAGTTCAAGAGCCTGCAGTCATGTAAACACCATACAAAATATTATCTGTATCCTCGAGTCTCATAGTATGTGTAGATAGTGGTTTTGTGTTCGGATGGCTTGGTGTTATAAAGATAATCGACGGATTATCGTTATCATGTCAGGAGCTCTTAAAATTGCGACCTTCTATGGCCGCCGCCTAGACACGCCCCTCGCTGAAATATTTTTTCACTGTAAGAGCAATCAAATTGTGGAACTCATTACCTAATAAGGTAGTAAATGCCAATACCTTAGATATGTTTAAAAATGGCTAACATACTTTTCTGTCTAAAAACAGAATTCAGGGATATGATTGCTTGTGTTAAATGGGTTAAGTCAATGACAAGAGGCAACTAAGCAAATTAGATCATGGAAGTAAGTTACAAAGTTGTTTAAACGTGTATTCTCTATCTGAAACATTAAAGAAAAAGTTTGTGTTTCATGTGCCTTTTACTTTCTTTCTGCTGTTTTTTTTTTTTCAAATTGTTTTTTTCTTGGCTGTGTGTGATCCGGCTCAAGCAGGAAAGAGAATGGTATATATATATATATATATATATATATATATATAGGTAAATCCCCACCTCCACAAACTTCTGGAAGGCAGTTCTATTAACTCCAGTCATCTACCCATCTGTTCTCCTATGGTTCTATTTCAAAACGGAAGAATTGCATGTATCAATAATTCTGTTTGCAATTTGTTTTTATTTCTAGGTTTGGCATTTTTTTCTTTGTACTAAACATAGTATCTATTTTGTTACACAGATCTTTCACTAGTTTGTACTGTGTTCCTTGTCTGGTCATTTGTTTTTAGGATTTACAAATAGCAAGTTACTTTATTTTCTTTTTTTTTCTTTCCTTTAGGTAGATAAGAGAAAATATAGCAAAGACTCAAATTCAACGTACTGTATATTTATGGTCAACAAGCCCTACGCCATTACATGTTCAGTGGTGGCTTTTTACATTCCATTCCTTTTGATGGTGCTTGCATACTATCGTATTTATATCACAGCAAGGGAACATGCCAGGCAGATTGGAGTCTTACAACGTGCTGGAGCTGACCATCGTCAGCAGCATCCTGACCAACACAGCACTCACAGGATGAAGACAGAAACTAAAGCAGCCAAGACTCTTTGCATCATAATGGGCTGCTTCTGCCTTTGTTGGGCCCCATTTTTTATCACAAATGTGATTGACCCTTTCATAGACTACTCTGTGCCAGGACAGCTGTGGACAGCTTTTCTCTGGTTAGGCTATATTAATTCGGGGTTGAACCCTTTCTTGTATGCCTTCTTGAACAAGTCCTTCAGGCGTGCCTTCCTCATCATTTTGTGCTGTGGAGATGAGAAGTATAGAAGGCCTTCCATCTTGGGACCATCAATTCCATGTTCCACTACAACCATTAATGGATCCACACATGTATTAAGGTGAGTACAAATCACTTTGTTTTAAAGATTGTCTTGACAGTACATTGTTACAAGTTTGTAGAATTATAGTATGTGTCATTATTTTATAGGTAATGTGAAATTCTATTTGCTTAGAACTTCCCACATATGTAAGATTTCATTAAAGAAAGAAAAGATTAACAAAGAAATGTTATAATTTATTTTCTACTTCTGATTTCTCATTGTTACTTACTGTTAGAGATGTGCATTCATTTTGACTAAATTGATATCCAAATGTATGCACCAAAGAAAACGAATAAGTACTGATGAAATTTGTAACTATTCATTTTTTTCCATAATTTTTTTTTTTTAGGGTTAATGCTTACCTTTTGCGTGCTGGAGAACACTCTAACCTGATCCACGTTCTTCTAGAGCCCTGGGTGTGCTAAACCTAGTGCAGGTCCTGGGAGCTGAGTGTGTTAAGCCGTCTGTTAGCACGCGCGGGGCTCTGGCAAGAAAAGGATTGTGTTAGAGTATAAAGTCTACTAAACTGCTATAAACTTTTCATCTGTAACTTTGAACGATTACGTTAATTTAACGAAAACAAATGTAAAATTCAGTATTTGTTTAGTTTAAGATGAATACCGAATAGTGCAGCCAACAAATATTTTACCGAATTTTCGTTAAGAACATTTTGTCCAAAATGGAAATTTCTTGGCTGCGCAAGTCTATTTATTGTTATACTACTACATTCAAAGCAGATACTCTAGATGATATCAAAACTAAAGGTGTAATTTTAAAAGAAAAATAATTATCTGCAGGATGTTTGTTTAAAATTAAATTATTAAATCAAGCATTAAAGTCGCATTAATTATTTTTTGTAGAGCCTTTTAAAGTTACTTTCTAGATAATTTTCTTATTGGTTAAATGTTTAGCAAATGTGTTATTTTTAGTTCAGCAGTGATTCAAATGTTATAGCTTTTTGATCTCCTTAGAAAATGTATAAAATTATTATATTACATTTCAGGTATGATGGGATAAAAAAGCATGTTTAACTGGAAGCATCTGTTCAGGGTGACAATCACAGAAATGAAGAAGCTATGATTATGTAATTAGATTGTTTTGACTATTAATTTGTTTGAGTACACAATTTCAAGATAAATCCAATTTGCTGAATTTAAAATCATGCTGTCTGTAAAAGTTTGTTCACTGGAGATAGTTAAAATATGTAATATTGTTGTTTGGAAATATTGTAATAATAACTGTCTGCCAGACAATAAGACTAGTAGCTTATGACTTTTCCTTATATATTTTTAAATATTTCCCACATTTTCAAAAGAATTGCAAAAATTGATAAAGAAAAATTAAATTAAATTCTGATGTTTACTAATCTAGAGGGCAAGTAAATAAGTACACATTTGTATTTTTTATTTTTATATATATATATATATATAAACATTCTGGGGCCGAATTATCATGCTCCGATTGGAGCTTGATGCCCCTTGTTTCCGGCGAGCCTTCTAAAGACCGCTGCTCCATAACTTGTCCTCTTGCTCTGAGGCGGCGGACAGAAATCAACCCGATCGAATACGATCAGGTTGATTGACACCTTCTGCTAGCGGCCGGTTGGCTGGAAATCTGCAGGGAGCGGTATTGCACAAGCAGTTCTGGTGAACTGCTTGTGCAATGATAAATGACGACAGCATAGGCTGTCGGCATTTATCAATGTGAAGCGGACATTATACGCTACATCGTATCCTGTCTGCTCCTCGCACTTTGATAAATATGCCCCATTGTATTAAAAGATATATGTAAATCTATGTATGTGTGTGTTTATTGATTTTATATATTTTATTCTACTGACCCAAGCGGATAAAAAAATTACTTTATAGAGTTTACTCTTTTTTTTTAAATGTATACTTACTATAGAGTCTCCTGCATCATTCAGGAAGCAGGAAAGCCCAGTAGCGGCAAAAGTAATGGGATGAAAATTACAACCCACATCTGATGCAGTTAAAGGGGCAATGTACTGTAAAATAGTTTTTCCTTAATGTGTTTCCAATTACTAGTTATACCAGCTGCAGAGGCGTTCAACCTGTACAAGTACTGGCCAATATATAATAACATATAAAATATAAAATAAAATATATGTAGAAAAATGCAATCTAAATAATAGTCAAAAAGTTACACAGTCACCAGTAAATAATCCCAGATGAAAATGGCTCTTTTCATTTATGGACACCAAGCATTAAATATCTACGAGCTCTCTTAGTCGAGTGCATCTTCAGCTTCACTGAAGGGTTCTACTTCTTAGTGTAGATGCAAGCATTTCTGAAAGATAGTAGACATCACCTCTCCGACTCAAGATACTTTAATCGATGAAATAGCACACATACATATATGAACTTAAAGGGACAGTCAAGTCCAAAAAAAACTTTCATTATTCAAATGGGACATGTCATTTTAAACAACTTTCCAATTTACTTTTATCACCAATTTTGCTTTGTTCTCTTGGTATTCTTAGTTAAAGCTAAACCTAGGCGGTTTATATGCTAATGTCTTAGACCTTGAAGGCCGCCTCTAATCTAAATAGATTTTGACAGTTTTTCACCACTAGAGGGCGTTAGTTCATGTGTTTCATATAGATAACATTAAGCTCATGCACGTTATTTTACTGAAGAGTGAGCACTGATTGGCTAAAATGCAAGTCTGTCGAAAGCTGTACAAGAGTGACCTAGTCACAGAGAGGGCGCTTAAGAGCAGTGGTTCATGTAACTATAGCAAAAATAAATAAACAAATATTGCATCACAAAAACCTAATAACGAATAAATGACATAGAAAATTAACTTGTAACAATAACTTTGTAACAATAAAAACCTTCAAAAAGTTCACTTGTAATTCAAAAAGGTATGAATGTCCTCTTAAAGTAATTCCTTCAAAAAAAGAGAGAAATGATTGCTGGGATGGCTGCCTCCTCCTCACTGTAGGGTCCAGGTCAAACTAGAGAAAATGAAGAAGAATAGAGGGGCGCTTCATGTGTGGTATCGTCAAGTACACAACAAACAATAAACACAACTCAGGCCAAATGGGTACTCACTTGTTCCCAAAGCACACTCATGTGCTGGTAGAGACCGGCTGCAGAATTATAGAGGTGTGACAGCTCACCCACTTTAAAGCGCTCTTAGCGAGAGGTGTTGGTAATACTCACGGAGCACACCAATGTGCTTGTGGAAGCAGGCTGCAGATTGATGTAGGTGTGGCAGCTCACCCAAACAAATGGTAACTTAGTAGTGATGTCGCAGGTATACAGAGATACCAATTAGCTCACTCAGGTATTGAGCTGATCTCTTGTATGTGGGTCTAGGCAGATGGTGGGTAGAATAAAATCCACTCAAGGAGTTAAAAATATAATCCAAATGTATTAAAAACACAAAATCTTAAAAACAACAACAACACAATAGTTGCTGATAAAAAGTGGATAATGGGGTGTCAAGTGGTCCCCCAATATTGCAACGCGTTTCTCGGTTCACAGACCATTTCATCAGGCATAAAAAACATATCTACCCATCACTTCCTTATATACCCTACTACTAAACATTTGAACCTCCCTAAAGTGAGTTGTGATTCTCAATTAATTGATGTGGTACACCTGTACAGGGAGTGCAGAATTATTAGGCAAGTTGTATTTTTGAGGATTCATTTCATTATTGAACAACAACCATGTTCTCAATGAACCCAAAAAACTCATTAATATCAAAGCTGAATAGTTTTGGAAGTAGTTTTTAGTTTGTTTTTAGTTATAGCTATTTTAGGGGGATATCCGTGTGTGCAGGTGACTATTACTGTGCATAATTATTAGGCAACTTAACAAACAACAAATATATACCCATTTCAATTATTTATTTTTACCAGTGAAACCAATATAACATCTCAACATTCACAAATATACATTTCTGACATTCAAAAACAAAACAAAAACAAATCAGTGACCAATATAGCCACCTTTCTTTGCAAGGACACACAAAAGCCTGCCATCCATGGATTCTGTCAGTGTTTTGATCTGTTCACCATCAACATTGCGTGCAGCAGCAACCACAGCCTCCCAGACACTGTTCAGAGAGGTGTACTGTTTTCCCTCCTTGTAAATCTCACATTTGATGATGGACCACAGGTTCTCAATGGGGTTCAGATCAGGTGAACAAGGAGGCCATGTCATTAGATTTTCTTCTTTTATACCCTTTCTTGCCAGCCACGCTGTGGAGTACTTGGACGCGTGTGATGAAGCATTGTCCTGCATGAAAATCATGTTTTTCTTGAAGGATGCAGACTTCTTCCTGTACCACTGCTTGAAGAAGGTGTCTTCCAGAAACTGGCAGTAGGACTGGGAGTTGAGCTTGACTCCATCCTCAACCCGAAAAGGCCCCACAAGCTCATCTTTGATGATACCAGCCCAAACCAGTACTCCACCTTGCTGGTGTCTGAGTCGGACTGGAGCTCTCTGCCCTTTACCAATCCAGCCACGGGCCCATCCATCCGGCCCATCAAGACTCACTCTCATTTCATCAGTCCATAAAACCTTAGAAAAATCAGTCTTGAGATATTTCTTGGCCCAGCCTCGATGTTTCAGCTTGTGTGTCTTGTTCAGTGGTGGTCATCTTTCAGCCTTTCTTACCTTGGCCATATCTCTGAATATTGCACACCTTGTGTTTTGGGCACTCCAGTGATGTTGCAGCTCTGAAATATGGCCAAACTGGTGGCAAGTGGCATCTTGGCAGCTGCACGCTTGACTTTTCTCAGTTCATGGGCAGTTATTTTGCGCCTTGGTTTTTCCATACGCTTCTTGCGACCCTGTTGACTATTTTGAATGAAACGCTTGATTGTTCGATGATCACGCTTCAGAAGCTTTGCAATTTTAAGAGTGCTGCATCCCTCTGCAAGATATCTCACTATTTTTGACTTTTCTGAGCCTGTCAAGTCCTTCTTTGACCAATTTTGCAAAAAGGAAAGGAAGTTGCCTAATAATTATGCACACCTGATATAGGGTGTTGATGTCATTAGACCACACCCCTTCTCATTACAGAGATGCACATCACCTAATATGCTTAATTGGTAGTAGGCTTTCGAGCCTATACAGATTGGAGTAAGACAACATGCATAAATAGGATGATGTGGTCAAAATACTAATTTGCCTAATAATTCTGCACTCCCTGTATAGATTGAACCAATTCTCTGAATTGTAGGGGAAATGTTGCTCTCCTGCATATATGTGTGAATAAATATTATGTTTGCAATTTCAAATATATGCTATGCATTCTAATCAATTCCAATATATAATAATAAATACAATATTTATATACACATATACATATACCCCCGAAATTGCTGGCATGTGTACAAATTCCCCAAATAGTGTAAACAATGAACAGGTGAACATCCCCCCTTTCCTTTTCCCTTTTGTGTTGATGGAAAGTTCTGCCTTTTGTTTATCTATTAAAGGTGTGCATGTGCCCTGCGTAATAGAAATTTTTTTGCAAGTCAATAAATACAAATTTAAGTATGTACGTTCATTTGTGTCATCAGATCAACTACTAGTATCACGATCTATTTAACTCTTATTTATTTTTTGGTCCTATTCCAAACAGATCGTGAACAAATTCTATGTTGTGTGTTATTTGCAAAAGCGTAAATGCTTCCATCCTATTGGTTCCTGTTAATATCATTCTATTGGTTATGATCGTATGACGTGGGGATCAAAGTTTCAACACCCCCCTTCCCCCTCCAATGATTGTGAGAAGTGTTGTCTTGCAAATTAGCATATCGGATTGCCCCCCCCCCCTGAATTTATATGCAGTTATGACAGTTGTGGAACATGTGTGAACTACTTACACAATACAAGTAAAACCAACAATAATGATCTGAGATGTGAGTCCGCTCCCCCGCCCCAATGTCCGCTAATCTATAACGGCTTGAAAACTATGGTTTGAAACCTATTATAGCCGGTAACCTCCCTGATTTTTCTAGTGCAGTCTTATGTAATTATATAATATAAAATGTTTTTATTCTCCCCATTGTCCTCTATAATGGGTGTGTTCAATGTGGCCAATCAATGTCTTTCTATGCGTTTGTCAGTGATTGGTCGAAGTGCCGATGTTACCTTGGCAACTGTTATAATCATAACAATGATGTATCTCTATGTCTATGTCTTGTTTGGCGTATTTGCATTAATATCATAAAGGAAAAAACACACAAATGTTTCCTCACTTTTAACTTTTTAGTGGGTGACAATATCGCAATGTGCTGCTATGGTATAATGGGTGTGTTCAATGTGACCAATCACTGTCTTTCTATGCATTTGTCAGTGATTGGTCAAGTGTCGATGGTACCTTAGTAACTGTTATAATCATAACAATGATGTATCTCTATGTCTACATTGTTTGGCGTATTTATATTTATTTCATCATAAAAGAAAAAAGGAAAAAAGAAAAAATAGTTTCCTCACTTTTTACTTTTTAGTGAGTGACAATATAGCAATGTGTTGCTGTGGTATATAAAGCATTAATGTGGTGGTTTACACTTTAAGGCTTTTTTGACTAAACAACATTAAGGTGTATACGAATACTCCATCTAAGCTAGACTTGAAGTGATCAGTGTATGGCTCTTGCCCTAAAAACAAACATTTATATGTTACGAGTCTTAGCTCGACAATGTGACCTATAAACCTAATAAAGTATATTCCAAATAACTGTACTAAATGAACTTCTGGTGCTTGTGTATGAATGCTGGTTAAACCAGGAAATATAAAGTTCCAAGGGAAGAGAAATGTTTTACTAACAAGAACACAAAAATATGTGTCTAAAAGAGTGTAAGGGAAAATGGGAAACAGATTATTATAAAAATATCCAGCATAAAACTGCTATAATTTATAATACCAACTGGGAGGCAAACCTGGTATTCTATGGCCGTTACATTGATGACCTCATTTTTATTTGGGAGGGCACCACAGGAGAAGCAATTTCATTTATTAACCATTTAAACTCAAATGATAAGGGTCTGTCTTTCACACACAATCTGCAGAAAGAAAAAATAGAGTTCTTAGATGTTTGTCTTGAGTGGGGTGACGGGGGGATGTTGTGTCTTCCACCTTTTTTAAAGAAGTTGATAGTAATAACTTTTTACACTTCTCCAGTAATCATCTGAAAAGTTGGAAGACCAACATCCCCTACAGCCAATTCAGGCACATTAGAAGGAACTGTAGTACCCTTACCCTTTATGACCAACAGTCAAAAATACTGTGCAATAGATTTAAAGAGAAAGGCTATCCTGATAAATTAATAGAAGATAGCCTTTTAAAGGCAAGAAATGACAACAGACATAATATCTTAACTCCGAAACATCTAGATCCGATTACATCAGCTAACAATGGCCCTAAAGAACCACTTTTCATTACTCAATTTAATTCTGAACACATTTTTATTAAGAAAACCCTTAGGAAACACTGGCCAATAATAATGAAAGATCCAATTTTAAAATATAACATCACTAATAATCCGCGTGTGGTTTTTCGAAGAGCACCCACTCTGAAACAACTGGCCCCGAGTAAAGTAGTTATATCCAAAAAGAACCATATACATCACCCCACACTTAATGTAAATAAAAGAATTAAGGCAGGAGTATTTAGGTGTAACAAAACACGATGCCACATGTGTAGTTACATCACACATGGGCATACATCTGTGAAATGTCACACTACAGGGGAAATATTCCCCATTAAAAATAGAATAGACTGTGGTACGGAATATGTGATTTACGTTCTGACCTGCAGATGTGGCCTACAATACCTGGGCCGCACCTGCAGGAAGATACGTACGAGGTGGAGTGAACACCTCAGAAATATTAAAAAATTATCACTTAAACACAGTGTATCCAGGCACAGTACAATCCAACATTTCGGACATCAACACACATATGATATAACTCCACTTGAACACATACCCTTACAAATAGGTCTTAATAGGTACACTCGTTTGCGCCAGAGGGAAACATACTGTATTTACAAATTCCAGTCCCTGTTCCCCTCTGGTCTAAATGAAGTCATTGATCTGGCAGTCTTCTAGATCTTCAGTTATTGCTTTCCATATGTTAATGTCATTTCTATTTTCATTCATTATTTAGATGTTCACATCACACCGTCAAGTACACATATTATTAAGTACACTTATTATTAATGTTGATATCCTAACTATAGCATTTTCATGCTGGTTTATCACATTCCCATGCTGGATTTAATAATAATTTTTCTCCCTTCACCTTACACTTTTTTAGACACAACCATTTCCTTTTTCCCCAGGAACTTTATATTTTCCTATTTAACCAGCATCAATAAGTACATTTACTATTAATATCGATATCCTAATTATAGCAGTTTTATGCTGGATTATTTATAATAATCTGTTTCCCGTTTTCCCTTACACTCTTTTAGACACATATTTTTGTGTTCTTGTTAGTAAAACATTTCTCTTCCCTTGGCACTTTATATTTCCTGGTTTAACCAGCATTCATACACAAGCACCAGAAGTTCATTTAGTACAGTTATTTGGAATATACTTTATTAGGTTTATAGGTCACATTGTCGAGCTAAGACTCGTAACATATAAATGTTTGTTTTTAGGGCAAGAGCCATACACTGATCACTTCAAGTCTAGCTTAGATGGAGTATTCGTATGCACCTTAATGTCGTTTAGTCAAAAAAGCCTTAAAGTTTAAACCACCACATTAATGCTTTATATACCACAGCAACACATTGCTATATTGTCACTCACTAAAAAGTCAAAAGTGAGGAAACTATTTTTTCTTTTTTTCTTTTATGATATCAATATAAATACGCCAAACAATGTAGACATAGAGATACATCATTGTTATGATTATAACAGTTGCCAAAGTAACATCGACACTTCGACCAATCACTGACAAACGCATAGAAAGACATTGATTGGCCACATTGAACACACCTATTATAGAGAACAATGGGGAGAATAAAAACATTTTATATTATATAATTACATAAGACTGCACTAGAAAAATCAGGGAGGTTATCGGCTATAATAGGTTTCAAACCATAGTTTTCAAGCTGTTATAGATTAGCGGACATTGGGGAGGGGGAGCGGACTCACATCTCAGATCGTTATTGTTGGTTTTACTTGTATTGTGTAGGTAGTTCACACATGTTCCACAACTGTCATAACTGCATATAAATTCAGGGGAGGCCAATCCGATATGCTAATTTGCAAGACAACACTTCTCACAATCATTGGAGGGGGAAGGGGGGTGTTGAAACTTTGATCCCCACGTCATACGATCATAACCAATAGAATGATATTAACAGGAACCAATAGAATGGGAGCATTTACGCTTTTGCAAATAACACACGACATAGAATTTGTTCACGATCTGTTTGGAATAGGACCAAAAAATAAATAAGAGTTAAATAGATCGTGATACTAGTAGTTGATCTGATGACACAAATGAACGTACATACTTAAATTTGTATTTATTGACTTGCAAAAAAATTTCTATTACGCAGGGCACATGCACACCTTTAATAGATAAACAAAAGGCAGAACTTCCCATCAACACAAAAGGGAAAAGGAAAGGGGGGATGTTCACCTGTTCATTGTTTACACCATTTGGGGAATTTGTACACACGCCAGCAATTTCGGGGGTATATGTATATGTGTATATAAATATTGTATTTATTATTATATATTGGAATTGATTAGAATGCATAGCATATATTTGAAATTGCAAACATAATATTTATTCACACATATATGCAGGAGAGCAACATTTCCCCTACAATTCAGAGAATTGGTTCAATCTATACAGGTGTACCACATCAATTAATTGAGAATCACAACTCACTTTAGGGAGGTTCAAATGTTTAGTAGTAGGGTATATAAGGCAGCAATGGGTAGATATGTTTTTTATGCCTGATGAAATGGTCTGTGAACCGAGAAACGCGTTGCAATATTGGGGGACCACTTGACACCCCATTATCCACTTTTTATCAGCAACTATTGTGTTGTTGTTGTTTTAAGACTTTGTGTTTTTAATAAATTTGGATTATATTTTTAACTCCTTGAGTGGATTTTATTCTACCCACCATCTGCCTAGACCCACATACAAGAGATCAGCTCAATACCTGAGTGAGCTAATTGGGATCTCTGTATACCTGCGACATCACTACTAAGTTACCATTTGTTTGGGTGAGCTGCCACACCTACATCAATCTGCAGCCTGCTTCCACAAGCACATTGGTGTGCTCCGTGAATATTACCAACACCTCTCGCTAAGAGCGCTTTAAAGTGGGTGAGCTGTCACACCTCTATAATTCTGCAGCCGGTCTCTACCAGCACATGAGTGTGCTTTAGGAACAAGTGAGTACCCATTTGGCCTGAGTTATGTTTATTGTTTGTTGTGTACTTGACGATACCACACATGAGGCGCCCCTCTATTCTTCTTCATTTTCTGAAGTCTGTCGAAAGAACTGAAATAAGGAGCAGTCTGCAGAGGCTTAGATACAAGGTAATTACAGAGGTAAAACGCGTATTATTATAACTGTGTTGGTTATGCAAAACTGGGGAATGGGTAATAAAGGAATTAACTATCTTTTAAAACAACAACAATTCTGGTGTTGACTGTCCCTTTAAGAAACTTGAAAACAACTTTTCAATATCAGTCTGTATGTTCTAAAATGTCTGTTAGAAACGGAGCTTACCAATTTCTCCTCCTGTGTCAATCCGGCTACCCTCCCCGGGAATAGGCGAGTTTCAGGCAACTCCAATTTCTTATCTAGTTCCCAAAAAGGAGGTAGTTACTGGATTAACAAGTATGTGGGCTCCTGCACAGACCCTATACGCGTGTAATTGGTCTTCAGTGCAGACTTTCTCATGAGGATAAAAGACCGATTTATAGAACGCCCACTTGGCTTCCTTTTAACTGTGCGTTGACAGAAAATGTTTTCTGTGTAGTAACACTTCAAATTCTGCATATGTATATTCAGTTTCACTTTATATTCACTAGATTTTTCACACTGGGAAATATCGGCACTGAAAAGCAGGTGAGACTAAAATGGCAGAAGAGAAATAGCTAAAATGGAGGACAATATTTCGAATATTAAAAACCCACGTCAATGTTTTTCTGTAAAATACAGGTTACTTCTATAGAACGCTTGGTAAACTCTCACGGAACGCCTAAATATGCGTCATGTCTGTGATCTACTTTGTTAATAAATACAAAAAAACACTGACTATTAAAACTATAGGAGCTTAGGTATTGTATAGTATAAGGTTAAAATATGTACAGTATGTAAACTTTAAACGTGATTGTACTAATCTTCTATTGTGCCCTTAGGTGTGTATTTTTACTTATTTTAATATTACGATTGCAAGTTGTTAAAATTTATATTTACATTGTATTGAGAACTTCCATTGCTACAGTGCTATCGCAATATTATAAATAAAACATAATCACACAATAGTGATCGCAATTTTATGAAATATGAATATTACAAACGCAAAAACGCAATCACAATATTCATATTTCATAACATTGCAATTGTTTTCTACAATAATATATATCTAAATAGATGTGTATTAATATTAATATAAAACACGTTTGCTACAGCGCAATAGCAATATTATAAGTAAAACATGATCAAGTTATTGCAATTTTATGGAATATGAATATAAGAAAAACCCCATCACAATATTGGGAAATATTAATGTTGGCGAATGCGCGTTCTCAATGAAATGTAAATATGACTATTGAAAATGCGCAATCGCAATCTTAAAATAAGTAAAATGCATGCCTAAAGATACAATAGAAGATTAGTACAATAACGTTTACAGTTTACATACATGTTCTAACTTTATATTGTACCATAGATATACATTAAACAATGTATATACGTATTTCATATACACCAAATTCCCTAGTTTCTATAGGTGTATTATTGATAGATTTAATTCACCATTGTATTGTACCAACAGGGGTTAAGTTTCTGTTGAGACATATAAATTGTAATGTCATACTGTTTTAAGGGATCATTCACATTACATCTTCCATGTAGATGGCAATGTTGCTTAAAGGGACAGTCTAGTCAAAATTAAACTTTCATGATTCAGATAGGGCATGCAATTTTAAACAACTTTCCAATGTACTTTTATCATCAAATTTGCTTTGTTCCCTTGGTGGTATTTTTTAAAAGCTAAACCTAGGAAGGCTCAAACTGATTTTAAACCATTGAAAACCGCCTCCTAACTCAGAGCATTTTGAAAGTTTTTCACAGTTAGACAGTACTAGTTCATGTGTCTCATGTAGATAACATTGTGCTTACTCCCGTGGAGTTATTTAGGAGTCTGCACTGATTGGCTAAACTTCATGTCTCTCAAAAGCAGAACTGAATTTATTGTTTATTTACTTGAATGTAGCATGTGTTCCCTCCAATACGTCGGACAAACGACGAGGGAGCTCAGATCTAGGGTTAGGGAGCATATCAATGATACCAAGAATTACAATAAGGACTCTGCCGTAGCGAGACATTTTAATCAGGTACATTTCATCCATGAGGCCCTGATCACAGTCACAGTGATAGATAAGGTAGAATCTCCAATTAGAGGGGGGAACAAATGTAAATTGTTACAGAAACGTGAGTTATACTGGATACACAAACTCAAAACTGTAACTCCCTCAGGTTTGAATAGAGAGTGGGATATGTCTTATTACTTTGAATAGTGGCTTTCTTTATTTGGTTCCCTTACTCATACCTTATTTACTCTAATGTTGTGATGTCTGAAATAAAAGTGAGTATCTAAGTGAACCACAGCTGCTGAGATAAATGTAATTTTAGTAAGTGTGTTTGCAGAGATTGTTATTTGGGTGGTAACATCAATTACAATATATGTAATGTGAGAACCCACAGTTAATCAATGCAGTTTAATAGTTGGTGAAGGATGCTGTGGATATTCTATAGCTGCCACATGTGAATAAATCACTGAATAAATGCAGCAGCATAAGCACAAGTCACCAATGAAAAAGGTGTTAACACAGAGAAAAATATAACAACTGAGGTGTAATTAGTATGACACTGAGTAGATCGATCACAGTGTAATATAATGTATTAAGTGTGTATTGCTGAAACATATAACAAGTAAGTGGCTGAATGAGGTACCTGAGCAGTTAAAGCTTAACTGCAGGAGAAAGAACTTAGTGCGAGCAAACAGACTCAGTCCACGAGATGCGGCAAAGGTTCGCGTGTGACGTCACCGCTCCGATACTTCCCGGGATTAGTGAAACAGCTGACAAGAGGCTTAGAGTTCCGTAGCTGAACAGAGAGTTCTGAGGTTGCTTCAAAGGAGGCTGGGAAGGAGTGCAGACAATACAAACTACAATCCAATACCAAGCAAAGAGTAGTGTGGGAGGAGGCCTTTTATAGGCTGGATGTCAGACTATTAAAGAAACAGTACTATTTGCAAGTGAGTTAATACAATAACTGCATAGAATAGCAGATGAATAGCTGTGTACATGACAGGACTCCCTCCTCAAGGAGCCAGGAACGGGGTCTATCAGGATTCCTCTGATGGAACCGAGAAATGAGTCGAGGGGCCGAGATATTACTGGCAGGTTCCCAGGAGTCATCCTCTTCTGAATACCCCTTCCACCTTATAAGATATTGCAGGATGCCACGGTAGATTCTGGAATCTAGAATGGAGTGAACCTCATATTCGATGTTAGGGTCAACAGATACCTGCGGTAGAGGTTGTTGGGAAGAGCCCCCCCGAACCGTCCGGTATGGTTTCAGGAGGGAGACATGAAATGTCAGATGTATTTTGAGGTTAATAGGCAGTTGAATACGCACAGCATTGTCATTGATGATTTTGATGATAGGAAAAGGTCCTATATATAATGGAGAGAGTTTCTTGGACGGAGTATTCATGCGCAGATTCTTGGTAGACAACCAGACAAGGTCTCCAAGGGAGTAATGTGGAGCAGGGGTTCTTCTCATGTCATAATATTTTTTATGTATCCGTTTGGCTTCCTCAATTGCATTACATACAGTGATGAAATTTGAAGCAATAGTTTGGGTTAAATTGCTGATATGAACTGAGTTGTCGTTTCCTGGTAGAAGTTGGAAAGATGGATGATAACCATAGTTAACAAAGAACGGTGTTTGCTTAGTTGTGGCATGGATGGTGTTATTGAAGACAAACTCCGCGTAAGAGAGTAGAGTTGACCAAGATTCCTGGTTGTAATGACAGTAAGTCCGTAGAAATTGTTCAACCCATTGGTTACACCTTTCAGTTTGGCCATTGGTCTGAGGATGATATGATGATGAGAGCTTTTTTTCAATCGAAAATGATTTACAGAATTCTGCCCGAAGAGTGCTGGTAAATTTCGATCCGCGGTCTGTGAGAATCCTTTGTGGTAATCCATGTAACTTGAAAACATGGGTAAGGAGAACTTGTATGGTTTCAACAGCTGTTGGTAGTTTATGATATGGAATGAGATGTATCATTTTACTAAACAAATCTACAACCACTATTATGGTGATGTTATTAGAAGATCTGGGTAGGTCAACAATGTAGTCCATTGCGATATCAAGCCATGGTCTGTTGGGTGTAGAAATTGGTAGCAACAATCCATAGGGTGACTGTTTTGTTCGTTTTGAAGTGGCACAAACTGAACAGCTGTTAATATAGTCCGAGATGTCGTTGGTCATGTTGGGCCACCAGTATGATCTTTTTATCATCTCCTGCGTTTTAACAATGCCACTGTGGCCAGCTAATCGAGAATTGTGTGCAGAATGCAACAGAGTTGCTCTTATGGAAGAAGGTACATATAATTTACCCTGGTGATGGTATAGGGCATCAGAGTTTAGTTGTAATAAATGAAGAGGTTTCGTTGTATCCTTTTGTTGTTCTCGGCGCAATAAGGGAATGGAATCTATTAGAAAGAGTAGAAATTTGTCTTCAGGTATCACAGACTGGGGAGAGTGGGTGTAGCAATCTTTTGGTGGTAATCGTGATAGTGCGTCTGCCTTCCGATTTTTCGCAGCGGGTCTGTAGGTTATAAGAAAATCGAATCTAGAAAAATAAAGATTCCAACGAACCTGTCTGGCTGTAAGAGTTTTGGTAGACTTCAAGTATTGTAGGTTACGGTGATCTGTGTAAACTATGGTTGGGTATGTAGCTCCCTCGAGTAGTGCAGTACTTTGAAGTGAACTGTAAACTAAGTGTGGACCAAGATATGTGGGGGTCATGTAAGCATAACCATTGTAAACCTAGGATTACAGGAAAGGCAGGGGAAGTAATTACATCAAATGTTATGGATTCCCTATGGTGCTCTAGGGTGGAGACTAGAAGTGGAATGGTTTCAAATATAACCGGACCGGATGGCAATACCTCCCCATCAATTCCCCTTAAAGGTACAGGAGACGTTTTTTTAATCAGTGGTATTTTATTTATGTTAGTGAAGTTCACATCTATATATGAGGCAGAAGCACCAGAATCAAGAATCCCTGTGACGTTGGCCCGTTGTTGGTCCCACTGCAATGAAAGGGATAGGTTAAGGTAACAAGAGGAATTACTAGCAGCTTTAATGGAATGATATGGTAGAGAAGCCTTACCCTGTTTTTGTCTCTGTAGGATTGGACAGGAGTGTACAAGGTGTTCATCAGAGGCACAATACATACATAAATTTTGTGTGCGTCTTCTGAGTTTCTCCTGGTTGGTTAATGGCCCTTTAAGAAAACCAATCTCCATAGGCTCGCTGGTAGACTTTTGGGCAGTATAGGTGGAGCTTGTGGACGGTGATTTTCTAGTACTGCTGTCATGGGGAGTTTTTTCACTTTGTCTCTCTCTTAGGCGCCTGTCAATACTAATACTTAAATTTATCAAGTCTTCCAAGGTTGGTGGAAGATCTGAGCGACAGAGTTCATCCTTTATAGCATCTGAAAGTCCCAGCCGGAACTGGTTTCTTAATGCTAAATTGTTCCATTGTGTGTCTTTTGCCCATTTTTTAAAATCCACTATATAATCCTCCACATCCCTTCTCCTCTGCTTTAAAGATCTCATAGCTGTTTCAGCCGTCAACTGCTTGTATGGGTCATCATACAGTTGAGCTAAAGCAGAGAAGAAAGAATCCAGAGAATTGAGGATATCATCATTGCTTTCTAGGACATTATTTGCCCAACTTCTAGGCTCAGCTCTTAAGTAGGAAATAGCAGTCATAACTTTGATTCTGTCTGTGGGATAAGTATAGGGCTTTAAAGTAAAAAGCAACAAACAGGCATTTTTGAAATCCCTAAACATTTTCCTGTCACCTGTAAAAACGTCAGGTAAACTAAGTTGAGGTTCCTGGAAACGTGATTTTGTCTCTACAAAGTCCTTTATATAAGCTTTAAGAGCATTATTTTCTTGTTTTAAAGTATTCAGCCCATCAGTCAGCAATTCCACTTTATGAGTGAGTGTCTGAATCTGTGTAGTGATCTCAGCTGGATCCATGTTTTTAATCAGGCTTGGTATTCTGTGATGTCTGAAATAAAAGTGAGTATCTAAGTGAACAACAGCTGCTGAGATAAATGTAATTTTAGTAAGTGTGTTTGCAGAGATTGTTATTTGGGTGGTAACATCAATTACAATATATATAATGTGAGAACCCACAGTTAATCAATGCAGTTTAATAGTTGGTGAAGGATGCTGTGGATATTCTATAGCTGCCACATGTGAATAAATCACTGAATAAATGCAGCAGCATAAGCACAACAAGTCACCAATGAAAAAGGTGTTAACACAGAGAAAAATATAACAACTGAGGTGTAATTAGTATGACACTGAGTAGATCGATCACAGTGTAATATAATGTATTAAGTGTGTATTGCTGAAACATATAACAGGTAAGTGGCTGAATGAGGTACCTGAGCAGTTAAAGCTTAACTGCAGGAGAAAGAACTTAGTGCGAGCAAACAGACTCAGTCCACGAGATGCGGCAAAGGTTCGCGTGTGACGTCACCGCTCCGATACTTCCGGGATTAGTGAAACAGCTGACAAGAGGCTTAGAGTTCCGTAGCTGAACAGAGAGTTCTGAGGTTGCTTCAAAGGAGGCTGGGAAGGAGTGCAGACAATACAAACTACAATCCAATACCAAGCAAAGAGTAGTGTGGGAGGAGGCCTTTTATAGGCTGGATGTCAGACTATTAAAGAAACAGTACTATTTGCAAGTGAGTTAATACAATAACTGCATAGAATAGCAGATGAATAGCTGTGTACATGACAAATGTACAGTATTTCATCCTGGGACAATAAAATATTGATTCTAAATAATCAGTTTTGGTATATCCAATACTCCAAATATCACAGAAGTGCTATCTATGTATAATTCTCTACTTCATTTTAAAATACACTTTAGTGGGTTTCAAATTTATTGGTTACCTTCCAATGTGACAATGACTTTTTTGTGATATATATTCATTTAAGGCAGCGAATACAACTAACATGCCACCACATGTCCAATGGTGTATTTACATTATTTTGTTTTAAAAATGCTTTTGTTTAGTTTAAATAATAGCCATTTTTTGCTCTAGGTATAGTTTAGTATTTAATTTAATTTATTAATGCATTAATGTATTAATTCATTTGAGTAATATTTAGGCTGTTCAAACTTCTATGCATGCTCTATTGATGTGCTTCAATATTTGGAGTTAGCTTTTCCTTCTTTCTTCCATGTGTCTCCCTCTTTCTCTCCTTTAATGTAAAGGTTTTTGTGTACTGTCTTTTTAAATTGTACATAGCCTGCTATTGGGTATGGCTCCTTTAAAAGGAAAGGGCCATACCATGAACACCTGTCCTATGATTAAGTGCCGTGTTTGGCACGAAACATGTTAGGATGTGCCTGTACCTTGTTTTTAAATTGCATTAATAAATTTTGGATTTTTTACATGCCACACCGCTAGTGCAGCTGATTACCTTTTTTTCAGTAACTTTCCAATGTACTTTTATCATCAAATTTGCTTTGTTCCCTTGGTGGTATTTTTTAAAAGCTAAACCTAGGAAGGCTCAAACTGATTTTAAACCATTGAAAACCGCCTCCTAACTCAGAGCATTTTGAAAGTTTTTCACAGTTAGACAGTACAAGTTCATGTGTCTCATGTAGATAACATTGTGCTCACTCCCGTGGAGTTATTTAGGAGTCTGCACTGATTGGCTAAACTTCATGTCTCTCAAAAACACTGAGATAGGGGGGCAGTCTGCAGAGGCTTAGATACAAGGTAATCACAGAGGTAAAACATATATTAATATAACTGTGCTGGATATGTAAAACTGGTGAATGGGTAATAAAGAGATTATATATCTTTTTAAATAATAAAAAATCTGGTGTAGACTGTCCCTTTAAATGTATGGTAAGATGCCTCTCGGTGATACTGCCTTAAAACAGTACCATCAACCCTTTTAAATATCTTGCTGCCTCGTGGCACTTTCAGTCATTAAAGACTTAAGGGCTGATTCTCTATAGTTCTCTGGGCTGGTGATATTTTGTAAGACTGCTCGCCAGCCCTTGTATTTCTCTGATGGAATTCTATTAATCTTGCTAAGGGGACGTATACTGCATTTTCTTATAGGAAGGAGGTGCATACATTATGAAAGTGCACAATTAAATTTGTCATTTAAAAATCAAAGAAAACGAATCATTAAACCATTCCTATAAAAATATGCAGGAAAAAAATTGTATTGTTACGGTTTAGCAAAAATCATAACAAAATTCTTCACCAAAAAATTGTATTTTATAAAAAAAATTAAATTTGTATGTAAATTACACAGGAATAAATCATATTAAATATGCAAAAAAAGCATAGGAATTACAAAGCGTAATTGTTGCTTTTGCAAAAGTGTCTGGTAATTGAGAATCAAGTTCAGGGGAAATATGTTACACCTAATCACATCACATATATAGGAGAATATTGAGTGTAACAGGAATAAAGTAATTTTTTTATATTGGAGCAAAGCTTCACCACCTACTGGACAGAGTTGTAACGTCATTATTCAATGCTCAAAAGTTCTAATATACAAATCGTAGATTGCATCCTAATGGGGTAAACAAAAATCATTAAATTAAATCAAAGAAATAAGTTGATATAATGCCAGACTGCCAGTTCTGTGGCCCGATCTAATAATGTGAGTCAATCTTAAATATGTATAGAAGTCCTTTACGGTGTGTCTATTTTCTAAGAAGTTGCATGCCACTGGTCGTTCACCACTTCACAGAAAATGAACACACCATAGAAGACTTGAGGTTCATCCTTATTAATCACGTGCCCTCCTTAAAAAGAGGGGGTGATCATAGAGGTAGACTGTGGGAGGCAATGTGGATTTCTACATTTCACACTTTATCCACAAGGGGACTAAACATGCACATTGACTGGCATTATTTCATTCAAGCTGCCTCACTTTCACATGATGAGGTCCCACTCCAAGCGGATTATAAATCTGTTATGGTAGGTAGACTTGGATAACACTTGTGGTGCTGTTTTACCCGCTTAATACGTACTCTTCTTTTAACTCTGGCATAACTTGTGGTCCTCTGCCAATTAACATATGTAAGCAGTCCTTTCCACCCTCATCCTACTACACTAACAATCAGTTGAACAACTGAAAATGTACAGGTTTTACATTTTTGTCCTTTAGAAAAATTGTTCCCATTTTAAATATTTGTATTCCTTTCATCTGTTGCCAGATATATATTTTTTACATTGTAAAAAAATAAACAAGGAAAGACAGCGCCTCATAGTGCAGATAAGTTTCTCTTTTATTTTTTAGATACACTGACTGATCACGCAGTTTCAAGACCAGCAGCCTATAGTATTAACTTGCCATTATTACACCGGAGTTTCCATTAAACGTTTGCAATACCGCTTACAACTATCTTTTTGGACTCTCTACGAAAAGCAAGATAAACTTTTGTATTCATTTATTTATATGTTTATTTCAATATGTTTAGTTATAGATTGTGAGTGCATATATTGCAAGTTTTAGCCGAGTTTTGGTATTCTTACCATTTCATTATTTATTCTGCATCTTTTTATGTTTTTTACTATATACAACAATTTTTTATTTATTATTTTATTGAATTAATTTATTCATTATTTTATTTAGGTTTTTGTTTTTTATTGGGTTTGTTACTATTTTTTAATTTTTTAATTTTTTAATTATAGTGATCTAACAGCTATATTGTTCTATTACTATTTCAACACAAATTGGGGTTTTATTTGGCGCACTCTATTACTATACACCTGTATAGCTTTCCCATTTTTTACATTGTACCTATAGTACAGAATACCACTGTAGTATATTTCTACTTGTAATCCTCATTTCCTCCTCTTTTCATAGATATGTTACAATGATTACAACAGGTGTTTAACCCGTTCTGTTTCTATACATATTTATGACTGATTCACATTATCAGATCGATCCACTGAACTGACAATCCAGCACGATATCAACTTATTTTTTCAATTTAAATGAATGATTTTCATTTACCCCATTAGGATATAATCTAAGTTTTGTATATTATAACTTTCGAGTATTGAATAAAGATGTTATAAGTCCGGCCACTAGAGTGCGGGGCTTAGATCCGGTAAAAGCAATGAAATGTCTTGCTGTTACACTGCTCAATATTTACCTATATATGTGATGTGATTAGGTGTAACATATTTCCCCTGAACTTGATTCCTAAGTACTGGACACTTGAGTTTCCGTGCGAGCCTCCGGAAACAGCAGTTATGAAGCAGTGGTCTAAAGACTGCTGCTCCATAACTTGTCCACCTGCTCTGAGGCTGTGGACATCAATCCGCCCGATCCTATATGATCGGGCTGATTGACACCCCCTGCGAATCTGCAGATGGCGGCATTGCACAAGCAGTTCACAAGAACTGCTTGTGCAATGATAAATGCAGACAGCGTATGCTGTCGGCATTTATTGATGTGCGGCGGACATGATACGCTACATCGTATCATGTCCGCTTGCACTTTCATAAATCGGCCCCATAGTATCCTTTATTAAAATGACAATACAACAAACATGAGATGTAATAATGACCTGTGGATACGATATTCACATCTTTCCATTAGAGATTCCAATGGTTCACACACTTAAGGCAGTTATTTTTGCTCAATGTTTAAATGTTTGCTTTGCACTGTTAAAGGGACACTGAACCCAATTTTTTTCTTTTGTGATTCAGATAGAGCATGCAATTTTAAGCAACTTTCTATTTTACGCCTATTATAAATTTTTCTTCGTTCTCTTGCTATCTTTATTTGAAATAAAAGCCATCTAAGCTTTTTTTGGGTTAAGAACTCTGGACAGCACTTTTTGATTGGTGGATGGATTTTTTCCACCAATCAGCAAGGACAACCCAGGTTGTTCACCAAAATGGGCCGGCATCTAAACTTAGATTCTTGCATTTCAAATAAAGATACCAAGAGAATAAAGAAAATTTGATAATAGGAGTAAATTAGAAAGTTGCTTAAAAATTCAAGCTCTATCTGAATCACAAAAGAAAAAATTTGGGTTCAGTGTCCCTTTAGCTCTGTTTGTCTGATAAAGGGACATGTGTCCCGTAATTTATCATCTTCAATAAATTGCTGCTTGCATTTGCAAGTCCAGTGAGTGTGGATTCTCTATTTTGACAAGTTAAGTCTGACACCCTGGCAGCTGTTTAAGAGAAATGTGAGTGCAGACCCCCACTAACATTTTCACATGTCCAGATGGTATTTAAAGTAATATCTTTTCATTGCATCTGAAAAAAATATCTGTTAATATAATGTATCTCTTCCCAATATTTTTGAAGCCTTTGTTTAGCTATTTATTGAAAAGCCTCCCTGTTTCCCCCGGCCAGTGAGTCTTCTATACAACTGAGCCATAGAATCTTGTGATAATGCTCTGCATACTTTGGAAGGGTGGGTAGAACAGCTTCTGATTAGTTGTGCTGCCTGTTGACAATGTAGTGAAAAAGTGCCCCAATTGGATGAATGGGCAGATAATTAATAAACATGAATTATTATTATTATTATCGGTTATTTGTAGAGCGCCAACAGAATCTGCAGCGCTAATTGTTACCAAAACTTTGGTATTAACAACCTTTATTCACTATAACTATTAAGCTACATTATAAAATATAAATATTAAGGCTCACTGTTCCTTTACCCAGACGTATAGTTGCATCTGTATATTTCACATTGATTCATTTTCCTGCAGCTTTACACAGTTAAAAAGTAAAATATTCACATATGTGAGAGTTTAAAGAATTGAGCACAGATTAGATAATTAATAATGTATCACAACATAGTTATATATATCAGGAAAATTTTATTTTATAATGGTTGGTTAAAATTTGATATACTTCACTATATAAAAAAAAATAGTGACTGGTTTCTCTGAGTGGTGTTATTAAGTATTCAATAAATTATTCAAAAGCAGTAAACTTCCAAAATAAAACCATCCATCCCCTTGAAGAATTTTGAGATATCATCAAAGGCCTCATTCATGATTAAATTGCAAAACCTCAAATTGGATATAAAGAAGTGCTATGTAAAACAGTAATTTACCATGGGAATATCACATTATTATATGTGCTGCCAGGGACTAAACTACAGAGGGTGCAGAGGTCGCAATTGCGACTGGGCCCCCAAGTGTGGGGGCCCAGCTTAAAAAAAATAAAAAAATAATAATAAATAATAAAAAACGTTGATCTGCCACTGCCTGCACTGATATCATGTGAGTGTGACATGATGCCTCACTAGTGTCTCTGACTACAGGGGTTAGTGTTTCTGTTTTACCCATTGGTGTTTATATGTGTGTGTGTATGTGACTGTGTGTGTATTTATGCATGTATGTGTGTGTGTATGTTTGTGGAACCAGCAAATTATAGACCTTTTTACTACAGCATGGGGGGGAGGGGGTAAACAGTGTCACTATACAGTACCACTATACAGGGAGTGCAGAATTATTAGGCAAATGAGTATTTTGACCACATCATCCTCTTTATGCATGTTGTCTTACTCCAAGCTGTATAGGCTCGAAAGCCTACTACCAATTAAGCATATTAGGTGATGTGCATCTCTGTAATGAGAAGGGGTGTGGACTAATGACATCAACACCCTATATCAGGTGTGCATAATTATTAGGCAACTTCCTTTCCTTTGGCAAAATGGGTCAAAAGAAGGACTTGACAGGCTCAGAAAAGTCAAAAATAGTGAGATATCTTGCAGAGGGATGCAGCACTCTTAAAATTGCAAAGCTTCTGAAGCGTGATCATCGAACAATCAAGCGTTTCATTCAAAATAGTCAACAGGGTCGCAAGAAGCATGTGGAAAAACCAAGGCGCAAAATAACTGCCCATGAACTGAGAAAAGTCAAGCGTGCAGCTGCCAAGATGCCACTTGCAACCAGTTTGGCCATATTTCAGAGCTGCAACATCACTGGAGTGCCCAAAAGCACAAGGTGTGCAATACTCAGAGACATGGCCAAGGTAAGAAAGGCTGAAAGACGACCACCACTGAACAAGACACACAAGCTGAAACGTCAAGACTGGGCCAAGAAATATTTCAATACTGATTTTTCTAAGGTTTTATGGACTGATGAAATGAGAGTGAGTCTTGATGGGCCAGATGGATGGGCCCGTGTCTGGATTGGTAAAGGGCAGAGAGCTCCAGTCCGACTCAGACGCCAGCAAGGTGGAGGTGGAGTACTGGTTTGGGCTGGTATCATCAAAGATGAGCTTGTGGGGCCTTTTCGGGTTGAGGATGGAGTCAAGCTCAACTCCCAGTCCTACTGCCAGTTTCTGGAAGACACCTTCTTCAAGCAGTGGTACAGGAAGAAGTCTGCATCCTTCAAGAAAAACATGATTTTCATGCAGGACAATGCTCCATCACACGCGTCCAAGTACTCCACAGCGTGGCTGGCAAGAAAGGGTATAAAAGAATAAAATCTAATGACATGGCCTCCTTGTTCACCTGAACTGAACCCCATTGAGAACCTGTGGTCCATCATCAAATGTGAGATTTACAAGGAGGGAAAACAGTACACCTCTCTGAAGAGTGTCTGGGAGGCTGTGGTTGCTGCTGCACGCAATGTTGATGGTGAACAGATCAAAACACTGACAGAATCCATGGATGGCAGGCTTTTGAGTGTCCTTGCAAAGAAAGGTGGTTATATTGGTCACTGATTTGTTTTTGTTTTGTTTTTGAATGTCAGAAATGTATATTTGTGAATGTTGAGATGTTATATTGGTTTCACTGGTAAAAATAAATAATTGAAATGGGTATATATTTGTTTTTTGTTAAGTTGCCTAATAATTATGCACAGTAATAGTCACCTGCACACACAGATATCCCCCTAAAATAGCTATAACTAAAAACAAACTAAAATCTACTTCCAAAACTATTCAGCTTTGATATTAATGAGTTTTTTGGGTTCATTGAGAACATGGTTGTTGTTCAATAATAAAATTAATCCTCAAAAATACAACTTGCCTAATAATTCTGCACTCCCTGTATACAGTACGGGGGGACTGGACTATGTCACAGACTACTGTGGTCACTTTATAAAGTACTGGGGCGGGTAGGGTCAGGCCAGACATCTCACTGGCAGATTACAGACTGTGTCACTGACTCACTATAGACAGTACTGGTGGGTTAAGCAGTGTCACTATATACAGGTATAGGGGGTCAGACCATCTCACAGACTGTGGGCACAGGAAACCTCCTTTTGCAGACTTGTAATCTGATTCCCCATTTTTTTCTGTGTTAAATGTTTTTTTTTTTTTTTTTTAAAAGATATGTATCAAATTCACTTTTTTGGGGGGTGGGGGGGTTTGGGGGGGATTTTTGCACCTGGGCCATGTGGTTTCTAGTTCCGCCTCTGAGTGCTGCTACCGATGAGAATCAGTAAATAAATTATACTATTGGCACATTGATATTATCATTTTAGTACTGGCATGTTACTAACTATAAGCTTATTTTAAGTTATGTGTGTCAAGCATTGTACAGTCATCAAGTGATATGCATTTAGATTACTTTATGGGTACTCAGTGAGCAATAAAGTCTTTTGCAATGTCTATGGGGCCCATTTATCAAGCTCTGGATGGAGCTTGAGGGCCCATGTTTCTGGCGAGCCTGCAGACTTCTCAGAACACCAGTTATGAAGCAGCTGTCTAAAGACCGCTGCTTCATAAACTGTCCACCTGCTCTGAGGAGGCGGACAGACTTTGCCGCAATTCAACCCGATCGAGTACGATCGGGTTGATTGACTCCCCCCTGCTGGTGGCCGATTGGCCACGAATCTGCAGGGGGCGGCGTTGCACCAGCAGCTCACAAGAGCTGCTGGTGCAATGCTGAATACGGAGAGCGTATTGCTCTCCGCATTCAGCGAGGTCTGTCGGACCTTATCCGACATTGCAAAGTATGTAAACTAAGCAAATTTGATCATAGAAGTAATTTGGAAAAAAATGTAATATGCTGTGCTAATTAGTGATGTTTTACTGGGAATTTGGTCCATGGTTATCAGCATTATGAGCGTTTTACTGTAGTTTATTAGTGATGTCATTGGTAGGTCTGGAAAACTATAACCACATTTAAGTGGATATTAAACCCAAAAATATTCTTTTCGATTCAGACAGAGCTTCCATTTTACATTTTTTTTCCCCAAATTACTTCTATGATCAAATTTGCTTAGTTTACATACTATTCTGTGTTGGAGATACCTAGGTAGGTACCTGGAGCACTACATAGCAGGAAATATGGCTGTCATCTAGTGCTCTTGCAAATGGATAACATTTTTGCAAAACCGCTGCCATATAGTGCACCAGAAATGGGCTGGCTCTTAAGCATACGTCCCTGCTTTTCAACAAAAGAAATTAAGAACAAATAAAAATTGATAGTAGAAGTAAATTAGAAAGTTGTTTAAAATCGCATGCTCTATCTGAATCATGAAAGAAAAGGTTTAGGTTTCTTATCCCTTTAGCAATTCTGGTAAAATGGAAAAGCTTAGTATTTCACTTTTCGTTATTGATCAAAATTTTAACTCCTTACTTTTCGCTTTCGTTTTTTTTTTTTTTTTACCAGTGATTAAAATGACTGAAAAATTTGTTTTAACGTTGGTTATGTCAAGCTACTACAATTTTTAAGAAAAAAGGAAACATCAGCTGTTTTATGTTATATCAATTACATTTGATTCTCCATTGATGTTGGCAGAAACCTTTACTTAGTAACTAAAATCTCAGTATGTTTGTTTTAATTAGTAAAACAAAATGAAAAATAAAACAACAAATCTTGTTTTTATAAGCTACAAATTAGACAATATGTAGTCTGCATATAATCAGTTTATTTTGTTTTCAGAGCTGGAAATGCTCTCCTGTAGTTGTTTACATTACAGCAATGGTGGAGTATGCAAGTTTTATTTAGGTCTTGGAGGCTTATCTTTTTTTCCTATATAAATTCACATTACCTCAGGTTTATGCACAAAATATCTGCCACTGTCTTTACTTTCCTGTCTTAAAGGGACAATAAACACCTTGAGGTTTTTAATATAAAAAGTTGTAATAAAACATATGTGCAATATACTTTAAGTATTTATTTTGTCACCTTTTCATGTAATTTAACTCTGAATATTTTGAATTTTCTAATTTTCAGAGCTGGAAATGTGCTTTGCTGACTTCTGCTACATATATTTCCCTTATTGGGTTTAGCAAATAAATAGTAAAAAATAATGTTCATTAAACTAACATAATGACTGTGGCTGTTGTCTGCAGATTCAAGCCTACATCAGATTGGTTCCTCCAAATAAGGCTGTGGGTGGAATTATGTAATTGAAAAACAATTGCAGCAAACAGAATGTTAATTTGATTTAAAAATATTTAGACTTGCAAATAGTACAAACAGTTAAACAAATAGTAGATTTAGCTTTCTCTTTTAATGGTGTGCTTCTTAACACTGCATTGTAAGAACAAGGCAGTTTATTGTTTTCTTTGCTAGCTATTGTCTAGTAACTTCCTTGAAGACATATTTATTTGATTACTTAATATTGACTGCTCAAAACTCTTTAGATAATAAATTCAATGTATTTGCAGAATCCACAGCAGGACACCATTTTTTAATTGGTAATAAATTTACAACAAAAATATTTAACCAAATACCTAAAGAGACCATACAAAATAAAGTAACAGAAAAGATTCTCTTACAAATTTAGAACTGAATAGCATTTAACTTTCATTCCACAATATCCTGTAGACCATCTGCCATGAAGGGACTTGTGGTTTGGTAAGTGAAAACCAGGATACGGATCACTGTAAACAAGCGGTGAACTCATGTCACAGTGAGAACAGTGCAAACTAGGGGCAGACTCATGTAAAAGTGGAAACAGTGGAAACCAGGGGTGAACTTATGTTATAGTGGGAACAATGTAAACCCAGGGTGGACTCATCTCACAGTGGGAACAGTGTAAACCAAGCGTGGACTTTATGTCACAGTGGGAACAGTGTAAACCAGGGCTGGACTTATGTTACAGTGGGAACAGTGTAAACCAGGGGTGGACTTATGTTACAGTGGGAACAGTGTAAACCAGGGGTGGACTCATGTCACAGTGGGAACAGTTTAAACTGTTGGGCAGACTCATGTAAAAGTGAAAACAGTGAAAACCTGGAGCAAACTTATGTTATAGTGGGAACAGTGTAAACAAGGGGTGAACTTATGTTACAGTGGGAACAGTGTAAACCCAGGGTGAACTCATGTCACAGTGGGAGCAGTGTAAACCAGGGGTGGACTTGTGTTACAGTGGGAACAGTGTAAACCAGGGGTGAACTTATGTTACAGTGGGAACAGTATAAATCAGGGTGGACTCATGTCACAGTGGGAACAGTGTAAACCAGGGGTGGACTCATGTCACAGTGGGGATAGTGTAAACCAGGGGTGAACTTATGTTACAGTGGGAACAGTGTAAACCAAGGGTTAACTCATGTCACAGTGGGAACGGTGTAAACCAGGGGTGGACTCATGTCACAACGGGAACAGTGTAAACCAGGGGTGGACTTATGCTAAAGTGGGAACAGTGTAAACCAAGGGTAGTCTTATGTTACAGTGGGAGTGTAAACCAGGGGTGAAACTTATGTTACAGTGGGAACAGTTTAAACCAGGGCTGGACTTATGTTACAGTGGGAACAGTGTAAACCAAGGGTAGTCTTATGTTACAGTGGGAGTGTAAACCAGGGCTGGACTTATGTTACAGTGGGAACAGTGTAAACCAAGGGTAGTCTTATGTCACAGTGGTAACAGTGTAAACCTGGGATGGACTCATTTTCACAATGGGAACAGTGTAAACCAGAGGCAAACATAAAATACATAATACAAGTTTTTGTAAAAATGTTTTCAATATGTATAATTAAACCATTTATGAGCAATTACATTTGAGTTTATAACCTTTAGGTCCATAATGGCGGAATCTGTGCAGGATAATAGAATGAGAAAGAGAAGGAAGCTGTTGAGTTTTAATAACTGGAATGTAGTTTATATTAAAAAAAAAAATGTTTATTTCTGTTTTAAATACAGATTCCTGTAGAAAAATATATACAAAATCCTATTAATAATTCATGGGACTGAACATCACTTGGATATGAAAATAAATGAATATAAAATTACTATATAAGCTGTGATGAGATAAAATGCATTTGCTGCTGCATGATAATGTATAATGCTCTGTATTTTTGATAATGAGCATAAATGTATGTTGATGACATTAGGCATCATAATTCTAATTGTATTTTAGCTGTGCTTGTCTTTTTTGTGAGAAAAATATTACATTTACTTTAAAACTTTAAATGGCTGAGTCAGGGGTTTTAACTTTCATGGGTGAATTAATATTGGATTCACATTTTGTTTTGCTCCCACACAAGTCAGCTTTATCATGCCAGCTGCTATTATATATTCATATTTCTCAATTTACTGTGCCATTTCTTGGTTCCTTGCAGTACATTTATTAGTATCTGTCAGACTAGAGTTCTTTAGCTTAAAGGTCTTGGGGAATGGAATCTGAGCATAAATGTAAACTGCAATCATCATAGTGACACTGCTTGTCTTGTCCTGATTTCCAGTCCATTAATCTGTCATATAAGTCTTAAATGGATATGTAACAAAATGTTATTTAATTTTTTATTCTCAGTAGCACTAAATCAGTCTCCATATACCACAGGCATGTCTGGGATTTTCAACAGAGACTTTAATGGTATATAGCTTGATTCTGTTTAATATAAATTATGGTGCATTAAAAAAAATGGTGTTCATGAAATTACGATTTTAGGCTTTTCATGTTTCATTTATTTAGTTTTACATGAATCCTTGAAGTTCCAGTTGAGATATATATATATATATATATATATATATATATATAGTACAGTGTTACCATTTCTCTGTTGTGTTGTTATTAATTATAAGTAGATCTTAAAGGTTTAAACTGTTTTTTTTGTTTGTTTTTTTAAACCAATCAAAGTGTACTAATAAAGATACACTCTTTATCCAGGGCATGTTTGGACTTTTTTATTTTATCCATCTATCATCTATCTATCTATCTATCTATCTATCTATCTATCTATCTATCTATATATATATATATATATATATATATATATATATATATATATAGACAGCCCTACTGATGATTGAGTTCAGATGTTTAAGACATACCCATTGCTTACAGGTGCATACAATCTAGCCTATAGCCATGATATCTTCAATGGGTCCTACTGAAGAGCTCAGTGACGTTAAATGTGGCACTGTCATAGGATGCTATCTTTTCCACAATACAGTTTGTGAAATTTCTAGACCTGTCCCGGTCAACTGTAATTGCTATTATTGTGAATTAGAAATGTCTAGTTGCAAGAACAGCCCAGCCACAAAGTGGTAGACTACACAAACTCAGAGAGCGGGGCCACCAAGTGCTATATATATATATATATATATATATATAAATATTTCTCAATTGCTATTTTAGCAATTAAAGACTGCTTGCACTAAAGCTCCCTAGCCCCACCCAGAACACCCATCATTCTACATAAACTCTGCCTTTGGTTCATCCAGATCCTTACCCCAGGTGACAGTCATATTTTAACAACATTCAGAGATTTGCAAATCCTTCTGGGTTTTTAGGTTTTGTTTATCTGCATCAATTAAACACTTCTAGAGAAATCAGTCTGTCCTTCAGCCACAATTCAAATCCAATTTCTCATTTGTATCATAAGCATCCTCCCCCAAAAATCATGGTTTATAGTTTTAGGCCTCTTATCCTGGATTGTCAAATTGTATATGAGACAACATTTCTAAAAATATTCCTTGAACCAGGAAGTTAGGAAGTGGGCATTGAGAGCTAAGATAGAGTCTAGGCATTTATGGATGGATTGCTTATTTTATTAATTATGTAAATAGCAGTGTAAAGTCTACAAACACCTCACTCACTCAGCGAACATATATTTTGTTGATTCTAGCTGAGGTGGCACTATCTCTGAATTAAGTGCTTGGGGCTGGATTAAAAGTGGGGTGCAAAATATCGATTTAGCTAAATCGATATTTGAGCTCAACTTTGTAATACCAGCACACACTACACATTACAAGTTTACAGCAATGCGAAAGCGAGTTCGCGTTCACATTGCTGGGAATTATTGCACTCATGAGAGCGCGCTTTCATAGGCTCCTATGGGAGCCTTGTTCTTATGCCCTCACAGACAGCATCAGAACATCGCGCAGTGAAGAAGTAAGTAGCGCATCGATGGGCAGCAGTTAGTAAATATATATGTGTATATATACATATTAACACATATAAATATATATGTATATAATCATATACATATATATTTACTGGGAACACACAGTTCCCATAGGCCGAAATGTAAAGGCACTTTTCAGTGACATTTTTTTTCTTGTAACACCCCACTCCACCAACTTTAAAGCCCCAAAACTGTGCAGTTTATTTTTTTTATTTAAAAAAAAATGCTAGACTTTTTTTTAAATAAAAAACTTTAATGCCCTCTATTTTGGGGGCATTTGGAGCACTAAAGGGCACTTGTAAAGGCTGGATAATTATCACTTTCCCGCAAACGGGCACATTTGCCCGTTTGCGGGAGTGTGATCATTTTGAGCTCTACTTGTCATCTAACCCTAAGTTTGAGACAGTGGTTGGAGGTTAAACCCTTGTTATAGGACTAAGCTGAATGCTTCTTCATTGATTTAAAACTAAATGTATTTTGAATCTATAGCTTAATAATGTATTAAAGTTAAGTTTTCCATTGATGGGGAATTCCTACCACTGTGTTGGTTGAATATTGAGTAGCCGTCATGTGATACCAGTTCCTAACTGGCTTATTATGCAAGTGACTACTAATGAAATTGTAGCTTTATAAAGAATAACGTACCCATTGTGCATGCTGATACCAGACTTACAGGAGTACTAGACAATATAGTTAATGTATAGCCAAAATGGCTAACACTGTAAGGGAAACTTTGAAACAGAAATTTTCTACACAAGTAATTATATAGCATAATATAACCTATATATTATAGTTCAGATAAAGAATGTTCCCAACTAGGTAACCTCTCCTCCCGAGATCACATCGAGCAGGCAGCATTGCGCTGTCTGATTCATAATTGCACAAGCAGACAGCTGCTTCTTTTTGGCTTGCGGCACACTTGTGCGAGCCTGCACCACAAGGGCTCAAAAAAGGTGTGGGCCCAGGCTCAATTGAGACGTCTGAGGCCACTGAAGTTATTGTGAAACATTGAATGTAAAGCTGTGCAATGTGTTTCAGCTGAACTAAAAAAAAAAAAAAGAAACATTTTTATTTACTGATTCTACAGCCATCTCACTAAGAGCTATTATGTAAGAAAATGAGCATCAATGAGGTACATAACTTAACCTTATTAAAATCATACTTGGCTTAAGAAAACTTAAATAAATGTCATGTATTTCATTAGCATTGTGCAGGGATTCCCTACTAATTAAATTCAGTGAACCAACATTAAATATTAAATTAATACTAAAGACAGTGGCGCCTAAATGCAACCCATACAAGACACTGAAATGATATAACTGATTAGATATAATATAAACTTATGAATTAATAACAGTCTAGTAGGGCTGGAGTTCTCATTAGGCAATGCAAGCAGCTGTCTATGAGGGGTCTTCTCTCCAGACACTGCTAATCATCTTAAATTGTGGTTCCTGCAAGGGCATAGTTTGGCCTCGGCAAACAAGGCACTTTCTTAGGGCAGCAGATTGTTAGGAGCAGCACTTTTTTTGTGGCTATATTTGTAACAAGCTTACAGTTATTTTAGAAGTATTTTACAGGTATATAATGGAGATTTTGCCCAAAGAGCTTACATTCTAGTAGGGGTATAATAAGAGACTGCCCATAGAGATTACAGTTTAGAGGTAGCTCTGAACCGTTAGTTCTGTTGGCTTTCAGCACTTAGTATTGTGTTATGGGAAGTATTGTTTAAATAAATCTGTGGGGTTTTTATGTATATTGCAGCAAAAGAAAGTTATGTGTGTGTATGTGTATAACTGTGTGTGTATGTATCTGTGACTGTGTGTGAGCATTTATTTTGAAAATGCCACAAAATTCACATTACTCCCTGACAAAAAAATTGTATAAAACCTTAGGGAGGAGGGGGCAGCATAATTTTGCGTGCCTAGGGCTGCACAAAAACTAAATACACAATTCCTGTATATTTGCTCTCAAGTAAAAAAAAAAAAAAAAAAACAGTTTTGGGAACTGTAAAGACAAGCGATTCCCTGATGATAGGTTATGGGTTATTTGTAGATCTGTCCCTTATATTGCACTTCTCCTTTGTCTTTTTCCTGATACCCCACAGCTATTAGTTGTAGTAATATTATGACTTCAAGTTAAAAGTTAAACGTTTTTTAAATTGGTTTAGACACATTGAGGGTGAGCTCTATGCAAATCTCCAAATGTACCAATAACATTGTGATCAGTGATTTTACCTCTTTGGCTGCCTGTAACAAGCAGAGTGCAATACAATATTACTTTTTTGCAGAAACATACACACCAGTGATTTCACTCCTTTGACTGCCAGGAACACAAACATAATGAAGATTTGGCAACTTTGGTCCAGTAACATACAGTTCAGTGGGCAAGATATCCGTTTAAGTGAAATCACAAACCACATGCATGGACCCTGCAGCCCCTATTTATGCAGCTATATGTCCTAATAAGATCCCAGATCATATGACTATGAGGCTCCTTTTTTGACAGCTATGTCCCGGTAAGGACCAGATGGGCTGGACCCCTGTAGGAACCTTTCAGTTTAGCTATGCTCAAGTTATGTCCAAATCAGATGTAAGGTACCATTGTCTCTTACCTTATAATAATGACACAATTTTCTTGTTTGAACTACATGTGTATGCTGACTTATGTAACAGCTCTACATGCGGGTACATGAAGGGAAGGGATTAGTGAGCTTTAGGCCTAGATCCTGCACTGTATCCAGGTAGTTAATCATGGAGCAGTAGAAAACAGGATGACACCCAAAGCCATTTAACAGGTGGGTGAAGAGACACTGTTTGCCTGCCTATTGTTTTACCTTGCTCAGGTTGACAAGTAAATATCTCTTGACTTCAGGGACCATGTGATAATGGCACAGTCTCAGGTGATCAAGAGAAACTCAACACTGTCTATCCAACATAATGCCCTCTCTTATTACAGATCCCATCTACAACTGCACAGAAAAAATAAGCTACTTTTTTTGCATAATTGATTTAATCTATTGCTATAAGATATATTTATGACTAGTACCTTGTCCAATTCAATCATCTACTTTTAAATATTATAAAAAGGAACCACATGCTCACATTTGGTGGCTGAAGCTGATGCCACTATAAGGCTAATACACCCATATCCTTGTATTAGGTGGCAGTAGCAGTGAGCCAGGGACAAGGGATGGGTGAATGTTTCTAAAAATTCGAAATTTAAAATGAATTTTGATACATTCGTTCGTTCGAATCGAATTTTGAATGTTTATATAACATTCTAATTTCGAATTTTCATTTTCGAATTTTTCAATAAAATTCGAAAATATTCGTTAGAATAATAGAATGTTTAACTATGTATTCATTCAATTTCGAAATGTAATATTCGAATTTGAATGTGACATTCGAATTTGAATGTAAGATTCAAATTCAAAATAGTATTTCTAGTCTACAACTGTGTTTAATAAATGTAATATTCGAATTTGAATGCTACATTTAAATTCGAATGTCACATTCGAATTCGAAATAGTATTTCTAGTCTATAACTGTTTAATAAATGTAATATTCGAATTTGAATGCTACATTCGAATTTGAATGTAACATTCAATTTCAAAATAGTATTTCTAGTCTAATACTGTGTTTTATAAATGTAATATTCGAATTCGAATGTGACATTCAAATTCAAATGTGGCATTAAAATTTGAAATAGTATTTCTAGTCTACAACTGTGTTTTATAAATGTAATATTTGAATTTGAATGTCACATTCGAATTTGAATGTCATATTCGAATTCGAATGTCACATTCAAATTCAAATGTCATATTCGAATTTGAATGTCACATTCGAAAACTGTAAATAACATCCGATAATAGAATTTTTAAGAATATTCGTTCTTATCAACATTCTATTATGTAAATTGAATTTCTACAATAACATTCGTTCTAACATTCTAATTCGAATATAACTCTTTTAATTATTTTTATTAATTATTTAATAGAACAATTTTTTTAAAGCCCCTTGAAGATCACAATTAGAAAATAGGTTGTTTTACAGAACAACCTATTTTCTAATTGTGATCTTCAAGGGACTTTAAAAAAATTGGTTCTATAAAAGATTTTTTTTAAAGGGACATACAACCCAAAAATGTTCTTTCATGATTCAGAGCATACAATTTTAAACAACTTTCCGATGTACATCAATTATCACATTTTCTGAAAAACAGTAATGTAAGGTCAGGTGTGTCCACGTGTCTGCAGCACTTTTTGGCAGCAATTTTGCAGCAATGTTATACATTAGCAAGAGCACTAGATGGCAGCACTATTTCCTGTCATGTGGTGCTCCAGACATTTGCATGCAAATTTGATAATAGAAGTAAACTGGAAACTTTTTTATAATTGTATTCTCTATCCGAATCTTAAAAGAAAAAGAAATGGGTTTCATGTCCATTTAAACCATTAACAATGTAATAGTACAGTATATATGAATAGATTAAAGTCTGTGCAACCTAACTAAAGACTCTTTTAAGCAGATACATATGTGTATGGCAATAGTCAGTGGTAGTTCTAGAGAGTTATATGCACCTCCATTCACTACTCTCTGAGACCTCGAATCTGCTAGCTGTCCTATATTTGCAAGATAGCACTTATCTTTTTCACACTTTTAGTGCTCTATATAGAAAAGGTAAAAGGTAACTGAGGGAGAAG
Organism: Bombina bombina; assembly: GCF_027579735.1. Taxonomy (NCBI): domain Eukaryota; kingdom Metazoa; phylum Chordata; class Amphibia; order Anura; family Bombinatoridae; genus Bombina; species Bombina bombina. Next base: position 384,322,740 of record NC_069504.1, on the reverse strand, counting down.
GGGAATGAATGGGACAGTGTACACCAATTTTCATATAACTGCATGTAATAGACACTATAAAGAAGATTATGCATAGATACTGATAAAAAAAAATCCAGTATAAAAGCTTTTAGGAACTTACTTAGAAGCTCCTAGTTAGGCACTGTTTACGAGGTTAGGCTGGGGCTCCCACTGAAAGGGGCTAGGAAAGCAATAAGAGCAGACACTCCCCCTCCCCTGCATATGAAGAGACCTATTAAACAACCAGGAGTCAGCAGACCTTAGTATACATCAAAAACTTTGGGGCATGGTTAGGAGTCTGAAAATCAGCACACTGTAATTTAAAAATAAGCAAAACTATACAAAAACACTCCCAGATGGGCTATATAAATGGATCATCTACAAGACATTTATGCAAAGAAAAATCTAGTGTACAATCTAGTGTACAATGTCCCTTTAAATATATATATATAAGACAAGACACACAAGCTGAAACGTCAAGACTGGGCAGAGAAATATCTCAAGACTGATTTTTCTAAGGTTTTATGGACTGATGAAATGAGAGTGAGTCTTGATGGGCCAGATGGATGGGCCCGTGGCTGGATTGGTAAAGGGCAGAGAGCTCCAGTCCAGCAAGGTGGAGGTGGAGTACTGGTTTGGGCTGGTATCATCAAAGATGAGCTTGTGGGGCCTTTTCGGGTTGAGGATGGAGTCAAGCTCAACTCCCAGTCCTACTGCCAGTTTCTGGAAGACACCTTCTTCAAGCAGTGGTACAGGAAGAAGTCTGCATCCTTCAAGAAAAACATGATTTTAATGCAGGACAATGCTCCATCACACTCGTCCAAGTACTCCACAGCTTGGCTGGCAAGAAAGGGTATAAAAGAAGAAAATCTAATGACATGGCCTCCTTGTTCACCTGATCTGAACCCCATTGAGAACCTGTGGTCCATCATCAAATGTGAGATTTACAAGGAGGGAAAACAGTACGCCTCTCTGAACAGTGTCTGGGAGGCTGTGGTTGCTGCTGCACGCAATGTTGATGGTGAACAGATCAAAACACTGACAGAATCCATGGATGGCAGGCTTTTGAGTGTCCTTGCAAAGAAAGGTGGCTATATTGGTCACTGATTTGTTTTTGTTTTGTTTTTGAATGTCAGAAATGTATATTTGTGAATGTTGAGATGTTATATTGGTTTCACTGGTAAAAATAAATAATTGAAATGGGTATATATTTGTTTTTTGTTAAGTTGCCTAATAATTATGCACAGTAATAGTCACCTGCACACACAGATATCCCCCTAAAATAGCTATAACTAAAAACAAACTAAAAACTACTTCCAAAACTATTCAGCTTTGATATTAATGAGTTTTTTGGGTTCATTGAGAACATGGTTGTTGTTCAATAATAAAATTAATCCTCAAAAATACAACTTGCCTAATAATTCTGCACTCCCTGTATATTAATATACGGATAATTCAAATAGATGAAACCATAAAAAATGGAATATAAGCAAATATTTCATGAAACTAAAATGTATAATCTCACTGATAGCAGTGAGTATGTGCAAAATGCACACTTACAAGAACAAACCTCAATCATATGAGGTAAGTGATCCGCACAGCAAAAGATTCCTCTTATGGAACACAGCTTTTCCTCTTAGAGTATGAGAGAAACTTCAGTTGGTCAGCAATGGTTATTCCCTCGGCCTCTTTAAGTATGGTTCCTCTGGACTTGTGGTAGAATTCTTCAGGTTTAGAAATGCCTTCGCTATTTTTTCCAAACTCCGTACGTTATGCTACTTCCCATTCGGTGCTTATGATTACTGTCCTTAACAAAGATGGCGGCTTATTTAGTGATATATGTAACCAGAGCATTCACTTGGTTAATGGTTACTCTCTCTAAATAACTTTCCAACTCCAAGAAAACTGCGCGTCCTTTGTATTTATAAAGTATCAAAAGCTTTGCTTTGTAAATGGCGCCATTTACAAAGCAAAGCTTTTGATACTTTATAAATACATATATCACTAAATAAGCTGCCATCTTTGTTAAGGGCAGTAATCATAAGCACCGAATGGGAAGTAGCATAACGTACGGAGTTTGGACAAAATAGCGAAGGCATTTCTAAACCTGAAGAATTCTACCACAAGTCCAGAGGAACCATACTTAAAGAGGCCTAGGGAATAACCATTGCTGACCCACTGAAGTTTCTCTCATACCCTAAGAGGAAAAGCTGTGTTCCATAAGAGGAATCTTTTGCTGTGCGGATCACTTACCTCATATGATTGAGGTTTGTTCTTGTAAGTTTGCATTTTGCACATACTCACTGCTATCAGTGAGATTATACGTTTTAGTTTCATGAAATATTTGCTTATATTCCATTTTTTATGGTTTCATCTATTTGAATTATCCGTATATTAATATAATATACATTCATCTGTTATATTTTTTAGTTTCCTGCAGCATTGGTTTATACTCTATCTCTGTGCATACCAATACCTATATTATATTTATATGAAACATTTGTTGCATTTTTATATACATTCATCTGCCCAGGATTGCATCTAGGGGTCAAGTATTCATTTTGTTATCTGCTATATATATAGTGACTCTGAACAACCAGCGCTACTTTGTCTCTTTACATGTCCTCTTGTTTACACACACATATATATATATATTTTTTTACACGTTGGATTAGGTAGTAAAAGGTTATTTGTCCCACAAGTGCACACTACATGCTATAAAGGCCTAGATTACAAGGAGAGTGCAAAAAATATTAGCAGTATTTTGTGCTATCATTACTCTGGCTAAATCAAAAGCGCTTTTGTTTCCGAGTTCATATTACAAGTTAAAACCAATATTTTATGGCTTGCGTAGTACTCTAGCGCTCTCTAAGATCTGGTTATCGGATATTGTGGGTGTGCTAAATCTCTCACATAATACTCTTCTATGGGGACACACGGAAAAAACTCAAGCTTAAAGGAATACTGTACCTGATTTTTTTTTTCGTGATTCTGATAGTAGAGCATGCAATTTTAAGCCACTTTCCAGTTTACTCCTGTTATAAATTTTCCTTTGTTCCCTTGTTATCTTTATCTGAAAAAGCGCGAATATAATACGAATGTGTATATACACATATTAACACATACATATATATGTTATATATAATTTGCTGCCATCGCTGCGCTACTTACCCCCTTTGCTGCACGGCATCAGAACGAGGCTCCCTTAAGAGCCTATGGAAGCAAGCTCTTGTGAGCGCAAAGCTTCCCAGCAATGCGATTGCTGACAACTTGTAATACACGTGCACTTAACTGTGTGCTGGTATTACACAGTAGAGCGCAAATATCAGTTTATTGAAAGCGATATTTAGCACTCCACTTGTAATCTGGCCCTTATTGTTTATCTTTTCTACCTCTCACTGGGAGTGTAATTTCTTTGACTGGCTATGGTTACACATGTTTTCTTTAACCTATACTTAAGTATAGAAACTTTCAGAATAGGTAGGGATACCACAAGAAAAAACAGCTATTTCAAATGCCAAAATAAAGTAAAAAGTGCCATTTGTAAACAATTTTATACACTCCAGCAAGTAAAATGGTTCACTTAAAGTGGATAAAAAATTAGGGTAAACTGCCCCTTCAAATATTTTTTATGGTATTTCATATATATCTATCTATCTATCTATCTATCTATCTATCTATCTGTCTGTCTGTCTGTCTGTCTGTCTGTCTGTCTGTCTGTCTGTCTGCCTGCCTGACTGTCTGTCGGTCTGTCTATCTATCTACTGTATAATACACATACAAGTATACACACATATAATACTTTGAGACCTTTCCAATCTTTGAGATGTAATAAGTATAAATATGTTTTATTAGTAATATAACTTAAACACTTTATTTCTATAGCATTTTCACGTGTTTTATGTGTTTTGTTTTGCAAACTTTCAGTTGCTAGTAGTTTACTTCTGCTCAATTAAAACTAGTGATTTCACTATTGACATGTATAAACGCAGCTTATACTTTTAGGGCGATGTAATTTCTACTTCATTTATGAAAAGGGCATGTTTTGATTTACAATTGTACAATACTTATGATTTTATTTATTTTATATTGTTTATTAAAGAGATAGTCTAGTCAAAATTAAACTATCAAGATTCAGATAGAGCATGCAATTTTAAGCAACTTTCTAATTTACTCCTATTATAAATTTGTATTCGTTCTCTTAGTATCTTTATTTAAAACAACAAGAATGTAAGCTTAGGAGCCGGACCATTTTTGGTTCAGCACCTGGGTAGTGCTTGCTGATTGGTGGCTACATTTAGACACCAATCAACAAGCACTACCCAGGTGCTGAACCAAAATGGGCTGGCTCCTAAACTTACATTCTAAGATACCAAGAGAATGAAGAAAAATTATAATAGGAGTAAATTAGAAAGTTGCTCAAAATTGCATGCTCTATCTGAATAATGAAAGTTTAATTTTGACTAGACTATCCCTTTAAATAAAAAATGGTCATTTCTCTATGGACACGTATACTTGCAGCCTAAATACAGCTCTATAATTGTAATTGAATTTCAGTACTAGCCTAAAATTTTCTTTATGTTATATATATATATATTTTTTTATTAAATTAGCTGCTAAATTTATGGATTTCAAAATGGGAAGGTTGACACAGAGAAATAAAATTTGCATATTGACAGTTTTTATTTATGTGTGTTTTCATTTAGTAACATTGCACATCATTCAGTTAATCCTGCGTTATATGTAGGGTCAGCTTTTCATTTTAAGTCCCTGGAAAGAAAATGGTATTACAAAATCACCAGGGCTATTTTTGAATACTTTTAGCATTACTAAGTGGATGGTCATTAAAATATGTGTCTGGTACAATTTGTTTGTATTGCAGAAACATTAATATCTCATCAACTTCTGCACAATATTTTTTTTGCTGATGCTAAGTGGAAGTTCACTGGTAATATAGTGTAACATTTCCAACCAACTTAACTGTTTCATGAATGGGTGAAAATTATTATGTTTTAGCAGATCATAGGTCTGCACGTCTCAAGGCACGGACACAATTTACTGCCTGTGCACTGAATTTCAGACTGTCTTAGTGGTGTTTCTAGGAGGGTACAGTGATGTGATGCACAATATTTACATTAGAACCCCAGCTCTCAAAGATGTCAGATACCAAATTGTGCCATATATTTACAACAAAGTCCCTTGTCGCCTTGTACCTTGCATAACCCCAGGCCCTTTATAGACGCTTGGCAGGCTTCCAAAGGGCATAATTATGTTTTAAATTCATTTGGCATTGCTTCACCTATCTTTTCCAGTTCACATTTTTGTTATTGGGTGTTGCTTCCAGTAACATATGTAAGTGTGTAAAGTGACCCAATACAATGCCTTGTATAAGGATTACATTAGTGAAGTATACTTCTGGTGGGATGTTAGGCTTTCTTAAACGATGCATGTGTTAATTTGTTTTTTTGGTAGAGTGGCCTTACATTCATAGTGGTCTCTTTGGGAATGGGAGGCTCATTTTTGGGAGGGGATTTCAGGGGATTTCAGTTGGGAGGGTTGTTTAATGGGGCAGCTTTTATGTACTGCTGAGAGTTCAAGTGGGCTGTGTTTTAGATGCTAATAGGAGCTTAAGTAAATGATCCTCTGAAGGATTCATTAAGTACTGTTGGGATACTTAAGGTGTATCTTGGTAAAGAGGGCTTTTTAATGCTAGGATTATCTTTTCGCTGGAGAATCATTATGGGTGGTGAGATCTCTGGAAGGACGTTGTATATTGGTTGCTAATAGTTTATTGCCATGGGGGTTTAGGAAAAGATTTTAATTTTACAGGTAGTTGGAAGTCTAACCAGAGATAATGAGGTGGGTGGAGGTTTTGGTTAGTGTTAATATAAGGGCGGAGTTCACAGGCTTAATGCAGAGGTGGGTGGATATGAGGGGTAAGAGGATAATGCAGGGGATAACACGTAGTAAGGATTAATGTAATGTAGTTTATTAGAGTTAATGCACATGGTGGGAGGTATAAAATTAGTAGTTAATTCTTGAGGTATTTTTATAACTTATAAGTTGCAATTGATAGAGACATAATTACTCTTATATAGCAACCCTGTCCCAATCACTAATAATTGCCAGTGTAAATTTGACATATACTGCGTGGTTGAATTTATAATTAAATAATACTTCATACACTCATGATGTGAGTTGGAACCCTGTAGTTGGCAGGTAGTGATTTCTGCCTGTTATACTTCTTTCTGTCATGTACATGTTTACTGTCCAGCAAGAATCATTCCTAGCTGCCATCAAGTTCATTTTCTGTTACAGTTTTTGATGTTTACGTCTTAATATTCTCTCTCTCTATCTGCAACAGTATCTTCAGCGCCACATGTTAGGGTTAAGGGCTTAGGTTTAAGGATTAGAATAAGTGTGACAGCTATATGTTTAACCAGTTTGATGCCAGATAGGGCTGCAATTGTGAAGTAAAAACATTGCAAGATCTATCTTAAGTTATGGAGGATAGCCAAGAATTCTTGCATTACTGTTAATTACTGCATTATTTTCTGGTAGATATTGGGGGATATGGCAAAGAATACCCAAGAGCCAAAATATGCTAATCTAGAAGTAGGTAGAATAGGAAGAAAAGTTGTGTCTTGTTTTTCCTGACAGAAAGTTACAAAATGTTTTGAAAATGTTAAATATAACTAACCATTTAGAACCCCAGTGGGCAGACTACTATTATACTAATAATGTAAAAAAAGTAAGAAAAGAAAATCGTCAATTTAAAATTCATTAAATTAACTACATACATAAAACACATATACACAATACAACTCACATGAAAAAAGGAAATATCTTTTAAATGAGGGTCTCATACCCTTTTATGAAGCAGATGATTTACTGGGAGACTTTTGGGGTGCTATAACCTCTAAGCAACATTAGCACCACCATATAAATGCAAAAATTGGTTAAATGAGGAGAAGGAATGCAATAATAATGGAGGTCGCACAATAATGACTATAAAGTAATCACCATGGCACCATGGCATGTGACTCCCTCACAAAGGCTAGGCTTTCCAGTCTTGGTTGGCATCCATGAAATGTGGGGGTATCCCTTCTGTTGCCCACAATAATATAGAGAGCAAAAAGTAAGAATTCTTCATTGCAGCAACTTTAAAGAGGCCTTTCTAATAACAACTTTCTCCATAGAATATGTAATAAGTGCCCCTAATTTGAAAGTATAGGTTCCACTATACAATAAGGGCTTTCATATATTTATATGGTAATAACAATCCTTGTTTTTCTAAGCTAATAAAACAATGCATGTATACATGAAGTTTTGGGGGACATTTTGTGTAATAGTACATAGAATGTTTTTTCAACTATTTCATGTTTGCTGTTTTTTTAATTATTGTTTTACTACATTAAGCTAATTTGGATAGGAGTATTTATATACTTGTGTGTTGTCATTTTTAATATTTTTATAATAGTTGTATGGTTTGTTATTTTATTCCTACTCATTTTCTACATAAATTGTAAAATACATGCTATATAATAGTTTTCAACTAGTAGTTTTTACTGAAAGCTATGTTTAAATTAAACCTACATTTTTTTCTTTCATGATTCAGATAGAGCATGCAATTTTAAACAACTTTCTAATTTACTTTTGTTTTATTTTTTTCTTTGTTCTCTTGTATCTTTTGTTGAAAAGAAGGAATGTATGCTAAGAAGCCTGCTCCAGATTACTACCTAGGTATCTCTTCAATGCAGAAAATCAGGGTAATTAAGCAAATTTGATAATAGAAGTAAATTGGAAACTTGCTTTTAAATGGTATGCTCTGTCGGAAACACAAAAGAAAAAAATATCCTTTAAGTGACTGCAAATGATTAAAACAGCTAAATCTCAGTCTACTTAGAACATACTTACACTTAAAGTGTGGTGGATAACAAATGAGAATATGGACCTTCTTTCTCTAGGGCAAGAAACATATTTTCATTTAGATGAATTCTTCAGATCTTGAAGTATAGGTGCACATCTCAAAAGACAAAAAGTAAATAATTTCCAAGGATAATATGAGAACTAGAGAGCCAAAATATATCATTATCTTTTAAATGTTTTATGGCTGTACAATTTCCTCTTTTGGAAGCAATTTCAGGATTTATTGTAAATTTCTGGTGTGAAGCTAACAACAGACAACATTCTCAGACCTCAAGACAAAGTAAGGAACACAAACATCTGACTTATTATTGGAGATAGACATACTTACATGGGCAATAATCTACATGCAGGGATTGACAGCAGTACATTTCTAAAGTCAGCATAGATATCAAGTAAATTCTTTGGTGGGGATGTAGACTGAACAAAATAGTACTTGACAGTTTGGGGGATTTTTATCAAAGCGTCAACTATGTTGCATTCGCCGGCATCAATATGCTAACCTAACATCGCCAAATATTGTGGCCGCGGATCTCAAAACGCTCTCCTAATTTAAGTTAAGTAACCTACCCTAACTATTATACTAAAATTAAATGAAAATACCAATTAAATAAACTAAATTAAATATAAAAAAAAACTAACCCTACTAAAATTATTTAAATATACAATTAAATATTATTACAAAGTCCTAAAGTACAAAAAAACAAAAACAAACTAACAGACCAAATTATCAAAAATATTTTTTACACCTAATCTAATAGCCCTATCAAAATAAAAAAGCCCCCCCAAAATAAAAAAAAATCCCTAGCCTACAATAAACTACCAATGGCCCTTAAAAGGGCCTTTTGTGGCATTGCCCCAAAGATATCAGCTCTTTTACCTGTAAAAAAAAATACAAACACCCCCTAACAGTAAAACCCAACACCCAACCAACCCCCTCAAATAAAAAAAACTATCTAAAATAACCTAAGGTACTCATTGCCCTGAAAAGGGCTCTTTTACTGCCCAGACCCTAATCTAAAAATAAAACCCACCCAAAAAACCCTTTAAAAACCTAACAGTAACCCCAGAAAATCCACTTACAGTTCTTGAAGTCCCGCTTGAAGGATCCATCCAGCCGTCGAAGTCCTCATCCAGGCGGCAAGAAGTCTTCATCCAGGCGGCAAGAAGTCTTCATCCATGCGGCAAGAAGTCTTCATCCAGATGGCCTCTTCTATCTTCATCCAGCCGGCGCGGAGCGGGTCCATCCTGAAGACATCCAGCGCACAGCATCCTCTTCATGCGGTCGCCGCCGTACACTGGAACTTCAATGCAAGTGAAACCATTAATTAAAGATGGCGTCCCTTGCATTCCTATTGGCTGAAAGATTTCAATCAGCCAATAGGAATTAGAGCTGCTAAAATCCTATTGGCTGTTCCAATCAGCCAATAGAATGAGAGCTCAATCCTATTGGCTGATTGGAACAGCCAATAGGATGAGAGCTCAATCCTATTGGCTGATTAGAACAGCCAATAGGATTTTAGAACTTCTTGCCGCCTGGATGAGAACTTCGTCAGCTGGATGGATCCTTCAAGCGGGACTTCAAGAACTGTAAGTGGATCGTCAGGGGTTAGTTTTAGGTTTTTAAAGGTTTTTTTGGGTGGGTTTTATTTTTTATTAGGGTCTTTGCAGTAAAAGAGCTAAATGCCCTTTTAAGGGCAATACCCATACAAATGCCCTTTTCAGGGCAATGGGTAGCTTAGGTTATTTTAGATATTTTTTTTTTATTTGGGGGGGGTTGGTTGGGTGGTGGGTTTTATTGTTGGGGGTTGTTTGTATTTTTTTTATAGGTAAAAGAGCTGATATCTTTGAGGCAATGCCCCACAAAATGCCCTTTAAAGGGCCATTGGTAGTTTATTGTAGGTTAGGTTTTTTTTATTTTGGGGGGGCTTTTTTATTTTGATAGGGCTATTAGATTAGGTGTAAAAAAAAATATTTTTGATAATTTGGTTTATTATTTTTTTGTAATTTAGTGTTTGTTTTTGGTAATTTTTTTGTACTTTAGGACTTTGTAATAATGTTTAATTGTATATTTAAATAATTTTAGTAGGGTTAGGTTTTTTAATATGTAATTTAGTTTATTTAATTGGCAGTTTAATTTAATTTTAGTATAATAGTTAGGGTAGGTTAATTAATAGTTTAAAATTAGTTTATTTTAATTCTACAGGTAAGTTTTAATTTATTTGAAGATAGCGATGTTGTAATTTTAATTTAAAGTTAAGGAGTTGTTAGGTTTAGGGGCTTTAGCTTAATTAGCTTAATTTAGTTTTTTGCGATGTGGGGGGCTGATGGTTTAGGGGTTAATAGATTTAGTTAGTGGTGGTGATGTGGGAGGCCAGAGTTTTAGGGGTTAATAAGTTTATTTAGGTTGCAGACGGTGTCGGGGTGCGAAGGGATAGGGGTTAATAACTTTATTTATGTTGTGGCAGGGTTGGGGAGTGGCGGAATAGGGGTTAATAACATTATGTAGGTGGCGGTGATGTCAGGGGCAGCAGATTAGGGATGTTTAGACTCGGGATCTATGTTAGGGTGTTAGGTGTAAATGTAACTTTTTTTCTACCATAGAAATCAAGGGGGTATGCTTCATTTTCTTGAAGCATTGAACATAAGCTTTCGGTGCTTTCATACTCCCATTGATTTCTATGGCAACCGCAGCCTTAATGGTGGTGGATTGAAAACCAGGTACGCTGTGTCCGAATAGCCACAAACGTACCTGTTAGAAATTTGATAAATGGGAAAAAATGTCAAATAGAGCCGAATGTGTATTCGGAACATCTGTAATGACGTAAGCATCGATCTGCGTTGGATTGAGGCCGCCGGATCGTATGTTACATCACAAAATTCAACATTTGCGGGTCTTGAGGCTTTGATAACTAGGTCGGATCAATCTCGCAACAATTACGATGCGGAATTCCCACGTTTTTTTGGTTGACACTTTGATAAATAGGCCCCTTTGTCTTAGAAGACATGAATAATAACTCTGATGTCTAAAGAGGCACATTAGCAGGGTTGTTGCTAAAATAAATGAAATTGAAGTAACAAGTATTTTATTCTGGTCAAGAAGACCCTGTTCTTTTCTTTAATGTAAACTCTAAATGGAGGCAAGATCTTTGTTTATACAGTTAATGACTATGAAGGTCTTAAACAGACCCAGCTTCCTTGTGCTTGATAGAAAGGTGAACATCTAGATTGTATCTAAAATTAATTTTAACAGTAGTATAAACGATTAGAATGCTTTATCTTTGGCTTCAAGATTTAATCAAAATGCTTGTATATATTGTTGTACAATTTTATATTATACCATACCATTTCCTAATATTATTATAAATATTCAGATATTGTTTTCCTCAGCAAAATCCAGTTCAGATGATCAGACAATTTATCATGTAGTTCTTCTAAGTTTGTCAGCCCAGCACTGTACTTGCTAGCATGGCTAGAGCTCTGTCCAAGGGGCGTGCTAAAGAGACTTAGTAGAGTGTGCTAAAAATTGTTAGGCTTACCTGCAGGTGCTGCCGCACTGTGTCTGTGGGATTAATCGCTGCTAAACTTTGGCTTGTCTTCTCACCTGTTCTCTGATTTTCCCCTGATACCTCTGCTTTCTGATATTGTTGCTGACCTGGCCTGCAATTTGGCCTTGATTTGTTTTATCCCTTGGTACTGCAATATTCTTCCTTTCTTTTGCCTACCCTGGCTTTGTACCTGACCATATGTTTACTGTAACCTGTTCTTGTACTTTTCCTGCCTGCCTGTATTCCCTTTGGCCTTGCATAGACTGTATGCAACCTCCTTATCTGGGTCCTTGTGCTATTCTTGGCTGTTGGATTTCATACCTGTCACTTCACCTGATGCTGGATAACAAGACTACTGGTCAGGCAATTTGAGTGATAGATGAGATCTCTCAGCAGGTCTGATAAGAATAGCACTATTTATGTGTTCTACATCAGAAGTTATCTCTACAGGTACTTTGGCACCAAGAATGTTAAAAGATCACTGATGACACTTTTTCAGTGCTTGGTTATTTTTATTCTTAATGTCCATTTGCCTGCCTTTTGGTTCTGACCCTGGTGTGTTTCCTGGCTTGTATCTCTTGTCTAATCACTGCATGTACCTTAAATTGTGGACTGATTATTTGAGATCCCTGGAATTGTATTCTGATTAACTGCAATGATTGATTCATGACTACTAACTTGGTTCTGACCTTTGGTTTGTTACCTGCTTATTCTTTTGAATTTCCCAAGTCTGCCTATATCTGCCACTGTCTACTTGAAGCGGTGCTAAGTCCAAACCTGCTCAAAGCCTGCCAAAGTGGTCCCAGCGCAACCAGGTAAACTGTTGTTTAAGACAGCTGAATTGTTAGATGCCTAGTAAAATGATAAAAAAGATGTTCTAAAATATCAAATTGTGTTCCTATCATATGACATGGAATTTCTAGAACTGCTGCATCTCATAATGTTTATAATTTTAAAAAAAAAATACAATTATACAAATAATAAATTGTATTTGAAAAATGTAAACATTTACAACAATCTTCTGACTTTCTCAGCCAACATGTTTTTTTTAATTTGATGGATAACCTCCAAAATCTTTGCAAGGAATGAAACAATATTATTTATTTGCTTTTGTCGCAAAGATAATTTGATTAATTCTTTGTGCTGATATGCCAAGATTTTTTTTTATTTATTCCAGTGAAGATCAGTGAAAAATGTTTTACCAAACATAGAATAGATGGATTCAGTATGATGACTGATAAAAAACTATTTAAAAAATCGGAGACTTTATATTATTTTTATTTTATAGAAGGTGCTAGTGTTATGTGAATATTCAAATTCAAAGACAGATGATTCACACTCAATGTTAAAAGGTAACCATTTGTACTTTGCCATCTTTATTAGGGCAGTGGAATGTTTCTGTAAAATATACATGCCAAGTGTTCTTTAATGCTAGATTCTAAACTATAAGCCTTGTTTTATGCACAATTGTGTTTTTGCAAAGACACAGCATTTGTTTAAAAAGAAAGTTAGTATTTGCAAGAGTTATTAGAGATACTTTTCTGTGAACAAAGACCTTTTTGTGTTCAAGTAATTAACAAAAATATAATTTATTCTTATCTGATAAATTAATTTCTTTCATGGTGGTGAGATGCCTGTGATCCATTACTCCGGAAGATTAAACTCTTGGGGGTCGATTTATGAAGCAGCGGATGCTGCTTCCGACCCACTCCGCTTCAGTTCAGCCTGAAGTGGAAGTTAAGAAGCAGCGGTCCTAAGACCGCTGCTCCTTAACTCGCGAACAACAATCAGCCCGATCGGATACGATCGGTCTGATTGACACCCCCTGCTAGCGGCCAATTGGTATGCTTCCGATCGTGTGCTGTCGGCATTTATTGATATGCAATGGACATGATTCGCTATAGCGGATCATGTCTTTCCACACCATGATAAATCTACCCCTTGGCCACTAGGAGGAAGCAAAGATTCTCCAAACTCCACAATTCTTTAAAATTCCCTCCCACCTTACTGGAAACTAGTCTGATGTATAGCCAAGCAAGAAAAAGAAGAAAGGTAGGAAGAAATAATAAGTATCTTATGGACTCTCACCATCATGAAAAAAATAATGTATCAGGTAAGCATAAATTATATTTTCTTTCATAAAGGTGGTGAGTCCACAATCCATTATTTCTGGGAAAATAATACCTAAGCTGTGGAGTCCACGAGTAATTATGGCAGGATAAAATGATTCCTCAAAGAAAAGTTTTTTTTTTTTTTTTTTTAATATATATATATATATATATATATATATATATATATATATACTTATACTGAAAAAAAAATATACACATCAATATGTAATGTCCAGAAACAACTGCCTGAAGGACTTTCCTACCAAAATTGGCTTCAAAGGAAGCAAAAACATCAAAATAATACAATTTAGTAAAGGCATGTAAGGAAGACCAAATAGCAACCTTGCAAATGTGATCAATAGAAGCATCCTTCTTAAAAGCCCAGGCAGTAGTCACCAACCATGTAAAATGGGCAGTAATAAGTTTAGCCCCCCATGCCCGTTCGCCCCCCTACCTTGGCTGGGGCTTCTTTTCAGCCACTACAGACCCCCACATTTTTCACAGGAGCAGAGCAGCCTTGAAGAAATGAGCTACGCATGCGCACAAGGCTTGTTCCGTGACCTTCCTGACAAAGGATGTGGCCCCACGGTGATAGTGAACCACTGGCCCATTGGGAAAAGTCTTGCATCCCAGTGGGCCAATCCGGCACTACAAACAGAAGAGCAACAAAATTAAATTGGTTGTCATCAACACAAGTGCTCAAAAGCTGCATGTGCAGCTTAATAAATGCATGCCATATCGGATGGAAGATGGAAAATGAAGGAACAAGATGGAAGACTGACAGGAAGGAAGAAGATGGAAGAAGAGGCCCGCCACCATAAAAATGAAGAGGACCACCCGGAGAACTGCCGCCATGAAAAAAGAAGAGGAGCACTGCTGGAGTCAATTTATTAATATTATTATTGGTTATTTGTAGAGCGCCAACAGATTCT